>NC_079295.1:3382356-3685386 GCF_023638135.1 Falco biarmicus | reverse complement strand
ATTAGAGAGGCATGTTGTCCTTCAGCACATAGTCACTTAGCACCTTTGTAAAATATATTCTTTGATCTTAAAGTTAAGGATCGTGGGCATTTCCAGGCTCCTGATGTGAAATTGGTCATAAAAACTGTATGTCTTCAGACATTTATCAGAACATTTTAAATCCTTCCTTGAGGCCAGGCTAGAGACGCACAATTAATGTATCACAAGGGCAGAACACAAAGAAGAAAACAGTCCCACAGATGGTTATGTGTTTTAATATGTCTCACTCTCCCAAGCTCCTCAGTTTCAGTTACATTTGCTGAGACTCCATTAGATGAGCAAGCTGTTGCTTCTTTTACCCCAAATGCTATCACTGCTGTTTTGTAGCCAGATTTTGCCAGTATCAGTTTAGTATTTCCTGGGAAAACAACACATTACACTATGACTCGTATATCAATTAAGCAATATGATATAAAGTACATAATTTACACTAGTTGTGCTCTCTCTTTTCTATTGCATTGTGCAAAATTATAAAATGCTAGAGGACTGTTGTCGTTGCCTTGGTTTTACAATGGTGAAAGACATTAATCTTGCAACAATGGTGAATGGTGCAGGCAATTTAGTTCATTCTGATTTAGACCAATTTAACTAAAATGAGAATTTGGAATATATAATATAGTTGTGGGTATAATATTTGCAAGAAACAAATGGTTTATAGGTGTATTTGTTGAGATGAGTATGGCGTACTGATGTAATTGTAATTGTAATATAGCTCATAGCCTTATTCTGGCCAAGATAACTTTTTCAGTCTCAGAATAAATCATGAAAAAAGATTGATGAGTTTTATTGTTTCTGAAGGACAAAATGGCATCTGGTAGCAACCCATTGGTAAGAGAAAGTTCTTTAAAAATACTGAAGGGCTAGGGAAAGGATAGTAATGTGCATGTGTAAGGAAGGAACTTTATCCATTTAATAAGGTATGAGATCTCTCTTAATTATTTACCGAAACAGTCTGCAGTAGTTAAAATGCAGATCGAAAATGGAAGCCAGGTGTGGAATGACATGTATATGTGAATGCCATATGTGCACTTAAGACTGTCAAAGTATGAAATCACAAGGGCTGACAGGGAACATTTAACAACATCTCAAAAATACTGAAAGTTTTAAAAAAGTTATTAAAAATTATCCATTTTCTACTAAGATAGGAAATTGTGCATTTTTGTACAATCGTGGCCGCAATGCACAAAATAATAACTAAAACAGTGACTTTGCAGAAAATGTGATAATACTGCTCCAGCAAGTATCATGTGTATCTGGGAGGTCACTGGCTTTTACGTCAGTTGAAGGAGAGAGCTTAAATGGGTCAAAATTGTTAAAAATTATACTATTTTTTTATGTTGGAAAGTTCTGTTGATCTTCAACTTACTGGTAATTAATAAGTTATTCAAGCTATGAACCAAATTTGAACTTTTTCATTTCAGGGTTAAGAAAACCCAAAGTCTGGGATAGCTTTAGAGTTAGTGAACTATGTATGACAAGTTAGGATATTTCTGACATGATGTCTTAGACTTATTTGTAAAAATGTCCTTGTAAAAAATAAGGCTGCTGTTCATGTTATCATTTTTCTTTGTGCAATCTGGCCACGTAAATCTCCTGAAACAGAATGCTTTTCTGGATTGGATCCCAGAGCATAAAAGACACTAAGGGAACAGTAATAATCACAATGACGCCTCACAGCAGTAGCAGGAACACTTCTATCAGCGGCAACGGGGTGAGTTGGGAAAAAATGAGATGTTATTAGTGCTATTGAGAGTATATATCATCAGAGCCATCTTTTATTCCTCTCAGCCACATCACTGCAGAAGACGACATATTTTTCACACTCTAATAAAACTGGATTCACATCCTGGAGAGGGGGTAAGGAGAGGATACTTTTATAATGGAAATCCCAAATGCATCAGTGAAACATTGCTGATGTATTAGAAACAGTTAATGGTCCAGATTACAGTTCTCCTGAATTTCTTCATTCAGCTAAGCTAGCTGCTTTCTTGTGCCCTTGAGGAACCTTGCAGTTCCCCAGAGCACAGCGTGCTGTTAAAGATAAAAAGATCATGGTTGAAACACATGGGCAAAGCTTTGGTTATATGTAGTAGCAACACACTATTACAGGTTTTCTGAATTCTCTGTATCAGGTCTTATGGCCCTGAGCGCACTTGCCAGCCCCTCCTTGGACCTGCCACAGGACCCATTTCAGCCCAGCCCAGGGTGGTCGGTCCCTGGACCGGCGCTTTAGCATGGTCTTCAGCCTGTCCCTTGCCATGTCTGCTGCTGCCTCTGACTGGGCTGGACGGACCCTGGCCCTGTTTCATCACTCACCGTGTCTGTGGCCATTACCTGTCCCTGTCTCTGCTCGCGGTGTTCACACCCTGCAGGACTGTACCCAGTAGGTGAGAGCACAGCCTGCCCTGGTGGCAAGCTTGGCTCCGGGTTTGTCCCCTGCTCATGGAGCGGCCCCACTCTTGCTGTGCCATGACAATGTGAACCCCAACAGGCACTCTGGGCAAATTAGGTTGTTTTTAAAATATAACATTATCAAAAAACTTTACCCTTTTTCCTCCTTCTGTGGTGGCTTCAATGGAAGTAAAAACATTCTTGAAAATCCCATCCTAAATAACTGCTTACATTCTAGTTTGGGAGGAGGAAGGCTAATAGGCTCTGAGTACTGAAGGACGATAATAGTAATTAGAGTTTGCTAATTGTTGAAGTTTTGCCTTTTTTTTGCCTTTCAGCGGGACACCTTGTAGTCTTTGAGGTATTTATTTTTGCTGTATGCCATACAGCACACATAAAATGTGGAAATTGATAGAAACATAAGGGAAGTAATTTAATAAAGTCATTGAAAAGAGCATATTCAAAACTGGGAATAGAAATGCCCTAGTTCTGTCTTCTGAAAAGAAAATTTCATGACAGAAGTTACAGTAGCTCTTGAAAATTTCTTCTTAAAAGTTTTATGATAAAAACCTTCCTTAGCAGGAAACACACTGTTGCTGTTACTAAAGCTTCCAGTAGGTTAAAAAACCTAACAAGACCTAGCAAAATGTTAGATAACTTCCTTATTAATTCTGTCCTTCTGTTTCTCTCATGTGTTCAGCTCTTGTTCTCACTCTGCTTTTGTATTGAATGACAAGGACATAAGGGCAAAGAAGCAACACATCATGCAGGCCTCTATGTTTATTATTCAACACAGTACAAGGGTACTCTGTTGCTTTGCTACAGAATTACAAGTCTCTGTATTATCCATCTTCTAAGTGTTCTCAGACAAAAATTAAGAAATAAGGGCATCCTCTTCCTTGAAGTCATGAATCTGATTGTAGAATGATTAGCAGTACCATACTGCAAATATTATCAAAAGTAGGGTTGAAACTTTAAGGAAATCAACTACATAATCATGCCCAAATTAATCTAAGCAATGTGAATCCTGACAGGTTTAACTTGTAATGTGAAATTTCCTGTGATTAAAATTTCTAGCTCCTTCCATCTGCTGCTCAGATATCCTTAGAAGAGAAAGCAGTTTCCTAGAAGCCAGTCTATACTTTTATTTCTTGTCTGACATGCTATGAAGAGTAGATTATTTGCTTTTTTCTTAGCAGCGGGAGTTTACATATCTATTCCTTTTTTCTCTCTTTTTATATTGGTCATTCTCATGTCTTTTATACTCTGTAAGTAAAAATTTCTGGGCTACTGATCACTTCTCATGACTCCCGAACTTGCCTTTTGATCCATGTCTCTAAATTACAGGGTCTCAGATCAGCTGCAGTGTTTCAGCTGAGGTCTTCTGGTGCTGTGTGATGCACTTAGTTACCTGCTTTTCATGGGGTACTCCTCTCCACAACCCTACTGAAATCACATTGGAATTTTTCTGGGGGGTGAGCTGAAGATGGTGACAACTTATAAGACAGCATCATTAAAGGTAGTATCAAATATTATGCCAAAGCATAGACAAAATCTGTTACTTGTATCAGGCATGGTTCAGGAAGCTATCCCTTCCTTCTAATAGTTGTGGTACTAGCAATGAAATAACAGCCTCTGTCCAATTTTCTTACCAATGCTAATCTTATCCTTCCCAAACCTCTGCAGTCAAGGTTATTCAAATCCAATTGTATTATATCAATTGCAAGTCTCTGTGGTTATGCCACTGTGTCCCGTTGCATGATCTGAAAATTCATGGAGTTCTTTAAGCACTTTATGGCTGTGTGCAAGTTTGCAGCGAAGGACTATGGATTATTACTAAACACGTACATTTTTCTGGTAAAAAATTGTTAGTTTTATAAGCATAAAAAGCCCAGGTGTTCAAAGAGCATGAGAACAAATGTCACACAGCTCCTTGGTAAACTTCTGTTATGATAAAATAAAGGAGTTGATCTTATTTCACTTTTAATAAAAACTTGTCATCTAATGTGACAGCACAAATAGCTAGCAGTGAACGGTCAAAGAGAACAGCTCCCAGATGACTCATAGTATTTAGACAAACAGTTTGGCTGATTCTTTAAGTAAAAAGAAGAAAAACTAGAGTTAAGTCACAGACAGTTTCAGAGACAAAAGGGCTAGCAGAATTTTAAAAGAATCTGAATGGATTGTTCAACCTTTTCTACTCAGTGGGATCCTCTGTATCAAAGAAAGGGATAGCTGCCTTCATCTTTCAGAAATCTGAGAGTGGGTATGGGGAAAAAAAAAAGCATCTTAAGAAAGTGTTCATGTAGAAGAAGGCTTACCAAATCAATAAGGAGAATTTTGGAAGGAGGAATTTAGAAAATGAATAGTCACTCAGTAATCTTGAGAAAACATCTGGACCTATATATCAGCCCTACTGCAAAGGCATCCATAAAGCCTGGTGGATTTAGAGTTCTCCTAAACAATGAATAGGAATAGAAAGGAACCTAGTAAACGGAGGAATACACTCTTTCCAATTAAGAAGCAGAGGTCTTTTTCTCTTTTGATTTGACCCTAAATAGGGCAAGGATTTGACAAGGGAAATTTACAAGTTATTCTAGTGGAAAAAGTGTAATAGTTTTTTATTCCCTTGTATCTGAAGAGCTAAAAATAAGGCTGTCACTCTTGATGTTACTCAAGTTGCTGCAAAGATGTTAATGTAATAATTTGGGTTTACTTTTTCTTTACCAGTAACCTGACTCACAGAGGTTTTCCATGTACAATCCCACCCTTGTAAGCTCTTGCAGCACTTTTCTAGCTAGCATGTCCAGCTCTGTAAGCTGAGTTTGTACACCTTCACATGGTGGTAGAGCAATTAATGAAACCAGATTTCTCTGAAAGCTCTGTTTAACTGGCTTTAAATGACTGGAACAAATACAAAGTACTGAAAGCAAGACAGTGACTTCAAGCACAGTCTTCAGCAGTAGCTAACAAAAAAAGTTGCTCTCATCTCAAGAAAGCAAAAAGGTCAGATTGTAAAAGGGGTTAAATCACAGTTTTAGTATTGCTTTTGGTGGCATTTATGAGTTTAAACTTAAGTTCCTTTTCCATCCCTCTTTCTTTCGGTATCTTTACCCTGACCTGTATCAGCAAAATGATGTGATGGTCTTTTGAACCTTTAAAGTAATTATGTGACTGTCTTGCCTGGGTGGTTGCTTCAGTATTAGCTGGAAGGGTGGATCCAATTCCTTCCACCCTTCGTGTAGTCTTCAGGACTAGGGTAGGTTTGTGTGAGGTTCAGGCTGTTTGGAAAAAAACAACAAAGAAGTGTGCTGAAGAAGGGAAACAGCCATTGAAGCTAAAAAGAGAGGAGCAGGACTGGGTGTAGGCCGGGTAGTCTCTCCATTCTGAGGCCCTGGATCCCTACCCCGCATGTGTGACAGTGATGCCTGGCTCACACCCTACCTCTCAAGGGAACAAAGCCCAAGGATAAAACTATCTAGGGGCTAAGGGAGAGCATACATCCAGCATTGTAACACCGCCATGTTGTGTCTAAACTGATAAAAAAGGCTTGCCTATCCAAGTTATCCATATTAAAAGCCTATGCGACTGTAAGAGTATAAAATCTTAACTCAGAAAGTGCCTGTTGAGCTCCCTCTCAGCTGGCCCGAGATCCCTTATCACCGTCACGCAGCATTTTCCGCTGAGCAGGTTGTATGTCTATTGACTGTGTCCACTTGTAGCTTAATGTAAGGTGTTGATCAACTTTGTAGTCTATTTCTTTACCTTTATTACGATACTATCAAGGGTGATCAACATATGATCATTACCTCCATTACATCAACAGGGATAATGATTTGCTTGTGAGCATTTATTTATGGTGTACTATTAAAGTAATCATATTAATCATACAGTGAGCCCTAGTGTTGGGTTGCACCAGCTGGGTCTATAAACAGTGAAGCGGATTCCCCGCTCTGGGTAGCCCGTGGAACGTCTGTTGGGTCACGACAGTTTGATATGTAAAGAAGTGAGGCAGTGAGGGAGACTGTAGATCAGATAAATCCATCAAGTCTTATGCCTGTTCTTAGATGCTCTATCTCTTTTTGAAGAACTATACAGGTTACTGAGTATCAAAGAGGTAAATGAAACGGCCAGGTTATATGTATCCGCATGAACTGTCTGGACATCACCCAGCTGTTTGACTGTTGAATGTATGTGCTATATAGCTTGCGATCAAATTAATTTGCTTTGCTTAACTTTGTTTTGCTTCAAGTAGTCACATAAAATTGCAAAGCCACCAAAATTCATATTCTTACCTAAAGCTACTAGAATACAATACCAGAAAATTCTTGGAGGTGTCAGAAATCTGCCTTTAAGTTACTGAAGAAATAAGCTTGACTTCAATTTTTATTTTTTTTTTAATTTGTCAATGCCAGCATGAAAATGTGTAGTTGTGACATACAACTCAGCATAAAACATTTTATCAGTTTTCTACATTTGTTCTTCCCAAATATTAACATACTAATGTGCAAGATACCGACATGCTAGTTCCAGGTCTACTTTTCTTTCGCAGATACACAAAGAGCTGAAGCACTTAGAGAGTCTTAGTGAGTTTAAAGCAACATAGCTCCACTGGTTTTAATGAAGTTATGCTAATTTACACTAGCAGGGGATGTACTAAGTCTCTCAAGAGCAAATGTTCCCTTTGATTACATTTTGCTGTTAGGTATAATCATTGTTCCATTCTGACACAATCGCTGCCTATTGTTCTTTCTATATACATATATTCCCTTTAAAGTAAGCAATCATTACATGGGTTTGAATGTTCCTTGCCTGTGTCAGCCCTTATAAAGACACTTCTGAAATCACTTATGTTTAATCGGGCTTGAAAAGATATGAGAGATCTGAAGAAATTCCAAGGCTGCATTCAACTATTTCAGATTTTCAAATTTTACTGTTGGGCTAAGTCTCTGTGACCACATGTTAAACTTGGTAAGACCGTGGAAACATGCTCCAGTCACACTGTGGAAGCAAGAGCTGGACCTGAATGTTGGCCACCAATGTACAATGACAACTTTTCAATGCTAGTTAAAAATGTCTCTGCTAATAACAATGACAAAAATAAAGCTACAGTAAATTCCTCAGCAGAATTACAAGTAAGTCTCTAGAATTTCATATTTCTGTTCATTAGCTATGTTTGGAATCAATTAGGGTAGCAAAAAGCATTTAGCTGCGTAGTATGAAATGAAGTAAACAGCATGACTAATGTTAAATAAACATACTTGTAAGTAGGGAAATAAAGTCAAGATAAAGAAGCAGTAATGACCCATATATCACTTTCCTTATTAAAGCACTGCTATGTGGGGCAAGATCAGACTGAGGAAGATTGAGAAAGATTGAGTTTACATACACAGAAGT
Source organism: Falco biarmicus (assembly GCF_023638135.1). Lineage (NCBI taxonomy): Eukaryota > Metazoa > Chordata > Aves > Falconiformes > Falconidae > Falco > Falco biarmicus. The sequence goes on along the minus strand of NC_079295.1, from coordinate 3,677,559 downwards.
TTTGCATTCCAAACTGACAACACGGAAGAAACCAGTATTGCAGGAGAGTCAGCAGAGATACACTGCTTCCTCCAGCTTGTGAACAGTGGAAAGGTGAGGCAGGACTGTGATGTGCTAAAAGTCATCCAAGAGGTTTGTGTAAGAAAGAGAAAACTAAACAAAATTTCAGTGCCAGACCCTCAGCAGAAAGCTGTACCTTGCTTTCTGATGTAATACTCAAGTCAGTCCCTGTTGTCCTTGAGGGCAACCTGAATTAATCTTTATTCTTCATTGATCCAAAAGCATCTAAACCCCAGCCATTGATACAATTTGCAGTAGCCTCAGGTTTTCTTTATATTGTGTCTCTCTACAATCTAGATGGCAAGAAATCATTGACTGAGAGCTGTGTTTGGGGCATGCCCCTTTCCTCTATTTTTTACCCTAGGTATGCTCTCTAAAATAGGGCTTAAATACTAGTTGTTAACAAGAGAACCCAGCGTGCCTGCTTCAAAGTCTTTATGCAAGAGAACTTCCATCCTGTCTACCTGTTTTCTCAGAGACATAGAAGAAAAGGAAAGGACAATTCAACATAACCCAGGTTTCAGAATCAGGTTCAGAAAATGTCTGCAAGAAAGGTGGGGAGAAAAGAGAAAAAAGCTGGAGTAAAGCTATTGAATGGCACTTGTATGGCATGTGGTTTTAGATGGTGAAGGAATAAGAACCTGAAAACAGACCTGACATTTTCCTGAAATATGAGAAGGTGTACTCCTAACGTTATCCAGTTTGATAGTTGAATGCAGAAGCTTTTTTAGAATTTTTACCTTCCAGAGTTCTACTGCAGGCCCAGTTTGCTTCAGTGGCTTTTCAACTATATTGTGCAGTGCAAAAAAAAAAAAAAAAAATTCTATCAAGAAATTAAGATGAAATAACCTAATAGAATAGACTTCCAGTTTCACAGATCTCTCTAACTTCTGTATGCAGGCATGGTTTTGCCCACCACTGAAATGGACAGAAAGGACATGAGTAAGACCATATCAAATTGAAATCTCAGGGGTTTTTAGATAGCAGAGAGGTAATCACCTTTGCTGGAATCTGTCCGGGACACGGAGGCTATTAGACCATCATTTCACAACTGCTATGGGATTGTCAGTGACAAAAGAAACTTTTTGCATCATCCAAAGGATGAGACTGTTAGTAGAACAGTGACTCGAAATCTGTCTTGTTCTCTTATTTAAGTAATTACCTGGCTTAACCTCTTTTAGCACAGGAGATCTAACAGGCTCACAGCCTTAGGTGAACTAGTATGGCTGTAGGCTTGCTGCCAGACAAGAGGTGCTGAACCTTGTAAAGAAATCTAGCTGGAATAATCGGAAGCTGCACTCTTCATGGAGAATTATTAGAGTGTATTTTGGTCTGCAGTTAAGTAGTTCAGTCAGATCAGCATTCCTAAAAGAGAAAGACAAAGAAACACAGTTATATACATAACAGTTGTCATTGAAAAGAAACCTTCATAAAACCCAGGCATTGTCTTAAAAGACTCGATACTTTACGTACAGCATATCATAATGGCTATTGTGTAGTTATCTAGGTGACTAATGGAACGTTTTAATATATGCAGAACCCTGTGAATTAGCACTAAAGAGTCCTAACTTCCCATGGTATCTCTCCCTTTGTTTCAGAGTGCTTGAGTGCATGAGAAAATGCAAACTAGCTTGTTCTGAACCACAGAAACTGAAGGCTATTGATCTTGCTGGCTCTCCTTCTGCCAACATGTCTCTGCATCTTACATTAGAATCCAAATCCTTTTTTCTTTTCCTCCTTTACATATCTGAAAAGTTTCCTGTAGCAGCATATTTACAAAGCAATGGATTGGGCTGTCGGTGAACTTCCCTAATAGCTGCCTTTAATTTTCCTTTGTTTCTTTCAAGCCCATGTTTCCTTGTCACAACCCTTTAGACGATCCTAAATAATGCTGGTCTCCTCTTTATTTGCCATTTTTTTCCCAGAGCGTTTGTAAATGATAATCAAATTCCCTTATTCGGTTTCCTGCACTGTATTTGGTAATACCAGAGCCAAAACTTAACCCATTAATCGGTTTTGTTGGTCTTAGGATATATATGAACTTATTATCTCTTCCTGAAATTGCAGAGACCAGATCAGAATCTTTCACACAGACTCATCAGAGATGGCCATCTTCCTCATCTTTGAAAGCTGGACCATGATCTTGGCACCTCTAACTTCCAGACATTTGTAATTAATATAATTTGTAATTGATCATTAAGTGGATCCCATATCAGTGAGGAACCATTATTCAATGGTAAAACCACGGCATGTGCCTTCCTTTTCTTTACTAATGTGCCCTAAAATGCCTGGTGACAGTTTGCACAGAAAAACCTGAAGGTTTCGACAAGTGGCGTTTGTTTCATCAAAACTCTTGGTAGTTCTCCTCACACCTGCCACACCCAGCCTTCCTCGCTATAGCTTAGGTGGCTAAAATAACCAGCGTACTTTCCTCAGCATAACACAGTGCTGTGAACAAGCAGGGGAAACAAGTGCAAGGGGAAGATGTACGTGAGCCTGAGGAGAGCGTTCTAGGAAGCTGCAAGTGTGCACAGGTAATCTGTTTTGTCCAGCTAAAACTCAGCAGACCCTGACCAAGGGAATTAGAAAAGTTTGTTATGTGTGTGAGGCCCTAGATACCAAGCACAAGGAAAAAAGCAGACACTGGAAAGTATACAAATTCAGAACAAAATGGAGAATGCTGTGCAACGGGGACAGCTTTGCCCTGTTAGCAACAGTAATTGGGGAAGAGCTTTTAAGATTCTAATAATATGAAGATAAAGCTCTGTGAAGTGAGAAAAACACGATAAAGCTTCCTCTTCAAAATAAATTCCAAGCAGTCTTTTACTTTAGTTGATTGATTTCACTCATAAAATTTTCCAGCTTCGAATATATTGTCCATTTTAAAACCGTACTGTGCATTATAATAAGCACACTAACAAGCTAGTTCTGTAGCAAGTGGTTTCCAAATAGCTAAAGATTTAAGTATGTGCTTAATTTTCAGCTTGTTAGAAACCCTACTGAAGCTGAGGGGGATTATTCACCTACTTAAATTTTGGACAACTTTATGTATTTTGCTGAATTAGAGCCAACGAGATATTAAATTCATCCTGAAGCAGCCCAAAGTGCTTTCAGGAAACATAAAGTATATGCATTCAACCCAATGTAACAAAGGAAAGTTTGTGGTGAAATGCAGCAGTCCATTACTGTATTGCTAATCTAGTTAGCGTAACTGACGGATTTATCATTTTCGGTGTGATCCAGCACAATTCAAATCAGAATTTTTCTTACTACCAAATTTAAGCCAGGCCTTAACTGAAACAAATATTAATACAGCATTCAATAAATGCAAGTAGTTATTTAATAATCTTTGAAACAAGGACGTCTTTTTATTACATGTATGTCAGTATAGGAGCTAAGTCTATGCAACTTTACTTTTGGTGATGGTTTCAGGTTCTGTTAATATTGTTAATGAAACATTAATTATTGATCTGAAATCATAATTTGTATGAGCAACAGAATAGCAGCGCTGTCGGGTTTACAGCCCTCCCTAGGAAACATTAGGAATTTTGTTTAGCATCAGCTCCATAGAGAAATATGTCTTATTAAATGCATTCTTCCAGAATTTTGTTTCTTCTTCTAAGCAATGTTAACCACATCTTAGACTGGCAAGCTTAAACCCAGTAGGCTGGAAATGAATTGGCATCACTAGGTCTGTACACTAAAAATGAAGCAGTAGTGGTCATTTAAATGTGTGCTAGCTAGACTGTCTTCCAAAGAGAAGTCTGTAAGGTAACATAAATGAAATATATTTAGTCATTTATGATGAATAAACAGGGAAACATTTCCTTTTTGCTCTTTGGTGTGTACTCTGCGTGCTCCTGTGAGTTGTAGCATAGCATTTAATTTACAAAAAAAATGAAGTGAAATATCAAGATAATTGTTTTTCTTCGGATGCCCTCAGAGTATGCTGGATATATTTTTAAAACCCTCCACTTCCCAGGAGAAAGGGGCAATTGAGTAGGAGATTTCAAAAGAACGTAAAGCAGAAAAATTATTTGTATATGTGCAATGTGATACCTCATTGCACTGTGTGTAATAATAATGCATCAGTGTGTTGGCAGCAATCCCGTGTGTTTATCATGACTCCATTGTTTGTGTATTTGATGAAGTCAACAGTCTGGTTTGATTCTGGTGAACTCATGTGGCTGTGAGGTGCAGTGTGCTTAAGTAATTTTGTTATGTGAAAAATCGGGTAAATAAAATAAAGTCAGGTGCACAGCTTTACAGGAAATAAAATAAGGATCTTAGCTTGTCCTCACAATGAATCCCAACTAATCTTTCCTAAGGCCCGAGGCAATCTGATGAAATTCGTTCCCCTTTCTCCTCCGTTCTCACTCGTAACTCACCTCATTCTTCAGACTCCCTGCTTCAAGCTTAGGAAAGGTAGTGCCGAGGTTTAATGAGAAGCAGTTCTTACGGTTTTCAAACTTCAACAGCAAGAGTAAATACTGAAAATTTACCTCTCCTCCAAAAAAATGTAATGTGCTAAAAGCTAAATCATGGAAAGACTTACTTAATAACAAGAAATTATGTTAATTATACACATCAGATTATTACTGTATGGCATGATAGCATCAATACGCAGATTTTTAAACTTACTTTGTGGTAACTGAACTGCAGAAAGTGTTGCATTGAAATGCAGGAAGTACCGCTTTTTCCAAGCTTACACTCATTATCCTAGCAGACTTAGAGGCTACAGTCATCAGTATATGTCTTAATTCTGCCAGACCCAGGGTGTGTATTTCAGATTCTTCCTGTGTCAAGAGGTTGTGATTTAGTGACACCATCAGTGGTCTTTGGGAAGAAAGGAGTTTGTGTGAGTTCTTAACCTTTCATAAACCCTGGTGCCCAGCCGCTCATTAAAGAGGGAGTAAATCACTTCAAAAGACAACTGGGTCTGAAGTCTAAAGCTGTACAATGGCTTTGCAGTTGCAAGACACCATGCAGCATATTTTTCCTATGGATTTCACTTTATTTATTAACCAGCAGATCAGGCAAGTCAGAGGAGGCATGACTTTGTAAAGCTGTGGTTATGAATTATTGACACATCTCTAGGAGGTGTTATTTATGTCACATAGCTGACCATGTTTTCAAAAATCCAGCTAACCCTTAGTTCTGAGCACTTTCATAAAAACAGAAGTATGTGAATACTTAAGGTGAAAGGTAATACTCCATAATAATGAGATCATATTCGATTATTTAGTTTTCCTTCAGTCAACAAATAGTATCTCAACTATACCCTCAACCTTCCTAACTTGAGGACATCTCCACACCCAAAGAGCTTTCATACGCAAGAGGGTAAACCTCAGTTTGTGTTAACGTTACTGTTACTTTAGGGCAACCCTTCTGGTTTTTATACAGTTCCATATTATTACCAAGTGTTTCTAAACTATTACATGAAAGCAATAATGTAGTTAATGGTTATTGTCATGCAGATAAGTCTTTGTTAGACAACTGAGTCTTCAGATCTTGGCAAGGCTGAGATACTTAACTTGTGGAAGGATTGTAATATATACTGTTTAAAGTTATAACGAGGAACTTCCAGTGACTTTCAGATTAATCTGTGACAAAATAATTTCATCTTTTTTCCTTCTGCTGATTAGGATAAGAAGAGGTTTTTCTTGACTGAAACAGCTATGACAGAAGAAAGCCATAATAATGTCAGTTACACTGTGTTTTTCGGCAGTTCAGTTTCCTCACTCCTGGGAAGTGATTCTGTTATATTCACTGTTCATACGGCTATTTCTGAACAAATAGAATTCTTACAATGGAGAAAAAAAGGAACAGGGAAAAATGGAAGGACCAACAGAGTGGAAAACCAGAGCTGCAAAAATGAAACTACTTTATGTACCACACAACATTTTAATTAAATTCTTATTTCAACTGGCACCAGAAATGTATGTAATGTAGGAAATTGGTTCAGATCCAATTCAAAAAAATAAATCAATTTATTTTTTCCTTAAATTAATATTCAGTTCAACTTCTTTATTAAAATAAACAGAAAACAAACACAAATGTTGAGACATTTAAACTGATTTAGAAAAATGAGGTTTTTCATTTTTTTAAGACATCAAATCCTTCTCTTAAATTGAAGTAAACCTAAGGACTTCTATTCAGACAAAGAGGTCCTGGTCTTAAGAATCACACAAGCCTTTAGCAAATGTTCAATTTATTCTGCAGACTTCAGTTCAAAGTTTTGTGTGAGCCTACAAACACAAAAGGAAATTCTGGGCATGTGACTGATTCTGTTTTTAAATATACTGATCTTGCATAAAAGCTATTTCACTGAAGGCATACATTCAAAGGAAAAAAACATGTTCATTTTTGCACTGAAAAATGGTTTATCCACAGTAGCAAAAACTAGTAGTAGGTGAAAGAGTTGTGAGCTTTTTACACTGGAAGATTCAACTGCAAATAAAATTGAGATATAACATCTTAGACCTTTTGACTTCAGTTACACTATTAACTCATATTTCAGTGAATCCAGGTTTCATTTCAAACTCATAAGGCAAGGCAGTAGCTGTTTATTTCATGATTTTCTCAGCTTTTGGATCACTAGCCTATGGATTGGATCTCTAGCTATGGAATTTGGTCTCTGTTTTTAAGCTCCCGAACAGGCAGTCACTGTTGACTAAATAAGAGCCCCACAGTCAGAGACTAATAGCCACTATTTATCTATAGTAAAGGAACCTTCATGGCAGCCTCTGTTTGGATTTCCTTGAGCCATTAGCTTTAGTCCTGCTAAATTAGTGGTCCCCTGTGTCAGAGGGGTGAAAGTAGTTCTATTCCTGTGCCTTCAGTCTGAGGTATCCTTGAAGAAACTGTCGATAAAGAGGGTCACTATATATATCAGAGGGAACTGATATTTTCCTTGTTAGTGTTTGGTGAGGTACCCACTAGCTGCTGGCCCCAGGATAGGCAACTTTTTTTAGGAATGAGATTCCTGAAAAAAGATTAAAAAAAAAAAAAAGGATTTAGAGGTGATGAACTGATACGGATTTCATTCTGCGCAAAAGGTGTTAACAGCCCATCACTGAGTCTGATCAGCACCAGAGGTGCTGTTTACATTTGTGAAATTAAACTGCGCTGAGATTTCAATGACTGATAGTTGTGCAAATTTATGGCCAGTAAACAGAACCTCTGAAAATAGCCTGGAACTGAGTGCCAGGCAGCTTCAGCTGCTATAAATACAAATTTACTTTGCCCATTCTGAAACATTATGTTTCTATTTCCTCTTTTCGTCAGTCTTGCATGAAGCAGTTGACTCTTTGTGGAAGATAAACTGAGATAGATGTATAAGGGATTCAAGCTTAGTAACACCAAAGCTCAGCAGTTAAGAGAGAGGGTAAATCTGATGAAAACTAATGAAAGAGGCTTTCAGGAGGCTGTAGTCTGCTCCACCCACTGTAAAACTCCATCTGATACAAGTCAAACCATAGCTGAGTCTTTTCTTCTTTAATAAACTGGGTAGGGTAGGGTGCCTTTTCCAGGGCCTTTGAGCTCTGTGCAAAAGCTGTCTCCAACCATCTTTTATACTAAAAATGTATCGCTTACAAAATCAGGGATGGAATATTTAATAATCCTTCCTGGTCAAGGCATTGGTTGTATAACTTACTCAAAAAATAGATTAATGTAATATAAAAGTGTGACTTCATTGTGCCTTTAATATTTTATTAATTGGGACTCTTGGAGTTACATTAATCAAGAATTCTTAAAGAGGATGGCTCCTGAAAAGTGACGCTCTCACTTACTTTCTCTCCATTATTCTATTTATTCGTTGCTTGTACACAGACTTGAAAAAATTACTTCGTTATCATACTTCTGGCTTTTCCAGACTAGCACATGCATGGAGATGCACATGCTGGAATCAAAGCACTTTATCACTTTTGTAAACAGGAAATTACCTTCCAGTTATGCAAATTACTCAAATCAAGTGCATAAATCCAAGTGTGAACAGTGAGGAAGAATTCTTTGGAATTCATTCGTATTCATGATATCATATGCATCATACCCACTGTTCGTCCACAGTCCATTGGAGCCCCTGGTACTGTTTGTACTGTTTTCTTTATTTTCTGTTTCTTGTTATTTATCTTTTCTTTGTTGTTTTATCTTTGTTACTGTCAGTCAGCCTGACAATAATCTATATAAAATCATTAAAGAAACAAATAGTTGTAAGGGCATCTCTTGGATGATAACTAGCTAAAGAGAGGTTGTATCTTTCTATAATTTACAGTATTACTGACAGCATAATTCACTGTAACTTCATGGTTCCTTGCTAGGAGAGAAAAAATAATCTGGCTAACATTACTAGAAATTGAGAAAAAGACAAAAATATTTAGGGAAAATCAGTAAAGGTGTAAAAAAATACAAATTTTATAAGGTTGCACACAGTGTGGGGTGGATCCTCAGTATTAAAAACCAAGATGTCCCTGTAAACACAGCAGCAATTACGGTAAATCAAGTGAGCTCACGATAACTACTAAATCATACAAAAAATTTTATTCATACTTTTGCCTCCAGTGTCTGGAGTTTTAGTTAGCTTATTCAAGTTTTTTGTAAGGCCTAATTAGGTGATGAGCTCTTATAATAATAATCTTGTCTCTCCATGTCATTTGTGTCCAGACGCTGTTGCATCTCTGTCCCGGTTTTTCATTATGCTCCTTAGCCAGGACCAAGGTATGACAAAGGTATCAGCTCCTCTCAAGTTATTTAGGTAGGCTGTAGCTTTTCTTTCCTTTAGCAGAGGTTTTCCTTGTCTAAAACCATATATCCCGGTACATGCCAACTTGCATTCACTTGGCAAAGTAATGTGTACAATTAAATCTAGAAATAATTTTGTAGAGTTAAGCCGCTTTTCTGTTCAGTGTTGACAGTGGTTCTTCAGATAAATTTATTACTAAAAATTTCTGATAAACACTTTATTGGAAATTTTACATCGATGGATGGATCTAGAATTGTAAGTACTGAACTGACTGACATATAAGTCAGACCATACACCACCACATACCTTGCTATGTGAAAGCCCTCTTAGCATGAGATTTTTGTATATGTGAAGATTCAAAAATATAACTTTTTCTTGAATTCTTGTGCAACTGCAAAAGAAAATACAAAACCTCAGTGTCTTACATACAGTGATATTTTGGTACAAAGTAATTTCTGACTTCAATTTGCTTGATTAAAGCAACTCAACCTTCCTGTTTTCTTGCAGGAGTAACTTATTCTATCTGTCTTATGAGCTGAATCTAAATAAAAATCTGCAGCCTTTGAGTTGGTTTCAATATAACAATTTGCAGACCAAGTTACAGCATAGGTAGGTTTTCTTGTGTAAAGAAGTCCTAACTTTCTCAGATGAGTTTCCTAAGAATATTTTTTTCCTGACCAGAAAAGCCTAAATTCTCCGTCATTTCTATAAAACAAAGGCAGAAAACTCAGGACAGTCACACAGTTAGGAATTAAAATAAGTTAATAAGTTAATGTATGTTTGGGGACAAATCTTTAGAACTGAGTCCCTGGATCTCGTCTTCATCAGCTTTACCACTACATCCTTCAATAACAATCTTTCCTAGATGTTTATTACAGTGACTTCTGAGGTGCCTTTCCTTCCGCACATGTTGAGATTCTTTGCACTGCTGACAAGACAGGGCTGTGTAAAAGAGGTTTGTAAGAAGCTCTGTGACTGTACTGATCAGAAATACAACACAGAAGGAACTTTAGGGTAGGATGGGTGGTTTGGCCGATGAAAAAAATGCTATATGACAAAAGCTCTCTAGAGAGATAATCAGTATCGTACAAAATTGTTTACATATGAAAAGTAAGAAAGGGCACAAATACCAAGTTCTTTGCTTTTACTATTGAGAGTGTCTTCCCAAAAGATGAAAAATAGCATTGGTTGACAGGATGTTAGTCTTGGATATTCAGACTGTATTCACAGAAAGAATATCTGAACAAACGGCACTGCCACTTCAGAGTCACTGCTCTGCATATCAAGTACTCCATACAGAGCGATTGGAAATACCCATTCTTAGCCAGACCTTACAGCTATGCCCACCACAGGAAAACACTAATGAGCAATGAATTCTGCTGCCGTCCAAAGGACCCTTTCAGGAATGTTACAAACCATTTTAAAATGAAAGCAGAGCTATCTAGCAGTTATATCATTGCTTCCCATTACCCATGTTCTCAGATCACAAATTTGTGTGCAGAAGGTGCCTGAGCATTAGTAAGGTATCAGGAACCAGTGTCAGAATATCCCTTTTCCCCAAATCTTACTGTCAGTGTTCTGATGGTGCTCTTGAGGTTCTCACCAAAGACCCCTGAGGGACAGAGGGCATGGCTGAACCAGGGGAGGACTTTATATGACAGATTAGTGGCTTTTGTTTTCTGATGCCATGGTGGGACATACATCAGGGCCGTGGGAAGTCAGCAGCTCTCAGGAATCACGGGTTCCGAGTGTAGTCATGGGACTGTGTTGTTGTGTGTAAACACCAGTAAGGACCTAGTACGTAATAATTCTTGATTGTGAACATTGAAAATAAGCTTTTTATGAAAAAGTGCTAGCAGCATAATAACAGAAGTTGAAATTAACTCACCACTATGAGCTTCTGTTTGTGTATACATATTTTTAAGCAACTGAGAACAAAATCTATCGGATGTCCTTATAGCTGCAACAGTGGAGATGCACATTGCCATTCAGACATATGCAGCCGCTCCAAGGCCCATATGTCCTTAAAACTGACAAAAAGGGTGACAGGATGCTTGGAAAAAGCCACATTGGCACTGTCACCTTTGTAACAATGTGCAATGTCTCCATAAGCTGAGACATGTTAGAAAACTGAGAGTTCATAAAATGTCTGTAGAAGTGATTGCTTTCGATCATTGCATTTGCCAAAGATTTTAAGGTCTTAGTTGTGTTTAGAAACCCCAAAATGCTCTTAAAACAAAAAGTTAATGAGCTTGCCCAAGATAGCCCATGAATTTTGCTTAAAAAGTATCCTCTTACTGCGTTATCACTTAGAGAATTGCATGGGCCAGCTTGAAAAACAGAAATTATTGAAGAATGTGCAATTTGTTTCAAATAAATATGTCCTGGTTTTGGCTGGGACAGAGTTAATTTTCTCCCTGGGAGCCGGTACAGTGCTGCGTTTTGGATGTAGGGTGAGAATAATGTTGACAACACACGGATGTTGTAGTTGTTGCCGAGTAGCGCTTACCCCAAGCCAAGGGCTCTTCAGTTCCCCAGGCTGCCAGCGAGGAGGGGCACAAGAAGCCGGGAGGGAGCAGAGCCAGGGCAGCTGACCCGAACTGGCCAAAGGGCTACTCCATACCATAGACCATCATGTTCGGTATATAAACTCGAGGGAGTCAGCCAGGAGAGGCCAATTGCAGCTCATGGACTGGCCGGGCATTGCTCAGTGGGTGGTTAGCATTTGCATTGTGCATCACTTGGTTTTCTTGAGTTTTATTCCTCTTTCTCTTTTTGTTATCTCCCATTTTCATTACTATTATTTTTTAATATATTTTTACTTTATTTTAAGTATTAAGCTGTTCTTATCTCAACCCATGGGTTTTACCTTTTCCTGATTCTCTTTTCCCATCCCACTGGGAGCGTGGAGTGAGCAAGCAGCTGTGTAGTGCTTACTTGCTGGCTGGGTTAAATTACAACAATCCTTTTTGGCACCCATCATGGACACAGCCACCAACTTAGTTGCTCAGCCAGCAGCTAAACCTCACACAGCTGCTCACGCACTCCCCTGCCCCCAATAGGGTGAGGGAGAGAATCAGAAGAGCAAGGGTGAAAAAACTCGTGGGCTGAGATTAAGACAGTTTAATAGGTAAAGCAAAAGGCACACACACAAGTAAAGCAAAGCAAAGCGAGGAATTCATTCCCCAGTCCCAATGGGCAGGCAGGGGTTCAGCCACCCCAGGACACCAGGGCTTCCATCACGTGTAATGATTACTTGGGAAGACAAGCACCATCACTCCAAACATCCTCCCCCTTCCTTCTTCCCCCAGCTTTATATGCTGCACACGTTGCCGTGTGGTATGGAATATCCCTCAGGTCAGTTGGGATCAGCTGTCCCAGTTGTTGTCCCCATCCCCCCCAACCCCTTGTGCCCCCCAGCGCACTCGCTGGTGGGGTGGGGTGGGGAGCAGAAAAGCCCTTGGCTCTGTGCAAGCACTGCTCGGCAACACCAAAAGCGTCCCTGTGTTATCAACACTGTTTCCAGCACAAATCCAACCCACAGCCCCATACCAGCTACTGTGAAGAAAACGAACTCTATCCCAGCCAAACCCAGCATACATGGAAAGAAAGCGTATAGTCACAGCCACAGGGACCCTCAGATTCTGAAATGTAATGCTCTGCAGCTTCATCCGTCCAGACTTTAAGCAGTGAGTGTGTGGGGCTTACTGATGCATACAGAATATGCATGCATTGATCTGCTGCTGTTGAAGTTACTGCTGATTTTCATGGAAGTATCAGAACACTTTATGCTAAAAAAATCTTTTCAAGCAGCGGTTACCCAGACCTACTCAGGAGAGAAGGCTATACAAGACAGCACATCCAGGTTTTAGCTCACTAAGTTCTCTTCTAATAGTGGAAAAGCCACCTCAGAGTCAGGGAGGAAATACCAAGTTTCCTGCAATTTTAAGCTATTCCTCCTCCACCCATGGGTTCAAGAGTCTTCACTGTAGAAGCCAGGGCACAGGGGAGCCGGTATGCGAAGGGGTGTGGGGAGAAATGCGCCTGAACTTGAGAGCCTAGAAGTCATCTCGGGTCACGCGAGCTTTCAAGTAACTTGAGATCCCTTGAGCAAAAACTGAACAAGAGGGTCAATTTAGTTGCTAAACCTTCTGTGGAAACAAAGTTCCATCTTTTTCCCTTATAATGTATAAATGAAAACAGGCAAATTTAAACTCTTCTTAGCAATTCTGCAAGACTTAAGACTTGAATAGGCACCCGTGCCTATGAACATGCCATAAACATTCTGCCTAGCTTTCAAAAATGTCTTTTTAGAGGCCAAAGTGCTTAAAACTGCTGTCTCCCCAGCTGCCTCTAGATCAGATCCCTGACATCTGATTGTGCTCTGCTTACAGAAGCAAAAAAAGGTAACTTGTGTTTGTTTTTAGCAAATTAATTGTTCCGTGGTTTTTTAAAGGTTGACTCAAGCAAGGAAGGAGTAATTTATCAAATGTAGAGGGAACATGATTTTTAAAGGGAATTGGTGAACACAGCTGCACAGCAGTGAGACAGGGGTTTTGTTGCTGCTGTTGTTTTCACCTAGAAACAACTTCTTTCCGTTTGTAAGTGCCTTAGCAGACACTGACTGTAATGGTCCATAGTTACTGGTGGATAAGCCTTGTGGGTTTGGTTACCATAGAGACCAGTTTGATCTAGTGCATTAAAATTCCCTAAGACAAGAGTGCATCACCAATTGTATTAAATTAAGACTAGTCCTGGTATGCTTCCTAACCTGTATTATAATTTCTTAGAATGATGAATCAGTAGACCATCAAAGTTCAAGGTTCACGGGAGAGCCGAACAGTTCTATCAAGTCAGCGTATTAATTACCAGTCTTCTATTCAGTAACACTTCCCCACGAGCACTGCCATACTTTAGCCTTTCGTAGAGCTTTAATTGGTACCTCAGGTGATCTTAGTACTGGTTTTTGTTACAGCAAGGTAAGTAGGCAACACAATAAAAAACAACTCAAAGAAACTAGTAAAATTAATTCATGGAATAATAATATAGGCTGCGTCTTCAATGGAATCAGTAAATCAGTCTGAAGGAAATCACTATGAGCAATGCACTCAGAACTAACGACATATTGCCCCCCCTCCCCCCCCCCCCCCCCCCCCCCCAGTTGAGTCAGGTTCATTACATTGGTCTTATGAGGCATGGCTTTGGTCTGCAAACTCACCCTGGAGCTCCTTAGTTGCACTTAATGTTGTATATGGGGTAAACAACACAGGTACAGGTTTTAGGAACACACAACTGAGCTATACAGCATGAAAAGAATCTGGCTAAAACCCACATGTATTTATAATGATAATTTTTATGAAAAGAAGAAATCAACTTACTATTTAGCCCACCAGAAGATCCTCCACTTTTACCACCACCCCAAAAAACCCACCCAAACCCACAAAAAATAAACCCAAAAGAAAACTATATTCTCTTTTTGAGACGACAGGTGTGAGCAACTGGTGCAGTTCTGTCAGGACACGTACAAAAAATATTTCAGACAGTGTAAAGGTAAGTGTGGATACCCTACAATAATTGGTATGTTTCGGAATTGTGTGACATTAAAAGGTGAAACGCACAGCTCAGGAGACAAACGTGATAAGTGTTACGGTTTCCCCAGTGTGCAGAACTGGGAAAATATGTCAGGTTTTGCTAAATTCTGCACGTTCTGCTTGACTTCAGTTTTACGATGCTATCTTACACTGGCTGGGAACCTGGGCTTGGATAATTAATGCAGTATATTTCCGCCACAATAAAAAAAGTTTAGGGTTTTTTTCTATTAATTTTTTTGCAAGTGCATGCATGAATACAAGTATATGTTTCCCTTATACCCATAATATCCAATGACTCTCCTATTAACAGCATGGATCAGAGCTGACATTGAATGTGGAAAGTTACCACCTGCACGAAGAGCTCCTTACCTTTAGCATTGTTTGCTTTGTATCTCACACGTGTAAATAGCTACAAAATACACTAGCACAATACAGATCAGGGATTTATCACTTTTTTTCTGCTCATTTTCTTCCAAAATTGCTAGCAAGTGTACTCCACAGTACTCTGGGCAGAGATTGGCATGCAGCAGTTTGTCACATATATGCTTCCTCTGACAAATGGGATGATTCAAATAGCGAAATGTAATATTCTGGTAAATAATCATGTTTCCATGAAGTTTTTAGGGACTATTGCCAGCTGGTGGCTTGGCCCCAAAACCATTAAAAACCATGATCATAGGGGTAATTTTAAGCACTTTGGCTGTGCTTATGCTGCTCCTCGAAGGCTGCCCTGATTTCAGGCTCAAGAGCAGACCCACGGTAGCCCAGCCGCTTGCGGGATGGCACTGCCTGGGCACACGCGGCAGCTCCGCTCCCCCTTGGCACCACACCAAGCGCCCTGGGGTTCGCTCCAAAGGCATTTCCACACCTCCCTGCTAGAAACCTCCTTGCAGAGGTGCGTGGGAGCAAGTGCTGCAGCTGGGCCTTCAGCCTTTGCAGGGCATATCCTGCTCACCGGGAGGTTAAGCTCGCCTTTGGCAGAAGGCAGTGAGATGCAGAGGGGTAATACCTTAGATCACCATGAGTAAATCCAGCATAGGCCATCTGTGAGATGCAGCATGACCGCAAGCCTCGCCAGTAGCGTGCCATAGCTCTTACAGAGCAGGTTATCCACTGACTGCAGCTATTATATGAGAGACCATGCTCCTCTGAGAAGCTGTGAGCATAAATGAAAATCAATGGTCATTCTCAGAGAAATTCAGATCAAAGTGGAGATTAGGATCTGCTTGGGTTTGTAAACTCTGACAGAAATGAAAGGGACAAATAAGTTTTGGGAAGAAAATACTTTGAGAAAAAAGGAGATGTGGGCTAACCAGGGTATTGAAAGGTGGTGAGCAGATTTAGCTGTGTCACTGCGCTGTCCTCTACTTTGATCACAAGGAACCATTTTTCCAAGGATTAAGAATATTTTGCTTGAGCCAACGTTGTTTCCTGAGCTGTAGTGACACACTGTGTTGACTACTGTGTTATGCTTTCTGTTCGGCAGACACTGGATGTGTACAGCTGCCAGGATTAGGGTGCAGTGGTGGTTTGTACAAAAAAATACAACAAAGACTTAGAAAATTAGATATAAGGACCCACCCTGAGAAGCCTACCCAGGCTGTGTGCCAGCCCACTTGCTCACCCTGCAAGCAGGGAGGCTGGGTGGGCAGTGGAATGTGCAACCAGGGCCATAGCTTTACGATACCGTGTCTTTTAAACCTGGGTGCCCTTAAACAGTCCCTATACCGGCTGTTTCCTTCTTCTGCCAGTACTGAAATGTATTGACTTCTACATTGTTCAATACAATAATTTGGGATATTGCACTGTATGTCAGGCAAATAAATTAATTCCAGGTCAGAAAAAATATTTTCTTTCCTTCTCTCCTTCCAAAAATAAAGAGAGAGAAATATTTGTTTTTAGCCTGAATCGTGTTCAGTGAGAGCAGTTCTACACGATGGCCATGTAAACCGTTGTGTACATAAAGAAGCAGTGGATTAATTCTTTTATATCTTGCTCTTGCAATAAAAAAAAAAAAAAATCTGAACTATCAGCCTAAGATAGCACTGAAGTGGAGTCTGTTGTGGCAGTACCTGGATACAGGTACACGCTGAAAAAGTTAGGGTGGCCTTCAAAGTGTTTGTCTAACAGTGTATAAAAGAAAGTGAAATAAATGCAGTTCTTTTGCTTTTTGAAGAAATCCTGTGCCACGGGACTACTGCAAATGTTGTGGTGGCTCCAGAGCTTTCAGTTAAAATTACCTGCTGTCATTCTCCCTTTGATTTTGCTCTAAGAGTGGCTATCAGTGGTACATACAAACTCAGTTGATCTTTCCGTATGTACGTAATACTATGGCTTGGAAATTCAGGTTCAGCAGCAGGTGTTGCCTTTAGAAACACAGCTCTTTCAGCATCTGCTGCTCAGTGACTCATAAAGAGCACTGACAACAGCTGGGCTTGTTTGCTTGCCTTTTTACTTCAAAGAAAGCTGCTGTGGTAGATGCAACACAAGGAGAAGGAAGATTTGAGTCAATCCCTGAGCTTTGCAACTTTATTTAATGAGGGTATGCCATGTTCTTCAATTTCTTCCATTTGAGAGGGTTTTGTGGGAAGGGGGAGACGCGGGCAGACTAATATGGCTACTCGTATGTACTTGTAGACTTTCACATAGATGATGTGTAGCCTACAACAGACTGACCTTAGGAAACAGGCAGTATTCTGTCTTTACTTAGCAGCAAGAGGGCAGATTTCAGCTATTAGTAGCAAGGGATTTTTACTTTAGTTCGTGTCAGAGAGAATGGGAAACTAAGTCGTCTTTTTGTTTCCTTAGATGATAAGATATATCTTTTCCTAATTTCCATAGACTGTAAGAAAATAGATGCAGAACTATGTTCTTTTACGGAGCTTTATCTTCTGGTAACCTTTCAGCAAATGCTTCATAGCTAGTTAAATCTGAGGTGATGTGGGGTGCCTCCTCCTTAAACTTTTCAGCTGAATGTTTCCTAAACCTGAAGTGGCTGCCCCAGCAGAACACTGCCTGTGTATCTCTGTAAAATCAGTTCATGAAGATGAGGAGCATTCCAAAAGGGTTTTTTGGGCTCCTCTTAGTTTGCTTATATTGGGAATACGGTAAGTGTAGTTGTGTAAAAGCAAACACGTTGGTTTTGTTGTCTGTGCTTCACCAGAGTCCTGGCAGGTAGCTGCATACTAGCTGCATTTGAGAGACCGATTCAGACAAATACCCACTGTAAAGACAGACGGTCTTGGTTTAGCGTTTTAGCTGCAGCCCTGTACCGTTACGAGTGCCCACAGTCGGTGACGTGGGAAGCGGAGTGGCCTGTCAGCATGCCTAGAAGCTGGCTTTCTCTAGCTGAGGTCAGCCTGTATTTTGTGCCCTGGAGGTGTTTTAAAAAGCATAGCTGTAGTGCTTAGGGACACGGTTAGTGGTGGACTTGGCAGTCCTGGATTAACGGTTGGACTTGATGATCTCAAAGGTCT
The DNA here is from genome assembly GCF_023638135.1 of Falco biarmicus. Classification (NCBI taxonomy): domain Eukaryota; kingdom Metazoa; phylum Chordata; class Aves; order Falconiformes; family Falconidae; genus Falco; species Falco biarmicus. The sequence goes on along the minus strand of NC_079295.1, from coordinate 3,659,689 downwards.
TTCCCAATCTTAAATGATTCTGATTCTAAGCAATAACTGCTGTTTAGAGAGGATTCAGATGTACTGCACACAGCTGAAGAGGTGCAACTGTCAGCTACTAACTGCTCTGCAGAAACCGAGGAGCTTTCCTGCCTGCCTCGCAGCACTTTGCAAGGGCTAATTCCAGTTGATAAAATTGTATAAAGCAATGGGGAAAATCGCAACAGGGGTTGCCACTCACAAGCAGTTAAGTTCTTCTGTATCTTAAAAGGCAGGATAATATATTTATACCATAACATATGCTCAGCCCGAAGTTGTGCTCTGAAGCCTCGGATGTGCCATGAGGGTATTCTCTGCTCCAGGCAGATATTTTTTTCACGACAATGGTACTACTGGTTACCCAGATAAGTTAGTGGGAGGATTCTCTGTGTTTTGGCCTCACTGGCAGTGGAATGTTTAATATGGCAACAAACTGCATTATACCTTAAGCAAAGGAGCTACAGAGGGTGGACATCTGTTCTCTGAGGGGTTTTCTATAAAAAGTGACCTTTCTATTTCTCATAAACTGTATGTACGGTCAGAACACTTCCTTCCTCACGCCATTCACAGCAATTCCAAAATGAACATCAGAACTATCATTTGCACTTCCCTCGTGTGCATGTCCAATAGACATGGACCCTTGTACAAAACACAATATTAACTGCTTTTATTCATCTGCAATACTATCAAGTTAAAATTAGTTAAAATGGAAGATGTGAAAAATTAAATGCTGACATTGCTTTGACAATGTGGTATGGGTACCTAGATTGTTTTTCTTTAGTTTTTCAGATGGTAGTTTGGAATCTGATCCTTTCCCAGCTACTCCTGGAGTGAATAAAGTTCTGGGCATGCACTACCTGTTTCTGAAAACCAAAATTTCGATGAAACATTTACAGCCAGTGAATTGTTTTTCTTAATGGTATTTTCAAAACATGAATATAGAAAGAGGCCTGCAAACACTGGCAAAATTAAAAATTACTTGGCTCAGCCAACACAGCACAAATAACAAAATGTGTTTAAACTTGTGGAGAATTTTTTATTTGTTTTCATTTTCACAAGTTTCCCTTGTTTTCAGGCGGGATCAAGATAAGCTGCTGAATAATAAGAGCTCATATGAGAAACTAAATAAACAGGAACAAAAGAGGAACAAATTCTTCCTCAACATAAAATATATGTTTCTCTGCTCTCTGTCTGCTGACTCTAGCCCACCTTAATATTCTACTTCAACCAGGTGTTGCTGGGGAAAGCCAGTAATAAGTAGTGCCTTCTGAGTACTCTTATTGTAACTGTGTAGTGTCTCAGAGTGTATAGTTGTATTTATACAAATATATATGTATAGATGTACATGTAGACACATGTGTGTAGATAAATATAACACAGTGGTATGGCAAACAACATAACTGGGCATCAGCTTAAGCAATAGGCATCTTAATATCCGAAAGTATTGAAAGGTAGTATATTCACCTTTTTTTTTTTTCTTATTTTTCCCTGATGATTGGCTATACAGGTTGAGAGAGTGATGAAGCGGGTCATGAGGATACACTGTTTCAAAATTCAACTAGTCCAAGTTCGGATTTAGAGATGGATCGAAACCAAAACATCCTGAAAGGTGATGGGGCAAAAATCTGTCCAGGTTTTTGAATTCTGCTATCTGAAACTCAGGAGGCAACTCTGTCTGAGCTCTAGCAGCTTCAGTCACTGGAGTTTACACATATTTCTTGTAGATTTATTTGTAATGGGCCCAAAATTGCTGTATGGCTTCAGCAGTATCTAAAGGAAGGAAAAACTTTCTAGACCCCATAATAGATAAATTTGTTATTGCAGTGTATCCCATAGGATTCTCCATGGAGCCTTCTTGAGGATAAGCAACCATCTGATGATGTTTTGGAAAAAAACAGACTTGAAAGTCTCCTCTTTGGAGAGAGGGAGGTGTGAATACCACTAGGGGAAGGGGGCGGGAGGAGCCTGGGACAGCTGCACTGGTCTTTTTTCTCTCTTCCTACTTTCAGCACTTGCTGGAGGAGGAATCACAGAATGTGCCTGAGGAATTTAGATAATAATGAGGACATTATGAAAAGGCACACAGCTTTCTAAAAGCTGAAAGGGAGAGCTGTAAAAATTGTCGATGGCTGAGAAGCAGGTGAACAGCCACTTTGGGGAATAGCTCCATGGCAGTGAAAAACATATGTCGTTTTAAAAAATTGTATCTGGCACTGTTTGGGATTTGAAAATTGGGAGAAAAGGGGAGTTTTGCAGGCAAAAATTGGCTGTTTTTCTCTTAGAGAGGGAAGCTTGAAAAAAGGCAATACAAAAAAAAGCGTAGAGAAAATATTTCCCAGGCCCATCTGGAGAGTAAGTGGGAGACAGAGCAGTGAGGTGGGTAAAATGGAGATTAGTGAGGTGGATTCAACATGTTTCTGAAGCAAAACAGATTCTTAAATGTCAAGAGTCAAGATTATTAAGTGTTCAGGAAGCTCTTGAGGAGAGCAGTGAGAGCAAAATGAAGAGTGTGTGGTGAATTGCATGACAATATGAGTGCGCTTTAAAGAGCAAATCTTTTGGGAGCGGCTGAGTTACAATTAATATGGAGGACAAAGTGTTGGCTGAAATACACACTGTCATCTTTCTTCCTTGTGTAACACATTGCCGATTCATGTGAAACATTACAAGGTGCAAGGAAATCTTCCTTTTTTTCTCTGTCCATATGTGGTTTCAATCCCACAAGCTGAAGGACTTCTCCCTAGTATGACAACCTCCATTGCTTAGCATCTTACACTGTAGAAGGGTCAGGGAGAAATCTAACTTTCATCCAGAATGTTAGTGTCTCTCTTTTTCACCTACCAATAACATGTGATCAGCAACATTCCCTGGTCTACGAGCCTTTTCTACTTTTCTGCGTAGTCTCTGGCTCTGCAATAGTGATTCATCCTCTTATGTTGGTGTACCAGCATCCAGAGCTGGTACTGGCTGAGAACCAGATCTGTCTTCTCCTTCAACATCTCTCTCCCTTGGGTTGCTGCTAACTAATACTTCACATTTCAGTCATTACTGTCTATTTTCATAATGGCTTATGGTTTTGAATATTAGCCCTTTTTCTCTCCTGTAGAAACACCTGACTCATGCTTTTCCAGTTATGTTGGTATATAATTAGTCTCGTTTACCTATGGTAGCAAATATTATGTTGCCAATGAGTAGATCAGTGAGAATCTTACTATGGTTTTTGACCATACTCTTTCTCAGGTACATAATCATATGGCTTAATCTGGCATCAGTGTGAGGAGACAGTGATGGTGTTCTTACCATCTACAACTGACAGGGCATAACAGGGTATGGCCTGTCACCCCTGTACGTGTTTCCAGCACAGCATCTTTGGTCTTTGGGGTCCTCCTTCAGAAACAAAGTACAGCTCTGTTTAATTCCAGCCACCTCTTTTCCATATTTTGCTGTTGTAATTTTTAATATAAAAATGATATTTGGTTTTAATAGCAAAATGGTCACCTCAGAGTGAAATCCTGATGCCCAGTAGATTAAGGAACCCTTTTCAGTTCCTGTAATTCGATGAGATTGGCGATTGATTGCTTCATCTAAGTTTTACCCTAACTTGCTATGCAAGGTTTAAAAACTGCTGTCATTCAAAATTATACTGGCTTCAACATACTTGTACCACCCTTTTTTGTTTGAGTGAGGGTATAGCTTTAAAATGTTGCCATTTGTCCCTCCCCTGATTTCTCCAGTTGCATTGCTGGTTGCTAAATTCTGTATCGCTATTTTCTAACCTTCAACCCTATACCACAGTATCGCTACTTTTCTGTCTTATTCCATCTGTCCTTTTGCTCCAGCTGAGATATTTAACCTCAGTGTACAGAGGATTTGGCTTCTCACCACCTGCCAGGTTTTCCCCTGGTACCGTAGGTGATTCGTTCTTCCCTGCTGCTCTTCATGCTTCACAGAAAAACACAAATTTTGAGCCAGCTTTTGGTTTAATGGCCATGTTAAAAAAATCACCCTCTGTGGAGCATGAAAGACAATACAAAGCACCAATGCAGCCCCTAGAGACAGATGGAAAAGAAGCTGACTTTGTGAAAATCAGAAACCTGAGCAGCAGACAGGCCATGAGTTGGCCCACCTTAAATAAATAAAGTCAACCTGGCCAGCAAACAACAGCTCAGAAAAGCTTTGAAGCTTGAAATAATAGTGCTCAGCGTGGAGGGGGAGACCCGCAGGCTGAAGCTTACTGTGAAGTCAAGCCAGAGCCTGTACCAGCCACGTCAGGAGCAGGTTCAGCGTCCACCTGTGCCTTACAAGTCGCTTCACGAGTGGAGTTGATTCATGCATATTGTCTGTGTATGCGCCAGCCTTTTTAACACCAAATTTTCTCATTCAGATTAAAAAAGTCTAGGCAGAGTGGCAAGATCTCTTATGTCTTTACTAGTAGTAGTACCAGAGACTAGTTAGAAGATTTTCCAACAGTCTGAGTGGACGATAAAACTATTTTTTAATGGATTTGGTCCTTCCTGTGATCATATATCAATTGGATAAGCTACAAAAACCCCAACCAAAATGACACGACTAAACAAGGCCATCTTACTGATATTGAATTTTTTTTTCTTTTGGTTAATGACCAGATGCATACTTTGTCTTGCTAATGGAATGGCCTTTTTGAAGGAGAAATCACTGCTGACTTCTTCTATTCAAATCAATAAATTATTGCAAGAGTATTTTCTTACTTCTGATATTGAAGTATTTTTTTATAACCCTGAAATTAAATGGGTTGCCAATGTCCAGATTGATTTGTTTTTACTGCTCATGTAATTAAGTGTGGACCAGCTTAGTCCAGAAATTGCTATAGACCCTTCACTAGGAGATTTGAATTAGTAAAAAGCAGAAACAGTCTGTATAGTTTACTTCTGTTCTGAGCAAACTGAAGCCACTGGCCAAAGGAAAACAAATAAACAAAAAGGAATAACAAGGGGGATGGCAGATGTAGGATGCCTTTATATCTTTTTTTTTATTGGTGAAAGGTAACATTACTTCTACTAGTATAACTTTTTGTACCACACTTATTTGTTATCTTCATGGTGTCTCATTCTAGTCCTTTGGTTTGTATCTCTCAGAACACCTTGAAACTAATTATTTGAAAGAAATATAAAAATGTGTGAGTTTCTTCTGTAACAGGAATTTCTTTAATGTAAGGTTGCACGCTGGATGCAGCACAATAGATGCATTTTTAAAATGCCATGGAGAAATGAGGTCAACTGTCAATAAGTTATGAAATTAATGAATTGTATGCATAAGTCTTAATGCATTAAGATAAGACAGGAATATAATTTTAAACTATTTATACATACTGCCTTCTATCAGCTTGTCATCTGGGCAACTGATTGGTAGATTATTCAGAATCTAATGTCAAAGCTTTTAATAAGAGTATTTTCCTCATTCATAAGAAAATCTTATAATAGCATTAGCATTAGTATTTGCATTCCTGTCTGTAGATAGAAGGATATCTTCTAGGTTGTAGAAAAGGGCTGGAAAAAAAGTAATAGCAGGCTTAGCAACTGGAGGTGCAGAACAGGCAAACAATGGATTAAATTATTGCGCAGAAGAAAAGCTATTCTTTTTAATCAGTAGTGGGTGTCCTGCTGTAATAGCTGCTCTATCTAGTATAATTTCAAACTCAGAAATCAACTTTTGTCTTTGAGTCTTTCATTATGGAGAGAGAAAAACATTCTCAGCTACCACAACAAAAGACTTGCGTTAACATATGTGGCAGTCTGGTGAGCGTGGCTGTGCGAAATGCCAGGGAGTCGGGTGGTACTTGTCTATGAAAGCTGGAGGAGGAGACCAGAGAACCATAAGGCAGAGTGCTAAATGGATATGCCAAGGCCAGGCTTGTACAGGTGTGGAAGTTTAAGTATGTTTACACAAAATCAAAGGAATTACTGGAATTGCATACACACTTGTAGCACTGCTTGCCAACTCTTTGCTGGCTCAGGGTGCTAGTTTCTTAAGGGAGATGGAAAGGAATGCAGACTTTTGCACCTTTCATCTGAGTCTAAGATGACTGATTCAAACCAGCTCCCTACAGAGAGTAAGGGCTAAAAGCCTGGGTGCTGTGTTCAGCAGCAGATGGAGGCTATAAATGACTTCTGTATCACCGGGAAGTAGTGTTCCTCAGCTTTGTCCAAATGCAATTGATAGAACAGCTTCCATGGGTTGTCTGTCATCGGACATAGCTGCAAAGTTTTTTTTCAGTGTGTACAAACAGCACAATTTTTATTCTTTCATCAGTAGCAGCATTCAGGACTGGCTTTACAGCTTCTAACTTAGGATGCCAACTAAGTTTCCAAAACTGGAAGGAGTCAAATTACATCTCCTTTAACCCACACATAGAGGAAAAGGAATCTAGAGTGGTTTATTTGACCCACCCATGGCAGAATTTTAAGCAGAGATCTTATCTCTGTGGGTTGTATGTACCCCTAGAGTAGGTCATGCTTGCTCTTTAACCTGCAAATTTACATGGGAAAACGTAAAGGTAGTGCCGGGTGATCTGGGGAAAGCCCCCCAGAACATGATGAGATAGAAGTACTTCTGTAACACTTGTACTTCACACATAGGTTTAATAATCTCATGTAACTAATACAAGAGTACACCTCATGGAAAGCCAGTGGCTGCTTAGCAATGCAGCTTGCTATAATCACAGAAATCTGTCTTCGACTCTGCACTAGGTCTTCCAGTATAAAATCCTACACAAGGAATGTGCACTAACATTCAAATTGTAGCTTGGCATAGTCTCTTGCTGCTTGTGCTACAATCTTTCAGGTGCAATCACAATTCTTGACAGGAGGCAGAAGCACTGGAGGCTGAGAGAGACACTGGACTTGTCCCCAGGTGGCTCTGGAACAGACTGTTTCTAGGAACAAAGTCAAGCTGTAGACAAAAACATTTCTGTCAGGTCTTTCCATGTCAAAAGGAAACCACAGCTTTCTTAGTCTTCCATGCTGCGAACAAGGAGAAAAGAAGCAAAAACCTATAAGATAATCAAACTGCTTTAATTGCAGATTGAGAAGGAAATAGATGGCTCATAATAATTTTTATTTTTTAAGAGTTATGAAACATTTGCAAGCTGAGGAGTGGGTTCACACCTGGAAAAAGAAATCGTGGTGTGTATGTTTTGTCAGTTCTGCAGTAGGTGTCACAATCCTATCTGTCTTTCCCGTACCACTCAGCTGACTGGAAGTAGTCAGTGCCACAGAGGATGTGATATTCCACATAGAGATCATGGACAATTTTGTTTAAATCCCAGTTTTGATCAGAAAATTTCACATGTGAAAGTATGCTTGGTTTTCAGCTATAAAATTGTAATGTTTTTTTTACAAAAGTAACTTTGTAAGTTTTAAACTGAACTATGCCCAAATACCAAGAAAATTGTCTCCTCTTGTGACATCTGAGAACATAGTCCTTGTTTTTCACTTCACTTAGTGACAACAATGCCTTTACAACAATCTGACATGGCATGCACCTGCCTTTGTGTAGTATTTGTTACAAAAACTCCCAAGAAAGCTCTGGAGGGTTTATTTCTGAATAATAATAGCTTCTTAAGAGAGAGAGGGGAGGTACAATCAGAAGTGGAACTACTTGAAGCAAGAGCCCTAGAATATACTGTTTCCCACTGTCATCTTACTTAGGAAAGCATCTGAAGTGTGTGCTTGAATCTTAGTAACTACAAAAGCAATAAACATAAGTTTTCTAAGACGATCAGCTCATATTAAAATGTGGCTTATGGTTAATGTTTTAAAGAATCATGGTCCATATTAGGTCAATGTTAGAAATTATGATAGTAATGAACACTGACAATTGTGTTTTACTTTCCCTGTCAGTCTATGACTATCCCCTACCTACTGTCTTGTTGTGTTACACCTGTTTCTTCTGATTGCATGGATTACCCCTAGGACACAGGAGGATCTTATTGGTGAAGTAGAAAAGCCTTGTCATAAAGAAATATGCGCTGCTCTCTTAAGGCATTAGTCTGGAAAAGGATGATATAGACTGGTGGAATGATTTTCTTAACTCTTTAATGGCTTATTTTACTTATATATACATTATTTCATACATATATTATTTGTTGGACACTTAGACTATCATAATTGCTTTTAGACATTCCTTAAAATAGAAGTAGTATGAAATGTACATTAAAAAGTTTTTCAAAAGTGAATAGCAAATTATCCAAATAATCTCTTCAAATGAGCAGTAAAATATCTAGAGCCATCCCATAAATGGTGTATTGTAAACGGACTTTCTTCAAACCTTTTGACATAACACTGTCACATCCTTCCAGAAACAAATGGAATAATTGATCCTGACTTGAAAAATCATAAGAAACAGGCCTGGGTAGAAGCTCTCTCGAACTCATTTCCTGTAATTCCACACTACAGTTATGTGTGACAAAAAGAAGGAGTAATACCCTGGACAAGGTGTATTTGGTAGTGTATGATGTGGTCTAAAGGTCAGCTGCCATAAAATTGCTACTTTTGGGCTGTCTCTATTTTACCAAATGTTATTAAAAAGTACTAGTCCCTAAGGAATAGTAACCCTGATATAAATGTGAATTTGTTTAATTTGTTGTATAGCTTTACCAAAATTTCCCTTAATATCATTTGTGCAGATGACTGGAAAAAAAATCCATATGTATTCAGATTACTACTAATACATTTATCTCAGAAACAATTTTATTTATTAACAGTTAGGCATATATTGATTCTTAACTATATTCCCAAATAAACATCATCCTTATGATAGTACTTGTTAGAACTGTGAGAGAGGGTAATTAAGATAAAGTAATTCAGAAACTAAACACCAGATTGTTGCAGAGGAGTGCTCAGTCAGACCCTTGACTTGCCCGTACCTCTGCTCAGAGCTCCTGCTGGCATCTGTCATCACTGACATTGGCATCAGAATCCAAGATAATGAAAATCAAGCAAAGATTATCTATTATCCCATCTAATACATATGCTTAGTCAAATAGTCTGAGTTAGAAGAATGGGTGTGCATCAGGGAAAGATTATTATCAGTAACTAAAGTTTTCACTTCAAACTAATGAAAACTAAAGATTGCTTTTGTAGGAAAAGAAGAGTTCCTTGCCCATATGCAAAGTTAATATTGATAACTTCTGGGGCCAATTCAGGACAACACTAATGTTTTGCCAAATTTAGGATTTTATTGAGATGTTCATTAAGGCATTGGTGTTTTGAAAAAACAACTGCCTTTCACCTCAGTTCAACATTTTTGATAACAAATGCCATCATGATAGCTTCTTCTTGCAAAAACATTCCAAAATGAAACAGGTATAAGGAGAGTTGAAATGATGCTCTTGTGCTTTGGCAGGTTGCCGTCCTTTTCAACAAAAGTTCTAGAAACCATTCAAAGTGTACTGAGAATTTGAACCCGTTCATCTGCCTGTTGCAATGTGGGAAAGGAGTTCCACGAGGAAGAGTAAAAGTAAGATATGACACTAAGCTGTTATTAATTTGTCAAAAAAGTATATACAGAATCAATGAAAAAGAATTAAATCCATCCTTTGTTCCCAGAAATACAACATGAAAATTCAACAAAGACATGGCTTTCTCTCAGCAGTTAGCTACAATTGATGCTGAGAAAACAAGATGAGAACAAAACAAAAAGTAGTATTGTGTAAGGTCTGAGCAAGATAAAGCAACTGTTGGGCTACAGAGAAGAATGTATAAAGTGAGAATTAAGACACTAAATGTTAGTTGGCCAACTACATGGATTACTGTTTTTACATTTGGCACTATTGGCAGATTCTTTATTAGAAGTTGGCTTATTGTGATTTAAAATGAAAATAATTTTCTCTCTCTTTGTGTATAAACTAAGTCTTAATTACAAATGCCCTATGCTATACATGTGCCCTGATATAATATTAATTAAAGAGCCAAGGGTTTTGTTACCAAGAGCTACAGCTTCGTTCCATACAGCAGATATGACATATTGATGCTGTATAAAGTTTACTCTGGTATTAGCCTTATTGAAATTATTTTCCTGCTGGCTTCCCCCAGTTATGTTGGAACATTCCCGTAGTCCAGCAGGTCTCTTCTGGCACCCTCTCTCAGACTCTTGCTGGAGTGAAGCTGTGGAAGTCTGTTCTCAGCTTCCACACAGGTCCTAGAAATTGAGAGGTCAGAGGCACCCAACCTACATTGAGGGTTTTCTTTATTATTATTGTATTTGAGAAAATGCTTGTGAAACTTCGGACACATGAAAACATGCGACTTCAATCACTACTAAATAAGTTGGTTTAGAATGGTCATTTGCTGGTTGCTTCTTTTAAGCCCATCACCTCCCCTTGTGCCCAGAACACCTCAGAACAGCAAGAGTGCATGTTCACTGCTGGGGTGATGTAGCCAGCTGTAGCTGTCCCTGCAGACTTGTTAAGAGACCCCATCTTCAGTTCTCAGTGGAAATGATCTGAATATACCTGCTAATTGTTTGCTTGGCCTTTGTGTTCCTGCCTTGTAATATTACTCTATGCTAACTATTTTTTCTCCTGGTAAAGGGTGGTTTTTAGAGAGTTGAAATTTCTCTTTTAGTGTATAAAATGAGGGCCTTTGGGATGAAGCTATTTTGGCTGTCCACTGAGAGCTGACAAACTGTGATTTACTGACACCTGTATAGTTGCAAAGTCCAGTGGCAAGACATCCATGAGCAAGCCTGCAAAGAACAGCATCCAGGTGCTCTGAAAGGCAGGCAGGAGGGTTCCCTAGGAGTTAGAACTCGCTGCAGAGTTCTTTCTTCTTAACGGTAGCTTTAAGTTTACCCAGTACTATTACCAGTTTATTCCAAGGTTCAGGAATTCTAACTAATAGTAAAAACTGTGACCAGTTAAACATCTTTGTTATATAAGCTGCCACACCTGGTTAATTGACTTTGTTTTATTCTTTCTTCTGTAAATAGGAAATATACAATTTTGAATTAGTGTTTCTATATGTCTTACAACAAGTAAGTGTGTGTGTGGTGTGTTTGTGGACATTTTAGAGCCATACAAACACTTTAGAGTTCTTGTAAACATATGTGTTTACACCTTGTGTAGCATATGTGACACCTGTATCTGAATGTGCCATCTTTATTTTCATGTGGTACTTTTCCCCTTCTTGTGTGAACTAGAAGTTTCAGCATATTCACTGTGTCCTGAATGTCACTGTGTACCACTAGCACTCCTTGGGTGTTGCTCTACAGGGGTCATGCAATTAGGCTGTAATTGAGCAGCTGCAAAGCCATGGGAGGTTGTAGAAATGCTATCTGAAAATGGATCAGAACAAACAATTGTACAATTGTTTCCCTTGATTGGAAATTGCTTTGTATTGATTGGAGCAATAATCCATGCCATGACACATACCAAGGACATTGGAGCTGATGCCAATCACTATTAAGCTCCAGATTCCTAGTAAGATTTTTTTCTATATTATGTGAGACTATAGGAAAATAATATTAGCTCTCTTTGAGATTCATAGAGTTTAATTATCAACTAAGTGCTTTTGTGAGACTATTGCACATAATTCTCTCTCCTCCTGAGGTAATAAACCTAAAATATGTCATCCTATCTAGGTAGGTAGGTATGTATATACACTACACACACTGAAGTGACTGGCAAGGAGGTGCAAGTGCTTGATCTGGATCCTTCCAGATATAAAGCATGATGAAGGGCTCCTCAATCAGTCTCAGGTAGGGATCTAAATGAAATCAGAAATTTCATTTGCCAAATATATATATATATATATATATAAAAGAAGCCAAAATAACACCTCATAGACGTTGCTTTCAGAGCTTGCTTTAAGGATCTTGACAGTGGCAGGTAAGGAGGAAAACAGTGACTGTTAAATTAACAAAGCCATGAAAACTGTTTTCATTTCTCTTGCAGTATTTTTAATGATCTGGAAGCACCTTACTGATGTGAAATAGAATAGTCATAATCACAATCTATAGAAGGAAGCACAGTTATTTCAACAAATCAACAGCAAATAAGTTTATATTGTTAGCTGCAAAGCCAGCCTTGTGTAGTGAAATATTGCTCCGGGACAATTCTACGTGGCTGTAATGGATGGTGAACTTGCTCTGGTGTTTGTGAAACCAGTATCTCAATTATTAAAGTATTTGCCAATTATAGCTCAGCATCAAAACTCAACATGGAGAGAAAAATGTAGCCTTTGCATTGAAGTTTTCAGTCTCAGAATAGTTTACTCATTGCTGAATATCTTTCAATTTCTAAATTTAACAGATGAGCTAGAAATGCAATAATATGGTACAAATAGAAAATTTGTGTGTGGACAAACTGCATTTAAATGCAATAAAAGACAACACTTTGCAGAAAATCTGGATGGTTTAGGATGAAATAGCTAAAATCAACCAGCAATGGAAATATCTTACAAATTACCTGGGAAAAAGGTAGTTTTGCTTTGATAAAATGAGGGCAATCTGAATTTCAGGCTCCGTTTCTTCCAGCTGCCTCGGGCTTTCATTGCATGGCCTCTCAGTTGAAGGGAATGCTAGTTTCCTAGAACCAGAATATTTTTTCCAGAAGTCTGTCCGCAGTGATGCAGAAGCAATCTAAGGCTCTACTTCCATGGCTATGCCAATTAACTATGAGAACAAACTATTGCAAGAGCGAATTGCTAAGGCTTGCTATTTCATTACTGCAGGCACCTACAGTAATAGTAATATAGGACAGGACACTTGGAATACACTGATCACTAAAATATGGAGCCCCTGTGTTTTGTTTGAGTGAACAGGAACAAGTGAAAGGAAGGGCTTGATGATCCTGTCCTATTAATCTTAGAAACTATAAAGCTAATTTATAAGATCTGCATTGTTTTGGTTTTACCACACCATGCAAAATTGCCACAGATAACAGCTTACGTCTTCAACAGGCCTTCACATGTTATGCAAGTCCTAATTAGAGCTCACTGAAGGAAAGGGTGAAGTTAGAATACTTTCTTCAAAAAATTGTTATTACTATACTGTTTACAGAACTTGTGCTTAACAGAATGTATTTTCTGTTAAGTCTGCAGTATTGTTTAGGGGGCCACTCTTCCAGAGTATCTACATTCACATATTGAGGAACAATTTTACCAAATGAGTAATGGAAAGTCATATTGTCTAAACCCAGGTGTATTTATTTCTTATGCTATGGTGTAGCTTCATATGGATGAGCCTTTGGCAGGTCAAGACCCTAGTAAAAGAAGGAAGGAAATTATCCCCTTGTACATAGGAAGATAAAGTAGCAAGAGCAATTATGTGACTTTTTAACCTCTTACCACAGACAGAGGAAAGACACTTATGTCTGGAGTCATGGAGCGTATTAGGTCATAATTTCACTTCTTGTCTAAAACTGTGAAGCCAAGATCAAGATAAGCCAGGGCAATTCAAACCTTATCAATAACAATGTAGGGAACAGTTTGCCAGGACTATGCTTCCAAATGAAGGTTTCCAACATATTTCTGACTGGTGTAGCTTTCTCAGTCACATTTATCTGTGTAACATGCTTTCTTTCCCATCAGATCCTGAGAAGCCTTTACCATCCTTGTGGTAGCAGCATCCGGAGATGCTACTTTAAAATTTTAATGATAGTCTGTCCTTTTCTGCAGGCCTGTTCCTACTGGTGGCACCCAGTTAATAACATATCATCTGTTATCAGGCCATCTTCTTGTTTTAATTAAGGTTGCAGGGAGGTTTTATTCCTTTTCCTGTCATGATCTTTAGTGTCCTAAATTTAATTTCTTTTTATAATGCCTACAGTAGCAAGTAGCAAAGAGAAGTTTTAACTAATAAAAAAGTGTTAACATTGGAAGCAACAAGAACTTGGCAGAAATATACATGGAAGAAAGTAAATTAACATATTTAAAAACAAACAACCAGACACTATAAACCGTAGCCCTTAGGAAGTTTGTGACCCGCGGTAGCTGTCCAACAAACACAGAACCTTGCTGGATTTTAGGAGAGGGGTGATGGCTGGAAAGGCAGAGGTAAAAGCAGTGTGGTTTCTTCTGTCTGTTCTCTGCCCTCTTTCTAAGTCATCAGGTGGTTTTACAGAGATCTCACTGCAGTCAGCCCTTCGTGCAGGGCAGGCACACACAAGGAGGAGTTTTTTCTGTCTTACTCAGGCTTTAAAATCAGGGGTTGGAGCCCTATAGGACCAAGTGGTTATGGAAAAGGAAATGCATATTCACCTCAGTTTCCAATTTCAAGCTTGATTCTTCCATTTGCAAACCAGGATGGAATACAATTTAAAAATATGCAAAGCTGTTGCTTTCAAACTGTGCTTTCACAATCCCATTTGCACTAAAATTCTTATTTGAAGATACAGATGAAAAATGAGGGTCCCTAATTCAACCGCTCAGCTTTTCTGCTGTGCTTTAACAATTCAAAATGCTTAGGAAATATGACTGCTTATTCAGCATGACATTTATCCTAGTGTTCAGGGTTGTAGCAGTTTTTCACAACGCTGAATGTTACTTAAATATTTCAGTTAATGTTGTCCCCCTCATCTTTTACCCAAAGGGGTCCATTGAACTAAGGTGGTATCACCTGAATGTGCTTTGAAACCAGCTTTTTATTTTCATACAGAAACAAGAGTGACATCCTACAATCTCACACCTCTTAAAATTATTCCATAAATATACCTCTTAGTTAATATCTTACATATTAGTTATGTATATGATATAGTACAACTGGGTGAGGATGAATCTAGGAAAAATCTGCATTCCTGTCATAAAAATATTTTTTTTAAGCTCAGAAAAGATTCACAGCAGTAGAAAGCTGTTGTGTTTAGCAGGTAACACTTCCAAATTTAAAACCACACATCACTTTAGAAGCAAGGTACATGACTGCCTTTGAGAGAAAGATCATCCTACACTCACAGCAAGATGTTCTTTTTTGGTAATTCACAGCAAAAACAAATGCTGAAGTACCTGGTGGCACGGAATAAGGGGGCTGACATTGGTAGGAGTGAATGGTGGTTGTTTACTTGGGATAGAAACACTTATATGAGGTGCAAACCTCATCTAACAGTAGGAATACTTGTTACATTAACAAGATTTACTGACAGACTCCATCTGTGCCTTCCCACCAAACAAGGTCACTCAGTTAGATCCTAAGGAGCCTAATGAGCAAAGTGCCAAGTCTCTGGAGTGATAATGGAGGTTTGCTCTGACTCACGCCTCAGGCACTTGCAATATTTTTAGTACTGGAAAATAAAATAGGGTAGAGGAAAAAAGGTCATAATTTTTATCAAACCAATACACCTTGAAAAATATCCATGTGTGCCTGTGCACGAAGATACCTGGATATTTTTTTCTCTCTTTTCCTGGTGATTCACAGTTTACTTTTTTCTTTTACTTCAGAGTGGCTCTTGAGGCACTTCAGTACCTTCATCTCGGCCATTCATTTCACATCTGCATCTTGGTTACAGAAACTTCGGTGTGGTGGCAACATGCCCATTCCTTTCAAAAAGCTGTAACATCAGCAGCATGTATGGTGGGTTCATAGTTGAGGGAGAAGCCTTATCCTTGAGTTTTTGCTGTTTATTCTTTTTCTGTCTGCAGTTTCGGAGATAGCCTGGTCAATTTGTAGCAAATATGATGGTAGTTGTAAAGGAGAAAGGGCCACAGATAAACAGCATAGCAGGCTGCACAAAACGCCTCTGCTAGGCACCTTCAGTATTTGCAGCTCAGTATTGATTTGTTGTTACGGACTAGCTGATAGTTCAACAAAAAAGATATCTTGTAATTATTTCTCAAAATTTACAGTGGAACTATAGGTTATCTAAAATTATTAAGCTGCAAATTAGAAGAAAGAGGAAGAGAGTACTTTCCCTATACCTTGGAGCATGATTAAACTGTGAAACTCATTCCTGTCAGGTATCATTGAAGCCCAGTTATAAACTTCATCTTGGTCTGAATGTGACCTCTAGTTCAAGTTCCTGTCACTCTATATGTGCCTTATTTCTCACCCTCTTTCCAAACGTGCTCTCTGGAGTCATCTGAAACAGAACCTCAGGTCCCGTAACGCCCTGATTTGATCTAGTACCTACTAATATTTATCCACTATTGTTATGAATATCTGATCTAGTGAATGTTAAGCATTCAAATGCCAATAAATTATGAACCCTCTGCAGAAGAGTAATGCCCTATTTAACTGCTCAGTGAATAACAGAATACTTGTCTAACCTGTGAGATAGGATTAGGGAGACTGACACTGCTTTATTTTACATGCTGTAAAATAAAATGCCATAGCAATCATTAGATAAACAACATGGGGAAGCAATGGAATAACAAGACAAATCTAGAAGCATCTTCAGTGAAGTTTCTCTCAGTCCCCTTTTTTAATGTGCTGGAGTGTTTCTGAAGTGAAAGAGTGCTTCTCACAATGAGGGATCTATGGGGTGATGTATAAGTAATGTAGTATGAAAAAGATGCAGCTGCAGATCTGGTGGAAATTACTCCACTCTGCAGAATCTGTTCTCCACCTTCCGACCGGTTTCTGCTCTGTCTAAGCACAGACTAGCTCAAGTCCTAGCATATCACACACAGAACACTTGTTCATAGGATGAGAATTTGCATTTTCATTTGTGTTCGCTCGTACATACTGTATACAATAAGAAATTACAAAATTGTACACTTGGAGATCAGAATACAGCATTAATTTAAAAGTTCGTGGGGAGAAACCTACAGAAAAATGCACGTGTACAAATGAATATTTCAGTATTCTGGAGGAAAATGTCTTTACAATTGTCAAGGGACTCTGTACATTAACACCAGTGCTCAGTTGCCTTATAAAATACAATTGGAAAAGATGTCTTTATATAGCAGTATAACATCACTGACTGTAGTAGAAGTAGAATCTACACAATTGGAAATTACGTGAGAGTTTTAATTCTGAGTCAAAGAATCCACAAAGATTAAAAATAATATTTTAATTTGTCATTTAATTTATCAAGATGCACTTGTTCAGGCTCTGCAGATAGCCATCCATCAGCAGTCAGTGCAGACTGGGAATCCAGAACTTGGTATTAAGCCTGTAGCTTTTTGGGATCTTGGTCCAGCCTCCGCCTGTTGCCCCAGCACAGTGTGGGTGGGTGCCCTGGATTGCCCAGGGCTTCTCACCTGGCAGCTGAAGATGGTTTTAAAACAGTCCCATGAATAGGCATGACTTAATTCCACTCTTATTTAAAGAGGTCCCTCTGTTTCAGTCATCATAAGCAATCAGGAGTAGATCTGATAAAAAGCAACACTGTATTTTGCAGTGGTTGAACCTATCTGGTCCTAGTTAATGACTGTCTTTCATTTTCAAACTCTCACCTTATATTTGGTGTATAAATAAAAGTTCTCTACTACATAGAATACTGTTATAATCACTACCTCCTCATACTGCAAAGTTTTTTTAGTGATGCTCAGTGTTTTCTCTAAATTCTCCAGTTACAAGTGGTAGGTGATTAGTTCAGGGATTTGTGCTATGTTGAGGTAGAAACTGGCATTTTTCCCTTTAGGCACTGTTGTTTCCTGTCACCTGACAAATCAAGCTTACAAAATAAAACCTATGGTCACATATTCAAAACCATATTTAATAATCTTAAATAGTTCTCTTTACTAACTGATAAACATAATTAAATGTTTTGAAAGATAGGAGTGAAACATTGCAAAATCTCAAAAATAAGCAGCAAGAATGTAACTAATATCCATGCTTTACAGCGACAGCACACCATGCTGTATACACACAGAAGGAGAATCAATTTTTAAATTTCAGTGTCTCTCAGCTCTTTACAATAAGGAGCAGCTACGTCTTTACTGAAATTCCTGTTCCTCCATCCCCCAGTTGGCTCAGGCATTCCACACAGTGCCCCTGTCCCGGCTGGCACACAGGTCATGAAGTACGCGGAGGTTTTACCCTTCGGGCACTGCAGTCAGGATTTCTAAAAACCTGGAGTGATTTGTTTCCAGTCACATTACACTTCTGTTAGTAATTATGATTTTTTCCCCTTCTAACCTTCCCCACAGCCATGCTTACCTCAAGACGGTGTGTACCTGTGCTCCCTCCCGGTAAGCCCTCCTGTCAGCGTGGTGGTGCCCTCCCGGGTGGCCTCGGTCACCCATGTCCCTGTCTTACCTCTTGCTCTGGTGCAGAAATGAGAGACAGGAGTCGCACATTGAGTGCAGCTGTCCCGGTGCTTCTCATAGCTCTTACCAGATCTTGCTTTGCTGCCTGGTCTTTACAAGCACATGCTTTTTTTGTCCTTGCTTGAAAGAGAATGATTTAAAAAGAAAAAAACAATATGAGTTTTGGCTTGCTTTAAATTATAAATCGTGTTGGATTTTACTTTATTTCTCAGGTTTCTTCAGCTTTTATAGATGTTTGTTTTGTTTTTTTTTTCATGGCAAAAAGCAGTGGCCTCAGGTGGTTGCTTTCATTCTGGATGGAAACAAAAGCATTTTTCTGTAAAATGTGTTTCACCCTCTCACCTGACCTATGTTGTTCAGTTATTCATTAAAATTAAAATTGTGTATGCATGTGTCTCTTTAGAAAAAAGGAAGATTTTTTTTTCTTTTTTTTTTGGAGAAGACACAAAGAAAAGGAAATAGTTGATGCAATTTAAAAACCTTGTCATAAATGGTAAGGAAAATTAGTGCCTGAAAAAAGAAAGTTCAAAACATATTTTGCTATAGAACCTCTTCACAATAAAGCAGTTGACTTAAAGAGATTACATATGTATAATCAACAGCAAATCTTTTATCTATGTCTTACAATGCTAGCATGCAAAAACCAGAGAGATCAGTGGGTGAAGCTATCAGGAAGCATGTATGCAGATGTTGCAAGATTATTCAGTGCATAAGTGAAAGGAAGTAATGGCTACAATAAGCTTTAAGTACTCACTGTGAATAAATTGCACTTAGAAAGACTTATGCTTGGGTAACACAAACTCATAAGACATAACTATACAGAGAAATAAACAATTTCTTGGGATCTTTCCATGTCACTCATTTAACCTTTCAATAAAAGATCTTGTAAGCTTGAGCAGCTTTAAATGAAACATGAATATGTTATAAAAAGGATACATTTTGAACTCCTTGCAGAGGCAGTTTATCGGCTGTTTGCTCTCAGACCTTGGCAGCACAGTGCCTGGGCAAGCGTCATGCCCTGGGATCCCCCTGCCACGCTCACTCAGCGGTGTGCTTTCACCGAGTTCTGTCACTGCCTGAGTCGCTTGTAGCTCTTGGTAAGCTGCAGCTGGAGATGGCCAAGGAACAGAAGAAAAGCATGTGTGAGAACGGCCAGGGAAAGGGAAAGACACGAACATTTCTGTACAATTACACTGGTCATAGGGCAAATACTCCTTTTTATGGGAGTTATGCCAACTCACCCCTGCTACGGTCTGAACAGATGGTATTTAATGTTTAATTACTTCCATATAGACCTTTCCTAGCGATTCCGGGAACATCTCACTCAGCGCTTGAGACCATCACAGGATCTGAGATTATATTTCCATGAAAGATGCTGGAGTATTAAAAGCCTCCGCTTTGTGCTTGTTGCATCTTGGTTTGAAAAGTCACCTTTGCGAAGCAGTGCTCTATTTGCCAGCTGGGGTTCAGACATTGCAGAGGATTTAACCAAATAATAGGGGCCCCCATCTGCTGATTTTTGTTTCATTCACGCTTCCTGTCTCCCACCACAGACAAAGCACAAACTGAAGCCTCTACCGAGATTACCGTGCTTGTATCTCTCTAAAAGGCACCGACTGACAATTCTCATGCCTCAAACGGTGCTCGGTACCATGTCAGCATGCTGTCTGCATGCAGGGAAAGCTAATAATTATGAGTTACTCTTTCTGTGGATGGATAATATGAATAATGTTTATGATCCATTTTTTTAATAACCACTTTTATATGGAGGCATCTGCAGTGGAACTTATTTTAACTAGTTCTCTAAGGATTCCAGATGTCCCCTGACAGCTTGAACAAAAAAGTACTGTCTTTTCCATCAGTCTTTGTACCATGTCATCATTTAACAGCTGCAAAACTGCTCAAGGTGCATGAGTGGCTTTAAGATATTTCTGCAGCCAGCCTCTCTCCTAAGCATTGTGGAAATAGTCCCCCACACACATGAGAACTTTTGTGGAGCTTATCTACCTGGAGTAATATGGAAAGAAATTACAGCCCTTCTAGAAGCAGTATTGATTAGGGATATAGCTATAGCTTGGGAGGAAAAAAAAAAAAAAGGCATAAAAAAGCAGCCCGGAACAACTGTATCTAAAAGCCTGTTTGTTTGGGTTTTTTCCCACCTGCAGTTACTTTTATATATAAGCTCTACTTACAAGTAAACCTCCACTCTGTGCAGTGTGCCATAACACAGTATCAGGCCCAGTCTTGTCATTAACAGCTGATAAATCAAAGAAATTGGGTGGGAATATGTCAAAGAGAGCCAAAAATATTTCTCACCTGCTCCATTTCACACAGTGGCATAGGTTCTTTGGGATAGATTCCTGTATATTTCTGCTTCTGTTATATTTCTGAGCGCAGAGTTTTCAAAATAAAAGATTTTCTCAGAGGAAAAAACTAATAAAATGCTAAGCTGTGTGACCTAAGTGATAGTGTGAACTACGCGCCATAAAGTCTGAAACTGGTCCCTCCCCTGGCTTTCTGGTGATGTCAAATAAGAAACTACCAGAGATTTTCTTTTCACATTATAATGGTGTGGAACAGATGAAAAAAACCTGGTTGTATCCTCTGATAGGGGCAACTAATGGAGCTACAAAGCCTCCGGCTGGCTGAGGACCTAGCCTTCTGTGGGCAGGGGGTGAGCAGGAGGTAACAGCAAATATTTGCTCTCAGGAAGAAGTCTCCAAGGTGTTGAGGACGTTAGGACGTCTTGTGTACATACTCATTTAGGGTATAAGAATATAAACGCAAGTGACCCAAATGGCCTTACAAGACTGTAGCTGGCTCAGGAGTTTGGAGATACCTGCATACACAGGTCAGTCAGCATGGCAGAGCCGTGTCAGACTGCCTGGGCGCTGCAGCGTGAAGGGCTAGCAACATGCCGGCACGTTGCCACTGCCTTCTGTGTGGAAATGCTCTCCTCGTTCAGCTTTGACATGTTGATGCTCAAGCCAGAAACAGTCACACCTGAAAAATCTCTTGAATTATGGGCTATGAGACTCTGACTTTGCTCCTATTAAATACAAGAAAGTGGCCCATGGTTTTGATCTGGCATTAAGGCATCTGGGCTAAAATCTGTGAAGTGGCAGCCTGATATATTTTGAATGACTATCCAGTAAAGGCTCCAGTATGTCCCAATCTACAGCAGATGTAAATTTTGTGTAGAAATCCCACTGTGCAATAATGATTGTTTGCAACCTGAAGCAAAGAAGCCCAAAGGCTCTATTTTCTGTTTTCTTTCTGACAGTTTAGGACAGCTTGGAGGGTTGAAGGGAGGAATGTCAGCAATCAAAATTATTTTTGTTTTAGTGTGACTGTCAAATAAGCATAGATCCACTCCTGACAAAAACTGTTTAAGGTGCAGAAAGAAGAACGAAAAGATTGCACGGTTGCTGAACAAGCTGCTTGGCATTTATTTTGTACAACAGAAACCCTAAAAGTCCTTCAAAACCAAATCTTTTCAAAGTTGATGGTGTTGACACAGGTAAAAACACTTCTTCTTTATTGGATGTGTCCTGTCAGAAAAAGTTAGTGCCGTTCTGAAAGGACGAACCTCAAAGTTCAAAATTCTGTTAGGCATCTGAAATCTTATTTCAGTTCTAGAACAGACCTAAGTCTAAAAATCAAATTTCTCATATAATTTAGTTCTCTGTCTTTCCACAGCAATTAAAATAATTGCACACTGTCAAGTTATGTCTTTTACCCTGATTAAAGATATAGCTGTATTGAGCAAACACACCGACTAGTCTGTTGACAGATGAAAGAAGATTGCACAGCATGTCTGAAATCATTCTGATAGCTTTACATTATGTAGTACATAGGCAAAAATTCATACAGAATATCTTTTTATATGCACAAAAAAGAAATACTTTATTAAACAGCAATTGATTCAGTATATCATGTTCTTAAACCCAGATAGTTTTAGTAATAAATCAAAGCTAATGACTTGGATTCTGCCTCACATTTAATTATTGGTGCGTTCTCTTCTACCTGGTTGAATTTGAAAGCAAGTGTCTAAAATCACAGGGAATAAGATTAGATGAAAAAATCTTTGATCATTAAAAGTATATACAGTTATGTTTAAGTTATTAGTGCAGATAACTTGATTGTTTACAGCATAATTACTGATTTGACTATGATAAAAAAGAATTGCAAATTGTTTCACTTCAATTAACAATACATAAATAATTCTGGCGTGCATAAATATTTTACTGCTGAAAACTGTAGCACATAACTTTTTATGGTGCTCTTAAAACAGGTCTAATGCAAAGTTAATAACACACAAAAAAACCCCGTCTATGGGGGTAAAAGCCATCTGTCACAAAGAGGACTGGGAACGGTGGTGCAGCAGAACCTGCTAAGAGACTAACAATTCCAAATAACACGAGTAGGGGAACCTTGCAAAACTGCACAGCTTTGCAGTGCAGCAACAGATCTACAACAAAATATGGGGCTTTATCCTGACTTTTGTCAGCTCTCAACATGATGGCACTGCTTAGCACCTGCAGAAATTCAGGAAGGTTCTCCAAACCAATGCTTTCACTTCCGTGGCACACGGTGTCTCAAGCTGTAAAGGGTAGGCTAAATTCACAATTGCAAAATAACAACTAAGATTTTCAAATAAATCTTTCTTTTTAGGCTTTACTGACAAAGATGAGCGCTGAAGGGGTCTCACATTAGAGAAGACTTGGATAGTGTATAGTATTCTGACCAAGGTGCAGTTAAACACCAAGCTTTTCAGCTAAGCAGTATAGAAATTGCAATATCAATAATTTGCAGTGGGTGATTGGAAAGTTAACGCCATACAGTAATTCAAACTTAGATCCATAAACACATCAATTAAAACATATTAATTTATGCCAGTGGCCTGGTATCTTTTTAGATTGCCTTCCGTAACCTCCAGTCCTCCAGGACTGTAAGTGCTAACTTGAACGCCTTGGCTCTGACCACGTTTGTTTCGCTAAGTCTGGTAGCTGAAGAACACACCTGCGCATCTTAGACCTTGCACAGCAGAGCCGATGCCCTTTACACTGTGTGAGTGCCTGCTTCTTCATTTTCTTAAAGAAAATCATACCTTTAACAGCAGCAACTTTTGGAAATAAAAAACAATCTTAGTAGTTTAGTTTAGCAAACATCTGGATCCTGCCTGGGTTATGAGGTGCTGACTTAAAATACCTGTGCATTTCTGAGCCAGGCTGGTAAGGCCATCTGTGGAAGTGAGCTGCGTGATATAATGCCCAGACCTTGAGTGCTCAGTATTTATTTACATGCTTATTTGTTTCTTGTCATGAAGCAAATAATTCTTCTTTTCTGGAAAGGGCAAGCTGAGGTGGATTTGGCTGAGCAAGGGACACGTAACAGAGGTTAATAAACATTTTGCTTTGCTGAAATTCATTTACTTTACCCCTGAAAGAATAATAGTTCCAGATGTGTAAACAGAGCGTAGTTTTCTCTAGCATCTGTAAATGTAGTGTTGTTCAGCATCCTCTGTCTTGTTATTTGAAATGTTTTATGTGTACTGCCCTTTATGCGGTTCTTGGACTTCAACCACTTACATTTTAGGTCATTACTGTTCATATAATTCTTAGTATCAGTAGCTCAAGTTCTGCTGTAAGATACAAATCCTGATAATTGCCAGGAACTGCAGCAACTGGAGACAGTGGTCTTAGAAGGAAACTGTAAAACGTCACAGCAAGAAAACAGAAAATGGTGACAACATTAAAAAAAAAAAAAAGTCAGAATAATAGTCAAGGAACACTCAGTAGCAATAATTACATTTGACTATTTAGAATATAAAAATATTAGGGAGAAAACAGAGAGGAAAGGAAATATTTCATTCAGGTGTGAAATCACTACCCACTAAACAATTCAGTGTAATTTGACCAAGAGCTTCCTTTCAGTTGCAGCTGATGGGAAAATACACGGGCATATTGCCCCTCTCTCTCCAGAGGCAAGCTGAGACCCACAAGCTGCCATCCCGAGCAGGCAGCTTCCTCTGACAGAATACCTCTGGGTATCCCTCCCTCCCGCCTGGCTCGCTGGCTGGGATTCATCGCTGTGTCGCTGGTTCTGGCTGCAGAAGCAAGAGGAGGATGAGAAGAAAATGTAAATCCTGTAAGACACTGGAGCTGTGTTTAAAAATATGGTTCTTGTGACTTGGAACAAACATTCAAGCTTCCCTGAACTGACTGGGTGCTTTTATGAAATGTGATCGTTTTCTAGAGGTTATAGTGTTTTGCAAAAAAATATTGCATTGAGAAAAAAACATTCAACAAAACCAGAATTTTACTTTTAACTAGCTCTTATAAGTTTATAGGTTTCCATATTTTATATAAAGATCTCATTAAATAACCAGGGAGTGATTTTTCTCTGTTGTAAACATATACACAGCTCATCGTAATTCTATAGATTTCCCAATGAAGCACCAAACCTTGCTCCCTGCTACCAGGCCAACTGGATCACAGAAAGAAAGAGTAAATTTTACGGCTTTTCAGTCACCTGGGCGGAAACCGAAACGCCGGAACTAGCAGGCAGATCTTCCAGACCTCTGTCTCCTGATCTTGTAGCATGGAGATTAGATGTTTACAATACACTTCATTAACCTTGGTAAAATTAGTTTTCCATACCTTTTATAAAGCCACACTTGGAATTTTAAATTCAAAATAACTACTTAGGGAAAAAAAAAAAAAAACAACAAACAAAAAAAACCAAAATCCTGACTACTGCTGCAAGTAGCATAGTCGATGTAAGAAAAGACAAAGAGAAAGAAAAATGCTAGGATATAGCAAAGAAGGAACAATCTAGAAAATGTCTGTGATGAAAATAATAATAAAGAGCTTTCCTTGAGGTGACACGCTCATTTCTGATCTACCAGTTTCAAAGACAGGACAGAGGCAGTGCGATTAAGAAACTGGTGTTGAAAAATTAGTGTCATGATGATTTTGGGGCTACTTCCAGCATATCAAAAAAGGAAAAATCTGAGATACATGTGTGAATTGCCTGTTGTAGAGCTATGTTTCTATATAAATTTTCCGACAACAGAAGAAAAGGATGTTCAAAAGTATTAAAAAGCAACAGATTTAAAATGTATTAAGACGTTTTTACAAAGCGTATAATTAACCTGTGGAACTTGTTGCCATAGGGTAGCACTGAGGCCGAAAATGTAGCAGGATTTAGAAAGAGTGGACATTTTAATGTATAATCAGAAGTTACCATGTTACATTAGAGAGTATGAAGTGCTTTTATAGAGGGCATGAAGTCCAATCCTTCAGGCCATGAAGCAACCGCTAAGTCAGGGGGGTAGGAGGGAATGTTTCCAGCTGGCAGGTTAGTCTGTGGTGGCCACTCCAGGGCTCCTTGGGGCTACTGCTGCGCTTCAGCTGCAGCCAAGGGAGATGAGGCAGGCTGCCAGTCCGTCACGGCACCACAGGTTTGCCTGTTTCATTTGTGCTCTTACTTTTGCTTTTCCTTTTATTAATTTATTTCTTTGTAACAGTGTTTTGCTAAGAACCCAGATTTATTACAGGTAAAGCCTATCTGGCAATCGTCTGTATCTTTCTGCTCAGTAAGGGGAAAACCCTGTGATTTCCTGTGCACCACATCTGCTGCGGGCTCCTCTTCCCGAAGCAAATGTGTTGTTAGTGCAAGGCAGAGGCGACAGTGTTTGTTTCACTCTCTG
This sequence comes from Falco biarmicus, assembly GCF_023638135.1. NCBI lineage: Eukaryota > Metazoa > Chordata > Aves > Falconiformes > Falconidae > Falco > Falco biarmicus. The sequence continues at coordinate 3,633,778 of NC_079295.1, read as the reverse complement.
CTGAAGGGGACAGCATATTTCCTTTTAGGGAAATCCTTTAAAATCACCTAATTCTTCTATTAATTCAACATAACTGATTTTAAGAACTATGTTAGTAAAATTAATATTTCAGAGCAGCACTGCAAGGGATATTTTTAACATGCGGCACCACAGCCCCTGTCTCTCGTCACTTGTGTCATCCTGTCATCGTGTACGCCTTCAGACATAGGCAGGCTGATACTAATGAGCTCACCACTCCGTGTTCCTCTATCATGAAGTTCAGTACTAATGAGAAAAATTCCCAGACTGCACTCACACTCTAAATCAATTTGGCAAGATTGATCAAAATATTCATTAAAACAGTTTGTTCTTCAGCTCAGCCTGAACCCTGCAGGCATATCTGTCTTGCTTCTGCATGGGTTTGTGTGTAAGTCGGGGTGCATGGATGTGAGTGTGTGAAACTGAAAAAAGAAAAGTCAGTTGTTTTTCCTCCTTATGTTATTCAAGCACTGCTTCCAGAAGGAAAAAAAAACCAAAACAACCATGGCTCTGGATCCTCATTACTCTTTTCTCTCTGGGAAGTGGCTAGGAGTCTAGAAATTCTAAGAAAAATATTCTGCACCCCTCTTCTCGTGTGCCTGTCAGCAGAAGGCCTGAGAATGACCGACGTGAAGCAGCAAATTACCATCAAAAGGGCAACAAGCAAAACAACAAATGGGAATCTGTCAGAGAAAGAGACATCACTGGCCACGCAACCCTGGGAATTTAATATATCTTTTGTCTGTCATCTGTATGCTAAATTTCCATGTCTTCCTTCAACAGAATTTCCCCTTGCTATGTCAGCCTTGATAAGTATAGGTTAGCTCACACTGTCTACTTTTTCACACGCATCTCAAGATAAAACACAGTCCACAGAGCCAAGGATGACATTCGCTGACTAATGCTCAACGAGCTGGACTCTGTGCTCAGAAGGGTCTAGACACAAAATCAGAGCGGCAAAAATTGCAGTGAGGGATGAGCAGGGGACAGATTTACAAATCTCAGCTATGATGTTATCTGTCCCTCCAAAGGGACAGGAATAATTCATGTTGGTACCAGTTTAAAAGCCAGACACCCTGACTAGTCATACATTATGTACTTCTGGTTCGTTTCCGCAGTAGAGAAGGTTGCTGTTGGTGATCTGACTTCACCATTCATTGCCTAGAAACTAGGAGCTTTTTCCAAAGGGCTAAGAGGAAAACTCAAGCAAACTTCAGCCAGACATGGTTTTGTCATGTGCTATCATTCACCACACTGCAAACCCACTTTAGTTTACAGTGTTAAATACATAAGCTGCATTCCGAAAGACCTATTTCTTACATAAGCTATGTGGTATAAAAGGAGATAATGTATTCCAGGAAGTTTTCAGTGGGGTTATGAACACAATCATTCAGAAACTGCAGAATAAACTCTGCAGACAGTGTCCTGCTATGTCAAAGCAGCAGGCTGTTGATGGAGCTCCCACACTGGAGACCCTGGCTCAGGGTATGGAGTCTCAGCAGTTCAAACTAAAACAGATGTTAAGTATTGCTCTAAAAAATTGGCAGTGACACACAGAGGCAGTGGCCCACATTTCTTTGGCTAAGTCATTTCCATGGCTTTGTATTTAGAAGGTGCCAAAGTAAAAATAGATGCATAACTGGCAGGGAGATAGGCAGCTCTTTGACCATGTGCAGAGTGGGATGAGATTTTCTTCCTGTTTCAACACTGTTGGTTAGTCAGAAATCACTGGTGTGATCTGCCTCCATCGCTGAACATCAGAGTATGCCCCAGCACTGCTGGATTTCCCAAGCAGCATACCAGCAGCCAGCTAGGCTTCAGCCAACAAGTACACATCCAGGTTGGGTGAGTTTGCCTGGAGAAGCAGTAACTCCCATATATGCAAGCCCTTAGAAATGAAACCGCTATGTAAATGCCATGGTGCAAACCTCCACCTCAACAGTAGCTCAAGCTCTGGAGCTCTGCCAATGCAGAAAACTGTTTTTTTCTTTACAACAAAAAATAGCACTACTATGAAGGAAAAAACCAACCCCAAACCCAAAAATACACCCCAACAAACCAATCCTGTTGTCCAGACAGGTTCTCTGGAGATGAGATAAGGTGTTATTAACCAAATGTTCATTTACAGGCATATCGTCTGCCATAGAAAGCAAGGATCAGCTCTTATCACTTTCCTTTCACAGTGTAAGATGCTGGTTTTAATGTGCTTCCTGCTTGCCCACTTTTATCTGGCTGGTGAGCTTTATTTCTCTTGACAGAAGCTGTCCCCAGGCATCTGTTTCCACACATAGAGGGAAAAGTAGATACTGGAACTGTTTGACTCTGTTTAGTAGATAGACTCTACGAAGGGCCATTGAAATTTTCATGAAAAGAGGAGTTTTCGGGAATCCAGATGCTAACATGCTTTTTAATTTTTTTTTTTCATATCTATGCAAAACAATGGCTTTCAGGAATGTGTTAAAATTTCATTTACTCAATTATTCAGAATGTTTCTGCTAAAATCTTTAATCAACAGTAAAAAAACACCACCACCACAAACTTCAAAACATAGTGTTGCCTAAAAACTGGTGTGTGTCTCAGGTAGGTTGTGTGAAGACTGTATTTTTTACAGTGGATTAATAATTGCTTAGACAGCAGAGAAAGTTAAGCATAGAGTACCTCCTTTCTGTTGTTTGATCTTAATAGGCTGACTCATTCATTTCAAATTCATGTAGGAGCAAAAATTAATGAAAGCTGTCTATTCAGAAGAATGAAACCTTTGATTTGTGAGAGACTTCTGAAAGCCTCCGTACTCCTTCTGTAGCTTGTTTAAAGCACCATGTTTCTTTCCTGTAGCTTTGCAGCATCTCAGACATTTTCAGCATCGGCTGAAGATTCCTTTGCTTAGTGCAGGTTTTTATTTATAACTTTTCCTCCACAGAATCTTAGGCAGTAGGTACAGGAGGAAGTACAGAAGTTTGGTACAGTGACAGAAAATGCCATGGGATTCTTTGCCGTAGGTATGGAGATCCTCTGCAATGTTCTTTCTCATTTTCCCCCTCTCACCTCCCACCAGTGCCAGACGGTTGTAAGAGAGCGGCTGCTGCAGCCCATGTCTGAAGGAAAATGCCTCCCCCCCCCCAAAGAGAAGGGGGGGTGTGGGTGGAAAGGGCGTTGTAGCATGTGGTGCATTTCTAGCTACCTTCATCTGAAGTTCTGTGTATAACCTGAAATGAGGCAGTTACTCCTTTTGGAGCCCCAACAGATGTTTCTCACGCACAGCCCCCCCCCCCCCCCCGCGGTGTCCTGTCCATGTCTAGCAGAGAAGACAGGGCAGGTTTAAGGCTGCTGTTGTTACTGGGGCTTCTGAAGATTTCTATCTTCATTCAAAGTTTGGATTCATCTGTGACTTTGGTATGACAGGAGTTATTTTACAATTTCTTGGTCAGCACACAAAATGGAGGAGTTGCCACTGGACAGGCATCTGGTTTGAGCCTGCAGCCAGGGCAGCGGCAGCACTGCCTGTGTGCCGGCTGCTGGAACGGGCGGCCCCGCTCCCGGCCCTTCAGCCACCTCTTTCCCTTGTGCCAGTGCCAGGGGTTTTCTGAGCTGTGTGAGACAGATCTGCAAGTTTTCTTCTGCTCCTGAAATCTCCTCATAGGGCCAGGAGAACTGCAGTGCAAAGGAAGGGCCAAGGGCTCGTGTAGAGATGAGAAGAGTTAAACCACTTTTCAGGGCGCAGCAAACTGCACTTGAGTGTTTTTCCTGTAAAACTTTTCTGTGGTTCCCCATCTGTTTGCCATTGAAAACTTTTCTACCAGTTGGATATCTCAGGACTTTAATTCATTGACATTTGTGAAATGCTTTGAATTTACAGTGTAGGACATCACTGTCATTGGTACAGATATGTATTTACCAAAATAAATCCATATTAAAACCAATCCAGTATACTAAGGTTGTGCATCCTTTTCTTACCTGCTTTTTGAGGAACAGCTGTTGGTCTAGAGTTTTTCAATGGATAACTAACATGCCAAAGAAAGCATAGCTGTTATTGAAATATATTGTAAGATTGCGATTGCATTTGATTTACGTAGTTTTCAGCAAAGTATGTGCTCCTTGTACAAAGAAAGCCTAACTACAAATTAAAATAACAACAGTCCTGTTAGTTTGGAAACACCTCAAAAATTCGTCAGACAAAGCCCAGTAAGTGATATTCAGGTCGTTTCTTACATTTCCTTCTTCCTTCTGATCTGCTCTGCCCTGATGTTGGGGAATGTTTTTGGGACTGAACTGTTAGGGAATGCTTTGTCCTTTCTCTAAGGGAGAGAGAGAAATTAAAGGAACTCAGTATATGTAAAAGCACCATTGCGTTGGTTGAGTAATGATAGTCATATGTCTGAAAAATTAATTCTAGAACTTTAAATTGTGTGTATGCTGGGGAAAGAGGTGGCAGGTTTTCCAAAGGAAGGAGGGTGGGCTCTCACCCGCTCTCTGAGGCACAGCCCCACCTCAGCGCTCTGCGGAGCTGGGCCTGGCTTGCAGGAGCTCTCAGAGGAAGCAGAGTTTCTAGATTAGCTCTGCACCTCTGAGCTAGCCAGCAACTCTTTTCTCTAAACACTCATTTTGTGCAAGCTACCAAGAGGACATGTTAATGATCCGTTTATTTGTAGACATTTTCCACCGCTCTTTGTTTCCAAGAGTCTATTCTATAGTTTGTTACATCTGCAAGACATTTGGAATCTTTCAGGAGAAAGATGCTATATAGTCTGGTACATTCCTACTCTTAACAGCTGTCATGGAGTTATAATTGTGCTTGTAAGTGTGTGATATATTGATGTAATTGTTACAATTACTATTAACAGCAACTCTAGCCCATCGCACATTTTTGTTACTAGTTGTGTTTCAAGCAGCATCTCCCTTTCCAGCAGTTTTTCAATATAGTAGACTTGATAAATCCTTCTCTCAATATTTAGCTTGAACTACCACAGGCAAATTTGTTTGTTGATTAAATATAACACTTTCAGCTGGATGCTTTTTTGATATGAACTCACAGCAGAAGTAAAAGAGAATATTGGGTTTGAATGACAATGATGAATAATATTAATATTTACCTGCTATTGGAATCTGGAGCTGCTCCAATGAGCTATAGAGTCTTAAAATCTTAATTAAAGGTTAATGAAAGAAAATATTGAAAAATCTACTCAAGGAACAAGAAGCAAGGAAACAGAGTATTTAATACATCCACAGTACTGCCATTCTCAAGCATAGAAAGTGCATGAACCAGGCTTCCATGAGACAGATCTATCTATACACAGTGTGTGTAGCTTTGACTTCACCTTTTGGCTTTCAGGTACAGTCCCATGTTAAATTTTCCTTTTTTGCAAAAAAGTCTTTCTGCTAAAGGCAAAGGTGGGTTTGTGATATATTCATGTATCTCTAGGAGTTCGTTTAGAAAATGCTACTGAGAGTCACAGAAAAGATTGACAACATTATGATCGGACCTACAAAACAAAATATTCAAGAGGTATTGATTCTATTCCTTTTGAACTCTTAAGAAAATTTTGGCAAATTTTGCAGCATAAAACAGTAGAATGATATAATTGGTTTAAAGTCAGAGACTGCATCTTCATTACATTCCTAATATATGATACTTATTATGTATTAATAACACCTTATTATCTCTTGTCATGTATAATAAATACAGCATCTGAATATTAAGTTAGTGTTTTATGCCAGCTCATAAGCTTTGAAAACATAAGCTCTGGTTTCTTGCACAGCTCAGATGCTCTTTCAGGGCTAGACACAGCTCTTAGGGAATAGTAAATTTATAGACCTCAGTGCGTGCAAGCTTGGACACGTGTAGAAATACTTTGTAATTAACACTGAATTTAGGATAAAGGTTATGTTTGTGTAAATATTAGAAGAATGTACATTTACTGCTTTGTTTTGGGTTGGACCCTCAGCTTTAATGCTGTTGCTGCATTTGAGTTAACTGAAGAATATTCCCTTTTGAATCTGCAGAAATACCCCTAATCCTGCAGAAGTAGAACACTTGGGAAGTTCATCCTTATGACTATGCATTTTTCCCTCTGGCTTTCGTATCATGACTAATCAGATGCAAAAAGTGTGTCATCATCGATTTGGTATTGTACATGAATATGCACACAGCAAAATTACACAGTAAAATTTACACTGTGACACTGGTTCTTCCCTTGCAGACTTTTCAGTAGGCTGAGGGGCTTCATATTTATAGCACATTGTTAGCTGTGATGGCTCTACCCTGCAAATATCTTTACCAATCACTGTGGAAGACCTTGGTTTATCCTCTAATTGCAGGAGTAGTAGGTATAATCATTACAGTGACGCCGTCAATACTGATATCAGTAAATATGAAATTATTAATTTACGTAAATAGGAGAGGCAAAGGTCAGGGGAAATATATGCTGAAAACATATATGTGATTAGAAATTATTCTGTAGAAAGGAGTGCTTCAAAATACTTCCACCAGCTGCTTCTTAAAGTCTAGTGGTGTCCCTGGTGTGCTGGGAACGTAAATGTGAGTCAAATCTTCTAAGTCCTTGTAGGCAAGCAATAGATTTTTTTAGCATCCCAGAAGCACATGCTTCATAAGCTCACTGACTGAAATACGCGATGGTATCTAGCACTAATAAGTGCAACTAGCTTAGGCAAAGTTGATCTCATGGATATAACTACTGGCAAACCAAAAGGAACTCACTCACCATTAGTTCCTTCTCGTCTTCTTAAAAGGAAGCCAGTGGGGTTCATAAATATGTGTCTTCCACTTTTTTTCTGAGAACTGTTCTTATCTGAAGAGTGGTCCAGTGGAAATTCAATTAGGTAAGGACAGTTAATTACTTCAGAACCTGGGTATAAAGGTGTGAGTATAATTAGCCAAATTGTTCAGTACGATACATTTCATAGGCAAAGAGCTTGACCTAAGGCACTCCTTGTCAAATGTGGTACAGTTGTCATCAATTGTTACTACCCTTTAAAACTTGTGGTTGTATCTGAGACTTATTGGCGTATCTTGGACGATATTGCGCCAGAGGCTTTTTTGATCATGGTGAACAATTTATTATGAGATTCTTGCCATGTCTTGTTATTTTAAAGCACGGTATTATGGTGAGAAGGAAAGTGTGAACTGCTGCCAAAGGCCAAAAAGTATCTTCAGATTATCTCAGTAAGGTTCACTAGCTGGCCAAGCAAATGCTTCTACCTCTGTAGCAACTCTTCAGAGGCGGCATGCCTCACAGGTCCTCTCTGATGTGTTCACCAGCTTTTAAATCTGCGCCTCACCTGAGACAAAAACTTTATCTATTTCTGAGCATCTGGCCTTAAAATACCATGTCATATACTTTTGGGAATGTTCTCTGTTTCTAATAAATTCTGAATGTCTTTGAGCCTTGCTGGTCAGGCACAAGTCAGAAATACAATGGCACAAACTCTCTTTCAAGTGATTTTCATTGGTGGGATAAGCTGAATGGGCTGTGGGAATTCTGACGTTTTCTGCTGAATTTGGTAGATTTTCTGAGGTTGTTGTGCATGATGATTCTGTTTAAGCGGTTGACTGGATCAAGGTGACTGTTTTGAGTTCCTTGAAGTCACTTGTTAGAAGTGAAACTGCCTTCGGCCTCATGATAAAAAGCTATGTGATCTTTAATTTTAAGAAATCTAAGACAAAAAGCGGAAAACATTTCTTTCCTTCATTAGTGTTAATAAAAATACTACAATAACGTGGGATCAGACCTTGACACAAAAAAAGAAGTGAACATACAGATATTATTGAAAACTCTTCAATCTGTAAACTTAAAAATCTTAAACTTAAAAGGAGTTCCATTTATTCCAGAGAAATTATCTGCCTATTAAAAAATAGAAAAGAATCTAATAACTACCAAATTCCAAAGTGTGGTTATATTGAAATACCTTAATCAGCTGTATTTTTAATTTAATGTGTCCGTCTCCCTCTGGTAGTGGCAATGGTAGGAGACTAAACTGTGGAGATCCCCCATTTTATGAATGTCTGGAAAGTGACAACTTTACATTTTAAGTAGATCAATAGCAAAGCCACCCTTACCATATAAGTGGTGTATACTGGTGGCATATCTAACACAAACTCAACCTGTAACACTGAACGCCTAATTCTAGCTGGCCAGCTTGTTTTCTTTAACAACACGCTTCCCAGTTAGAGGCAAATGGAAAAGGTCATCTGGGATTCGGAGAAGTTTATGGAGTGGGTAGAAGTTCTACTTTGATATTGGATACATTACCGCATGCTGCCGCTGTGGTGTCCACATCAGGGTGGCAGGTTATCTAATGAGGAGTAAACAGCTCAGCTCTCCTGAATGGCATCCTGTCCATTACGGACAATCAACTTTACGCACGGTTACACTTACTGATCTACACACATCTATCCAAATCCACAGCGATTTGCTTCAGCTATAAAATAGTGTCCACCAGATACATTTTGCAACAAAGCTCTACCCTGAAGTATGTTCATAGACTAACAAAAACCAGTTACCACCAACTTAGACCCCGCAGCTGTCAGTGCTGTATAGGCAGTTCACAGGGCTTACAGACATCAGATGAGTGGAACAGTACTACAGTAGTGGTCAAAATAAATTTTAACATCAGCAACACGTTTCTCTGTTGATTATTCCTAACTTGTTAGTCTGCCTACTGTGAAAAAGCTATGTATTTTTATTTGTGAAAACTTACCCCCATTTTAAGTTATGAAACAGAAATGTAATGGAGAAAACTCAGACATGTACAACAGCACAGACAGAATATTTCTGAATGTTTTGGTAGAAGTAACAATAACGATGTATTTTCTAACTTCTCTGGAAGCTCCCAGCTACGGGATAGGTAAATCATTATGATTACCTTGTAATTAATATCTTAAATCTGTGCAACTTAATCATACACTCCTCTTATCCTGGAGCATCCTTTCCAGCTTGTTTTAGAACTGAGCTAATCACAGTAGCATTTCAATATTCTTGCTATTGGAGATTTATCATATTTACCAAGTTTTTTACCGTAGACTCGTACTTCATGCAAAGTTCAGGTGAACCCCTACGCTATTTGAGGAGTGAGCTAGCGATCAAAATGTTGAATCATGGCTGTAGCTTTTTGTTTTATTTTTCTTCATGATATTAAACACCTGAAATATTTGTGTGGCATATCTCTTAAACTAACAAAAAATCCCCCAAGTTAAACCTGTATGGCCTTTTTTTTTTCTTTTTCTTTCTCTCTCTCTCTTTTTTTTTTTTTTTTAGGGGCTTAAGTAGCATGGAAATTAAAACCTACTCAACAATACAATTACATTTCCCTGAAAAATAATCTAAGCAGATTTAACTGTGATTTTATCATTGACTTATGTTCTTAAGTTCCCATCAGTAAGTATATAACACTATATATAATTTCTCATAAATTGGTTGCTGCCACATATCTTTATAGACAGAGGAGAGCTTTTTATTTGTCCAATTCCCTCATATATCCCATCAGATAAACATATTTCTATATGCATTTAGCAGACTTAAAAAACGCATTTTATGCGGATTCATTTTCTTGGCATTATCAGACATTTATTTAAAAGCAACTTGCTCTGAAAACAAGGTCTCTGTAGGCTGGTATATTCTAAATTAGTTTTTGAGAGCCCCATTGTAATATAACTACTCATTGAAAAGGGCTCTGATAAATGTCCACTTTGATCCACAAGGTTGGGGCAATACTCTAAATGGAAATGTGAATCCATTGGAAGGAGCCTGATTGAGCCAGATATACCAGAAGGAAATTAAGATGCAAGAGATGTGGTTTAATCAGGCTGCAATTGTACTAATTTAACTCCTCTGGGAAGTGTAGGGCCATAACTTGGGCAGTGCAGATCACGATTATTTCTTTAATCATCTCCACCTGGTAGGAGGTAACAGCTATCTCCCCTCTGCAGCTGGTCCTGTAACTGTTTGCAGAAGAGAAATTTAGGCTGAAGCAGGCATAGATGCTCTTCTTAAATGTGTGGGCTGCTAAAGGGCATGACTGCCCTGGACAAGGCACGTGTCCTATCAGTGCCAGCAAGCGTGCTGGAGAGAGCGAAACACGGAGTATAGAACTGGAAGTCCCTAAGCCACCATGTTAAATGCACGACATGGAAAAGGGATTATCTGCTTGCCGTTGCAGCAGCTCAGCTCCCCAGACTCTTGAAGGTGTGCCTGCCCACACAGCTCATTTCAGGCATGGTTTGTCAGGGACCCAAACCCCGCTGGGTGAAGAACTCCACTAGATACCTGACATCTGCCTGCTGCAGCAGCACAAACTCGACTCTACTCCAATAAGTCTCTAAAATGCCATGGTTAAAAGAATAAAACGCTTTGCCCATGACTGTTATTTTAAAAGATTTCTGATCTTTTATAAGATAGCTCTTCCATAAAAATGGATGCCAGTTTAGTTGTAGGACTGAAATGTTGAAAGTTGCTACTCAGAGTGTGAGGGGACTCATGATTCATTATACTTAATACATTTTATATACACAAACTATACGAGTCAATGATTTACACATAAATGATTCTTCTCTCTGTACTTCAAAGTATGTCTCCATGAATAAATTCCCTTTAGTTATTCTCTATTTCCTCCAGTATCGTAGAAGTTCCCTCTTTGCTCCTGCCTGAGTGAGACCGTACTGTAACAACCCCACAGAAAAGCCTACCAGCACAACGGAGGGGGAAATGAAGAGTGGCACGGGCCAGCGCGGGGTTAGGGCTTGGGTGCCAGCTTTGCAGTGGGAAAAACACGTGCCATTGCAGCCCCAGGCTCCAATTCTGCCACTCTTTAGAGTACCTGCTAATGTGTTCTCCAGCCAGCCCCATGGAACATCCCCCCACCAGTTTTGTACTGATGGGAAGGGACCGTATGTGCCAGGCTTGCACCTTTTCCTTTTTCATCTCCGACATGGAAGAATTAATTGTCCTGCTGGTGTTCTTCCTTATCCACGTCACAGAGGGTCATTGTTTATAAACCTTTTCCGTCTGTGGAAAAGGAAATATGTGCATACAGAAAGCATGATGCTATAAATACATTATTGTTCTGTGAAATAGAGGGGGGAAACAATGTACTGAAACCTATTTTCCATAAATCTGTCAGTTTTCTGGAATAAATTCAGAGACGTGCAGAAGCCAGTAGCAAAATTCCCATGGTATTTTGGAATGCATAGTAACAGCAAATGAACGTTTATCTATAAATTGTTTAATTTCATTTGATAATTATCTGATTTCAAATGACAAACATATGCATTACGGAAGTAGGTATCTATATTGGGTTTGCCTGGCAAGGGTTTGGTAGCGGGGGGGCTGCAGGGGGGCTTCTGTGAGAAGGTACCAGAAGCTGCCCCCGGGCCCGACGGAGCCCGGGCCACCGGCTCCAAGAGGGACCCGCCGCTGGCCAGGGCCGAGCCCATCGGTGAGGGCAGCAGCACCGCTGGGGTCCCGGGTTGAGGAAGGGGGGAAACTGCACCAGTGCAGCGGGATCGAGGAGGGGGAACGTGTGAGAGGAGCAGCCCTGCAGCCCCCAGGCCGGGGCAGGAGGAGGCAGGAGGGGCTCCCGGCGCGGAGCAGGGGCTCCCGGCAGCCCGTGGGGAAGCCCACGGCCAGGCAGGCTGCGCCCCCAGCCCATGGAGCCCGGGGGGGAGCAGACCCCCACCCGCAGCCCAGGAGTTCCCCGGCGGGGCAGGGCAGGGGGTGAGGAAGGGGCAGCAGGGACAGCGGGTGATGGACTGACCGCAGCCCCCTGCCCCGGCCCTGCGGCGGGGGGAGAAACCGGGAGTGACGCTGAGCCTGGGAACAGGGGACAGGTGGGGGGAACGTGTACTAAGATTTGGGTTTATTATCCAATTACCCTACTCTGCTTCGATTGGTAACACATTAAGGTAATTTCCCCAAGTCGAGTGGGTTTTGCCCGTGTGGGTAACTGGTGAGCGATCTCCCTGTCCCGGGTAACTGGTGAGCGATCTCCCTGTCCTGATCCTGACCACGAGCCTTTCCTTGCATTTTCTCCCCCTGCCCAGCTGAAGAGGGCAGCGGCAGAGCGGCTGCGGTGGGCGCCTGGCACCCACCCAGGTCAGCCCACCACAGTATCTTTTCAGTCTGCAATATTGAAAAAGTTTAAAACTGAAGCCTGCGTAGCAAAACGCAAGGCATCTTTGACTCCCAGTGTCACCGCGTGAATACTCATCATCTTTCAGCACTGTCTAGGTATTAGCATTTTATTTGATATGAGTACAATAAAAGCTCGTTCTTTAATGTTTTATCCTGTGCTATTCGAAGTCAATAGCAGTTTTGTCATTGGCTTTAAAGGAAGTGGGGTCAAAATCCTAATTAACAGTGTCAGCTCCACCTATCAATCAAAGGTGGACTGTTCATAATGAAACATAATGACCAGAACAGGTTAAAATACAAAGTAAGTATTAAAAGATAATACCTGCCGATGAAGCGTAAGACCTACACCTTTGAGATGCTGAATACTTTCTGACTCTGGGTGCCTTTTGGTTATTTAGTTATTATTTTATATCTTGGTGAGGTTTCCCAGGCTTCCGTACAGAAGGTGTCTGTAAGCTCACACCCAAGGTTAGCCCTGAAATCAGGTCCCAGGCTCGCGGGCCCTGCACAGAGCTCCCTTGAGGCTCGGTTCTCTTCTGGCCCTGTGACAGTGCCATTGTAGGGGTCCTTCTTTAGGTTCACTGTGCAATTCTGTGCTGGAAGTGCTCAGCTAACAAGTAACAGGGACTCCTTCCTCCCGGCGCATTCAGCCCTGCACGCTCAGGCTGGGGAGACTAGCTGTGCAGATTACTTAGTACAGTTATAAGGAATTTTCCGTAACAAAAAGAGTGAATGGCGAGTGAATAAAAACGGCAGAAAGAATTTCCAATAGGGTAGCGCGTACTGTGTGAGAATGTATGTAAATGTAAGCATAAATAATTTAAAATGGGAATACCCTCTTTTGGATTGCATTTTGGTTGTCTCCCTGGAGTTCAAGTGCATGCATACCCACTGCATAACTGCAGTAGCATCCCTTTCTCTATTTTATACAGCCTGACGCTCCTTTATTTTGCATGTGATCACCATTTAAATTGTTTTGATTTGTAGTATGTTCACATCTTATCCTGAAGACTTTCAGTATCTCAAAAGGAGAAACAGGAGGCACAGTATATAATGCTTTCCTTATAAAAATCTATATGTAGTTCCCTAAAACTTTATGTATAATTAAATAAGCAAAGGAATCCCAACATGGGGTTTAGGATTATTTAGGAACATTAAATTGGTAAGAGCATTAAACAAAAGCTATAAAAGATAATCCTAAGAAATGTACAAAAAACCCTCTTTGGACCTTGCAGTACAAAATCTTTCGTGGGAATTTGCTGGAAGCATTATCGGCTCTACAGGAATGAGATGTGTAACAACAGATCGGTGTTTGCTATGTAACAAGTATGTGTGACGTTTCTTCAGAATAGGTATTTTCAGCACACCTATGCTCAAGCAATTAAGTACAAACCTGGTATTTAAGACTGAAAATAGCAGACCTGTGGGAATAATATTTTATAGTTAACGAGAAAGGTCTGGCCTTACATTTCATTTAAAAGAGATTAACCTCTATAGGCCAATAGCTGTCAGCGTCATTTGCTTTCCTTGTCTCTACATATGGTGAGAGGAATCCTTAAAAATTCACGGGGAAAAAACTGAAAAAAAAATATTTTGTATAAACAATTATGCTTCTGAATAGCAGCCAAGAGAAAATGGATGTCTGTTTCAGTGTACATCACTCTTTATTACCAAAAATCCCTGGAAAACAAACTGTATGGCTAGGGTGCTCAAAATAACCTAACTGCATTAGGATACTGTATCTTACCGAAAACCAAAGGAAAGAAGAGAATGCCCAGGGCCGTACAGGTTTCCTTGAAAGTGCCATGTGTCTGCAACCTTCTTGTCTTTGGGAAAGGAAGAGGGAAAGTGGCCCCGCCAGGCTCTGGGAGCAGAGCGGCCACTGTGGTGCAGGGTGCAGGTACGCCAGCTTTACTCCTCCCTGGTGCCCGAGCTGCCGCGGAGCTCTGTCAGCTGAACAGACGGGCAGCAGGGAGGGAGTTCACAGAGATTTTACACTCCTTTTTGCTACCAGGGAAGAGACTCTAACTAACAGTAACATCTCCCTGTGGGTCTTGCAGTCATCACTAGGAAGCTGCGCTTCCCAGAAAAGTGTCTGCTCCTGAGACAAAGGTAAGTTTTGTGGCTTTTTACCATAGCCCCCTGTAAATCCTGCTGATTAGACTCCAAGCTTCCAAAAACTTAACAGGCACATGTAAAACCGCTAACATTTCCTGGTAATTTGAGGGTTCCTTTGTCTTCTTCAGCAATATGATTTCCCCAAATTTAATTAATTGGTGATTAATTTTTTAAAAAATCAGCCTTGTTTAATTTAAGCTTCAGAAGTCATTTTTTGAATGGTAAACCCCTTTGGCTTCACAGAAATAGAAGCTTAAAATTACCTAGGAAAAGCAGAAGTAAAATGAAATTTAAATTCTTAACTTGTTAATGGGGAGCCCATTAAATTGAGATACTGCCTGTGGAAGACCTAAGACAACAGCAATGGCATTTGCCAGAACAGTTAAGCAGCACTACTTTAATAATATATTAGACTAAAATTCTAATTATTATTTATTATGTCTCATAATAATGTTCTTGGAAAAGCAAGTCCAGCCTCCTGAGTATTTAGCATTTGAAGGAGATGCTGAACATTTATAAGGTAATTTTAAAAGAATAACATTTCTGATGCACAAACCTGAAATGCATTGAAGATCTCTTAATAATGTTAACACATCAACAAGGAAAACCAGACAACTCTATACAAAAGTAAATCAGCTATAGTAAATAAAATAAATGCAAAAACCTAATTAATCACCAAAATGTAATTTAAAGATCTAATGTACAATAATAATTTATGAAAAGTAATAGTTATGTTAATAGAGGGTAAAAAACCACTTTAAATTTAATCAAATTTCAAAGAATAGGTAGTTATCTACTTAGCTGATTGTTTTTAAAATGCTACTAGACCTTCTGGTGAAAGTCCTCCAAAAGTGTGCTGGTTTCTAGGACTTTTATGATCATTACTAACTTCTGTTCATTTGTCATTTGACACAAGCCCTGGAGAGGAGTGAAAAGTGTCTGAAAGTAGCCTTGGCCCAGTATTTCTTCTGAAACAGTGACGTGAAGATCCTTCAGAGAGTAACCCAAGTTTTTGTGGATTTTGGTTCTGGATTTCAACACCTAAACTGTACCCGTGTCACGCTTTGGGCACCAATGTGGTATAAGTAAAGCAGAGGAGTCAGCAGACTGAACCTCGGTCTCTTAGAGGCTTGAATTAGTACAGTCATCGTGGGTCCACTCTTTTCCTCATACAAATGTGCTAAATATATATTTAAACATAGACCATTCTGAAAATTATTCTCTATATATAGAATCATTGCGGGTAAAATAAAATATGCCAGTTCCTTGCCTTAGAAAATAGTCTTTCTTAACAATAGAGACAGAGCCAATGTTGCCTAGGGCAATGGCAAAATGAGTTAACAACAATCCTACCAAGCGACTATCTTCATTAAAGCATATTGTTTAATATAAAGCTTATGTAAATTAATCCCGATCATACACAGAAAAAGAAGGATGGCTAATTTCTACTTTTAAAAGAAAAAAATTGACATTTTAATTCAGAACTCTTATGTTTCTAAGAGTCCTTGACTTATAATGATAGGTTGCATTTTGAATAAATCAATTGCAGTGTTCTCCACTTGGAATATATAATCTACCTCAAATCTCAGATTTCATTGCCTACCACTAGCATATTCATGTTTTCTGTACAATTGCAATTATTTAAAGAAAATGGAAAAATCAAAAATAACTCTGCTTTCAGGATTATGTCTGAAGGTGTAGAATAACTATTCAAAGCAATATATCAATTTCATTTCACAGAGTTGAGGACTGAGGGCAATATTATTTCATGACTTGGAATTTTGCCTAGCTTTTGCCTGCCCATACTTTATTTTTGCTCTATTTCATAGTTGTCTTGTGTGCATTCAGCCTAAAGTTCTACTCCTTGAATAGGAAAGGCCAATAAACATCTCGCGACCTACCTGACATGATGAGTTAAGAGATAAGACTGACCTGAGGATTGAGAGATGAGGAATGACTAAAATAAAACGGCAAGAGTTAGCTTTTGCTGGCTCACAACTTTGTACGAATGGAAATAGCAAACATTTTTAATTCAGTTTTTTTTTCCCCCAGTGAATTCCCCAGTGCCTCCCAGGAGCTTGATAAGGCCGAATTCAAGGTGTTACAGTAGAACACTGGTTTTAGAGGAGAAAACATCCGTGTTTGTAAGTCATCATCCGCTTGGCATTGTATGCCTTACAGCAAAATAAAAAGAACCATTTATCTCACTCCCACAAGTGAAAGTCTTGCGTTTGCTTTTCTCTTGAAGAAGTAGGGTTTTGTAAGGGGAGGTTTGAAGTCAGTTTACCACATTGCTGTTTTGTTGGGGTCTTAGGCCAAAGACATTTGTTAGTTTTTGGGGTCTGTTTTACTCTGCTGACTTTTGCCTTTCTGCTAGGTGACCTCACATAATAACTCTGCTTTCGCTATGTTTTTGCAGTGGCTGTTATTCCTCTTCCCACCTTGATAACATGTAGATTTACATCAGCTGAAAAGAAGAAAATATAATTGAATAATCTTATTATTTTTTAGTGCTTTTCTCATGTTCTGAATTTCTCTTACCTCTGTCTCTTGTGTTCAGTCTGTCTTTGTTTCTTATTTGGTCTCGGTTGTTATCTAGTGATCCATATTTCACAGAAGCAATACTAACAGAGTAAATGCAAGATCTTTGTGTAGGCATCAGCATGACAGCTGAACTTCTTGAGTGATCTCTTTGCCCAGCACTACCTCTGTATCAGCCGAACTCACTATCAGGTTTTACAAACTGTGTCTCACTTACTAAATCACACAGATGAAACAAAACCTTTCACCTTTTTCCTGCATACTTGCAACATGCAGTCAGTGTGGAATTTTACCAATAGCAAGCTTTTGCAGTAGTGTTCTCTTTCTCTCTTGTGCTTTGAGTACTAGGCTCTCAAAATACCTTGTAAAAACCAGGGACTGGATTTTGATGCACTCATATGTTGATGCCCAGAGCACAGCTGAAGGAGTGCAGAAGGGCCAGGAGGATAAGCTGTGCACAGCCTCCATAAAGGCTGGCCACCGCAGACAGTCCTGTAGCTGATGACATGGAGGAGTTTCTCCCTCCCAGGACATGTGAAGCAGAAGCCCAGCATGGTCCAGCACATCCACATGCTCTTAGGAGGCCTCCTGGCAGGCAGGTGCTCTTCCCACCTGCAGCTTCACATCAGGGTGAAACAAAAGGCACTAAACACCTGACTAATGTGACATTCAGCATGGGATAAAGTGCAAAGCAAGCAGGGCAAAACAGGAGTGAATTAATATTAGTGTGAAACCTTGATTGCAAAGACAGGAATGTTGGCCCTATCAGATACTGTTAAAAGCATTTGAAAACATTTCTAAAGTACCCATACAGACCTCTAAATTGTGCTCTGAGGTGATAATGATATACTCCGCAGAGGTCCTTCTTGTGATTCGTGTCCTCTTGTAATACAGGAAAAATTATAACCACTCTTCCACAGAGAAAAATTCAGTTCATCTGACCAAGCACAACATCTGCAATCCTTATACTGAAAGAGTTATCCAAACTTTATCCAAAGTGGAGAGAAATAGACCTTTTAAGTCCTGATGTGTATCACCCTAATGGCACTGTGTAAATCAGGCCATGGGAATTACGCTGTAGAAATGCCATCAGGTGTGAAAAGAGCCCAGGGTGATGAACTGCACTGTGGGCACTGAGTGTTAGAAGAGGTGTTCCCTAGAAGGACCTCTGACAGCCTCCCCTGCTGCCTTGATCAGCAGTCCAGGGCAGGAGAAATAATTCTCTTAGTTTTAAGATTAAGTAGGTACATATCCCCTTTCAGTTCCTTCAATTTTATTATTTTACATTCAAAGCAAATTGCAGTCTGATTTTTAAAGGGTGAATTGTATATACAAAACCAGTGCTTTCAAGTCATGTCAATAGATGAGTTTTGTCCCATCCTCAGCTTCACCAAAACAAATATACTTGAGCACAGCTCCCTGCTTGTGAATTCCCAACAGCACTGGAACATGGCAAGGCATGTCTTGTCTGAGCGTCTGGCTTTGGATTTAAACTGCACTAATTGCTTTCACCTTCTTCCAAACACAGACAGATAAGAGTACTGCATTCCCTGAAAAATGCCACTTCCAGCATGTGGTTGGCTTAATGTTTCATAAAATTTATTTTAAAAATGTATTTCTGACCAGGAACAGAACACCAAAATACTTCAAGCATCTCTCCCTGCCCTCCCTATGACTCACTCTTGCACTTAGAGATTGGAAGCTATTTTAAATAAATGAGATAAAGAGGAGAAGAACTACCAGATCTGGATAATTTCACATATGGATGTTTGTACATAAATACATTCCTAGTTTGACTATGTGATCTGAGCAGATCCATTAGCTTCAAAGAACTGCACCGGTAACTATATTTACAAGAATGTAGTATTAATTAAAAATACACATATGCTATGGGGTATTTTGTGTGAAAGAATCCTTATACTTCTCCGATTTTGTTCTAACAGTTATTAATTCTGTGCAAAATGATGAAGAGGTTTGGACTAAAATGCATTAAAGAAATCTCTTTCATGGCAAGCTAAAGTATGCATAGCAAATGTACCACAGTTTTGTCTCCAGTAATTGCAGATCACAGTTTTTAGAGAAATCTGTTTCACTTGATCAGGTAATCACATAAATTAGGCCATGTTTGTAGTTCATCATGAGACTAATTACAAAAATATATGAACCATGATGGTTTGTGGTTTTTTTTTTTTTCTCTTTTTAAACCTTAATATAAGACCTTGGCACTGACTTAATTTGTAGAAGAAAAAAGCCATTATATTCTATTATGAGCTATTGCTGTTTATTACTTGTATTACAGTGGCACCAGGCTGCCTCACATTAGATGACATTTCCATTGTATAACACGTTATAAACCTTCGGTAGATTGCAGTCCAAAGCGGAAAGACGGCTCAGGGAATTACTCAGAGTTCCTCATTGCCAGCGGAAGGAAGAACAAAAAAGCCTGATTGATAGTATGCACCCCTGAACTGAAGCAGTGTAACTAACTGTAAGCACAGAAAGAGTCCCCTTCCTGGTCAGAAAGTATAAAGGCACTGGTTTAACATCAGGCACATGTACTCCTTTTGAATAAACAAGGACATATTTTTAGGATTAAGCATGTTCTCCAGGGCTGTCTTAATTGGCAACCAAAATGACTTGTATAGTCACACACAGTTTATGACATACAGGAAACAGGGTGTCTTAAATCACAGTGAAGTATATCAGCACTAAGATTTCTCTATTTTCTCTATTTTCCATGAAAACAACTGAAAAATAAGATTTTTAGATATTAGATTCTCATGTTGCTTTCCATAATAACTACATAGTTACATGTAAAATGGTATCTAACAAAATCCCTTCCATTTTATTTGCTACCGCCAGGTAGAAATTGTATTTTCTAGAATTCAATAACCCAAAAATATACAGCTGAGCATTTCTGAGAGGGCACCTAGAGCTGAGAATCTTACAGCTTGACTGGGACATGAAAGATGTCAGCTAAGGCAGACAGCAACAGATGAAAAGATAGTGTTTGCTGTTAGTTTGATAATAAGAGGGTGAGTGCTCCAAAGTTCACTCACAATTCTCTGGTATCTTGCAATAACGAAAAAGTCTTTTCACAGCAACACAATAACACATTTTATATAAAAGTTAGAATTTGGTAACCTTTCACAGTTTCATTGCCTCCATTTCATTGCATAGGACCATGATGGGGTCCCTTTGAAACGCTGAGAGATAAGAGACCAAAAAAAGAGAGACAGAAAATGTGGGAGGGAAGAAAAGGTAAAAGGTTTTTGCACAGGGATCTAAATTAATACATTATTGATCAAAACTTGAATCAGCAAAGTTCAGTGATTTGGTCACAACTGTCCTTTATTCTTTCCATCAATTCATATGCAGTCAATATCCTATTATATTGCTACTTTGAAAAGATGTCTACAGGAGTAATGCGCGTGAACAATGCGTTCCAGTTAACATAGCTGACTGTAACTATGGGATTCATTTCTCTCCAGTTATCAAAGACATAAATAGGACCTATAAAACACACAAATGGCACAGGTACTACTGCAGCAGTTTGGGCACGAATATGTAGCTGATGTTGGTGAAATCCATACCGTTCTCTAGTCTGAAGCAGGAAAGAATGATTATTTATTTAAAAAAATATATTGCTGGAGTCAATGCTTCTGCTTCTTATTGCTTCTTAAGAAAATAGTATCTTCCGAGTAACTGAAGCTGGCCTTACCATGCTTCATTCACCGTATCATGTTGAAATTAGCATTAGGCGACTGTCGCTGCATATATTAAATGTACGGAAATGTACCCTATAGTCAATTATACAAATTTTCAGGCAGCAGTGGCTGACATGCTTACACTGACAGAGCGCTCGGTGCGCCGATCTTGGCTGGGTTCTCTGCGTCTGTGCTATTCCTGCTCCAGGGCCAGCAGTGCTGGGCAGACACAAGCTCACTGCAGGCGACATGCGCCCCCTCGCCCTGCTCGGTTCAGTGGGAGCTCTCCACATCCATCATTGGGGCTCCAATGCCATACAGGATCCATAGGATCGCTGCCAGTGGAAGCGGTAGCATCCTGAGTGCTTCTGGGATTCAGAGTAGCTTGCCCAATGAGGTACAAAACAATAGGAGGTGTTAGTGATAATGCAATGGAAAAAATGTGTCAGAAAAATGGACTTTTCAGTTAGAAACCAGTTATTGATAAGAGTTAAGAATATGTAATATATATAACAGAAATAATCTGTGTATTATATAATACCAATTAATAGCGTAACAGTGAGTGTTAGATGTGTTGTTAGTTCAGTTACAAGGAAAAGATATTTTGATCCCTTGGAAAACGCTTATTTGCAGACAGCTGGACTGGGAACAAAGTACTAGGCAAACTATTTCATTTTGTGTTTTGTATTCTATGTGCAATTTAAAAAAAAACCAAAAAAACCAACGGTACCTGTGCTGTTGATTAGCTATGGAGTTGTGCAACACCTTCTGCTAGCTTGCAGAAGAACTGGCTGTATAGAGGAATGGAAGTATTCAGATAAACATGTTTCTTTTCCCTTTCCCTTTCTCTTTTTTTTTTAACTTTCTAGCTTTTTCTTTTTCTTCTTTTTCTTTTTCTTTCTCTTTTCCTTTTTTTCTATCTTATTTTCCCTTTTTATTTTTCTCTTTTTTTTCTTCTTTCTTTCTTTTTATTTTTCCCCCTTTTTATAAATAGCTAGAAAATGAGAAGCTGCAAGACAGTGAGGCTAAAACAAGGTAGCATTCCCATCCCCAGCAAAGCTTTGCTGGCTAGCCAGACTGTCAAAAGCCTTACTAATGTAATGTGACAAGTATGAGTGAGCCAAGCGGTCCAGCTTTGGACTACTCCCTGCCTCCTTCCCCTCCCTCTGCATTTCTCATGAATGGAATGGAAAATAGTGCCTGCCTGGAAGTGCTGCTGGGGAGGGGATGCGATGGCGATGGGGTTATTATGGAAGGACAGCAACATGCTGACCTTGATTTCAGCAGAGGGGAAATCTGTGTTCTGATGGCCCATGCACTTGGAAATGCTGAGATGGTTGGCTGTGTTATATTAATTGCCATTTAAATTACTTCTTGCCATCCACTACATGGATGACAACTTTCTGCTGCTAGTGCCAGGCTCTGCAAGGCTGACATCTTGGCTTCCTTCCCCCATCCTTATGCTGTTAGTGGTCGGTATGAGCACTGGTGAATACAAAACTGGAACTTCTTCACGTTGTAGCAATAAGCCCGTTAAAAATTCAGTTTACAGCCTGACTTCTGTTCTCTGAGGAGGTTCTAAAGAACTTATTACCAGTTTGGTTTTGCTGCTTGCTAATGCTTGTGAGTGTGTATGTACAAGAAATTACATTAAAATGATATATTAATCTAGTAATATATTAATCTTCCATCCTTAGGAAGTTCTGCTAAAAAAACTACTGGGGTATAAGGAAAAATGAATTATAAAACCCAGTACTGAACAGAAAGAAGGGACTACTAAAAATAGAACATTTTAATTGACCATTCCTGCCTTCTTCAGCACTTCAGTTTAGTTCAAGGGAAAGGCAATAAAAAAATATCTGTTTCCTAAAGCAAGATATATGTTATCCATTGCTTTATAGTTATAAATAATTCCTGTGTGCATTTCCTTACCTGCTTCCACTGGTAAATCTGTAAGTGTGAATCCTTTATTTAGTGTTTTTTAAAGATAACAATTCAGATTACAACATGTTCATTTGTCCAAACATTAGAGCAGTGGCTGTGGAGTACAAGACAGCAGAGGTTCAGCCGTTTATTGTCACACACTGTCCTTTAGGGCAGTGGTGAGAGGTGTCGTGCATTGTTATGAAGAAAGCTTCCTTTCAGACCTCATTCTAATTTGACCCATTTTTTCAAACAGTTGAGCTGTCATCTGTGCAGTTCCATTGTTAGTTTCTTTGTAGTGGACCATCCCAAGACCTTAGTGATGGGCATGGTCCCAGTGAAGAAAAGTGTTGGATTATATGGAGGTTTATTTCCCACTGTTTGTTACTTGTTGCTTATGACTCCAGTGCTGCTAGGAAAATGGACTGCAGAAACGTGGTTTTTGGCGGCTGTCTAGTTCCACACGTGCACAAGGATGCCACTGGTTTCACCCGCACCCCAAAGGGACAAGACAAATTCAGTTCAGCATTCAGCCTGAAGTCTGAAAGGAAGTGCTTCTTTCAGATCATGTGTCCACGGCGCATTTCTTGGTCCAAGGCAGAACTGTATCAGACTGCTTGCTCCACAAGCCAAATAACATAATCAGCAAAACTCAGAGTATGTTTTGTGGGGCATATTATAAGATAAGGAAGTAGGGCATCGATTCCCATCTTCAGCAGCCAAAGCAGGTAGAAAAGTGCAAACCCCTTAAACACTATATAAGAGGAACTACTCTTAAGTCTTCTGGCAACAAAAGATTTATGAGCTGAAATTATTTGTAAACAATGAAGATCCTTTAAATAAAGGCTGTGAGGCTTCAGAATTTCAGTGTGGAAGAACACAACAGCTTTTCAGTGTTTCCTGTTGTTGAAGAATTCAAATACCAGGTCATCACCTGTTTGGGCACACTGTGAGTTGGAAGGGGTGGGAAGCAGGATTACAGAAGAGATGCAGCAGAGCCATGTTTCTAAGGTTACTGTGGCAAGAACGATGGTAGCTGTTATTGTGTTTTATGTATGCAGGCTCCAAAGCCTTATTATGTCCCTTATTAAGTCCAAATAATCCACGTGGGGTGGGATTTGGATAGGCTGTCACTCCCATTGCTTCACAAGATGCCTCAGCCCAGCTTTCACAGCCAGCGACAGCTGTATTGCAGAGGGTGCAGCAGCAGTTTGGCTGCCACCGGCACCAGCATCCCCACATATTGGTCTTGTCAGGCCATGTGCATATGTAGAGGCAGCAACCACTCCTCCCCTACTTTGGAAACTGGCATCCTTACCCTTCTCAGACACGCACCTCTGAAAATCCTCTGTCTGCAGACCTTGCTGCTGCCCTGAGTGCACCCAGCAGCACTCCCTGCCCTGCTAGCTTCTCTGCATCTCACCAACCGTCACCTTCCGCCAGCTTTAGCCAGCTTTGCCTCTTCTCCATCCGGAGCAGAAAGTCAATACTCTGGTACTCGTGGGCTCTGGACAGTTCACTTGGCAACATTGATCTAGAAACATTTTCTGGGGAGAAAACGTTTGTATCTATATGATAAAAGTTCTCTTAAGAATGTCTGCCAAGCATCTGGGCAGAAAACACTTCAGTGCCTCTTATGGAACCTATAGGACCAGCCTAAAGATGTCAGAGGGAAAAGGAAAAAAAATGCACACCATTAAAAGTAGCCTGTGAATGTGATATCCAGTTTCTATGGGAATGGAGTCCTTTTTCTTTTTCAGGATGGGCTGATTTACATGTGAACTTTTTCTGTTAAGTTGGTTGTATATTTGGAGAACTCATTTCCAGGGATTTATTTCCAAAACACTGTTTCTGTTGGTGTCTAATGGTATTGATAATGTAGATATTACTTGTGTATTTAAAGGTGGTAAATTAGAACTCAGAACTAATGTGAGAACACTCATCATTTTTGCAGCTTACAAAGGCAACATATAAAAATACTGGTATGTAGAGATGTCCTTCAAACACATTTTGATACCTTTGTTAAAATACAACTAAAAAGTATTGCATAAAATAATAACCACAAAATTAAATGTACACCATTAAAATCTCACCATAACTATTTACACTCCTGCTATGAACATTTTCCCTTCCTAGCTCAAAATTTAGAGCTCTCTGGAATCACTCCTATCTTGATCTCAGAAAACCATTCAGAAATCCAAGGACAAATATGATGTAGTTATTCTGGTTCTCATTGACAGCTGAAAAAAAATCCTTCTCTGTCCTTATTAAAGACAGTCATTATTATTTCATGTGTTAATGTCAGTGGCAGAAACACAATGAGTTACTTTTCCCCAGAGATTTGAAAACAAATGTCCTCTGGAAATCTGGCAAGATAAAAGAGCTCCAGACAATACCAAATTAAAGCCCAGCATACACAGTTTTTACTTTGCTGATGTGAAACAAATCCTATACTTCAAAGCATTTCATTTTTCAAGGTCAATTGAGGATCTAGTTGCATTTTCCTGTACACTTCAATGACTAAACAAGCAGCTCAACCCACTCGTTGCCTTTGACAATCTCGATGAAGGACTTGCCCAAGCAGACTTCCAAATCGGTCCAACAATAGAACAAAGCAAGTTCCAGTGGCTTCAGGAGCCCTCAAACAGGGTGTCCTTATTGCAGGGCCACATCCACCAGTAAGAGAAAAAGTCGTGCATATGTCTCTTTGGCACAGCCATCAATTAACCCAAGTTCTTCTTTCTAACCTTTTCTTGAGTTAAAAGAAAGGAAGTGTTCAAAGGCTAACTTGCTAAAGGGAATTGTTTGTGATTACCAAGCTGCTAGAAACATACTCATCTGTAACAGTAAGAAATACATAGGGACAGAGCCATTCTCCTTCAGATGTTCCAACCTCAGCATCT
Source organism: Falco biarmicus (assembly GCF_023638135.1). Taxonomy (NCBI): domain Eukaryota; kingdom Metazoa; phylum Chordata; class Aves; order Falconiformes; family Falconidae; genus Falco; species Falco biarmicus. The sequence goes on along the minus strand of NC_079295.1, from coordinate 3,608,425 downwards.
GCTGGCAGCTAAAAGCTTGTTTAAAAGGAAGCACAGTTAAAATATGTATTCTGTAATGCATTTGTAGACCTTGCTTCAATTTAATTTGTCTTTCAAAAAAGAGATGCGTTACATTTGATTTTCTGTTAAGAGCCTACAATGTGTTTCACCTTTCCCTCTTTACTGTTACTGTAAGAAGATGCTGCAATGAACTGGGATTATCAGCCCTTGTTGGATGTACTCTTTCCCTCCACAGCACGACTTACCTCTGCTTTGCTAGAATGTGTTTCTTTAATGCATTACTGAAGATGTGATGTTGCTGTGTTTTTGCTGGCTTATTTTGAGTTTGGAAAACATGAAAAGTGGACTTGAAATATTAAAGCATTTGTGAGACTGGGCTGCTTACTGTGCTGGACACATGCAGGCTGCTGAGTCTGATTTTCTGCAAGCGTTTATAAACACTATCAGCATTGAATTTCTATCCTCTGTTCAGTGGTTGAATAATTCCAGGATATAATGATGTTAGGACAATCCTTATGTTGCATAGCAAAGTCAGTGTCCCAGCGACAGAGTCTACGCTAAGACGAAGTATTTTCTTGCCTTTCTCAGACACTCTGGTCCAGACTCCATCCTTCACTTGATCTATAGACTTGTTTTTATTACCATCATTTTCTTTCTTTTACAGTACTATTAATTTTCCACACACAGCTGTGTTCATTTTATACCTATGTGTATATTATGCCTGCTTTAAAAAATGGCAAAAATAAGAATTTTAAATGTTTTATGAATGCCTTAAGGCCCCCTATTAATATCTACAGTGTGGTATAGAGCAGGGCTGCCAAATAAACTTACACCATTAGCATCTATTGAGTTGTCTTGGCAACAGAAGAAGGAATCTCACCTCACAGCAAGACCGTGCTGAATGCCCTAACTGTTTGTGACTGATTGCAGTTAGTTATCTGCTACAATGTATGAAACGTATGACGATTTCAGGATGGGATTGTCATTCTGGCTCTGTAGGACCTGCAGTCTTCGATCTTTTTGAAATGCTACACAAAACCTCATTTGCTTTGCTGGACTCTGGCCGTGCTCAGCTCGCTCTTTTCAAATTTCACCACCGGTGGCCCCTCAGAGTTTTACTAGAGTAAAACTTCTCAGAACTGTTTTTCCACTTTCTATATTTCTAGTCTTCTTCCTTTTATATAGTGTACAAATGCACACTGCAAACAAAAAAATCAGTGCAGCTAAATATGAAGGGATCAAGTACATAGCTTTTTGCTTGTTTGCCCTTCCCTTTTGCAATTATTAAAGCTGCTTTGAGTTAGAGTCTTTAACAGAGTATTTTTAAAAATGCCGGGTGAGGTAGCACATGAAAACTTACAGGAGAGATATCTGTCTATGTGTAGTACCTTGCAGCAGCATCTCTTTCAAACCGTAATGTTCCCCTGTCTAAGAGTACTTCTCATTATGTTGTATTGCCCCTTCTTGCAGTTCTTGTTCCATAATTAGTTTTTCTCATCTTTTCTATGGTCCCAGGTGCCCAGTGCTTTATTGAATAAAGAAGCCAATAAGTAAACATAAGTAAGTTACAGAGCTTTTTGGAACAACAGGCCTCTTTTTCTTCTTTCCCTTTAAAAAACAACAACAGAACCCTGTCTTTTTCTTGCTTTTTATCCACTTCTGGCAAAGATAAGACTGATGGAGAGAAGCACTGAAAGCATTTAGATAGCAATAGTAAGGAAAAAAAATAGCTTTCAGAAATATGAGCAATTATCATAACAGCAGCCCCTCTTCTGGCGTCATCTAAAAGCTTGTAGTCCAGAAGTCAAAATTTAACTCTGAATGTTAACATGAAGGAACAACAGACTAGGAGCTCCTCGGTACTGAAGGGTCACTGCTCTGACATAGAGATCGCAGAAATTGTCAAACAGGACTTATGTCTTCCTTAAAAAGAGAGGAGGCATAGTGAGAATTTTCACAGGTTCTCCAAGTTTCGTCCCTGAAGACTTACCAGGGTAAAGCTGCACCTCAGAAATACAAGTCAGTGCTCAGCACTGATGTTCCCTGAACATGTCAAGATTTCAGGATTCTTGGAACTACATTTCCAAACAACTGACCCAACATAAACTTATTAGAGGCCTGTACTTGTGACTGATTCTGTAACCCTAAGAAACCTTATTCATTTTAAATCCCAAAGAAGACTAACTTGTCTTTCTGAACAACACCCTGAGGATGTCACATCTCAGTGACCATGCTAAATAAATGAGCCATCTGAAAAAAATAATCTCTCTTGTGCATATTCCTACTTTCCACATAAATTGCAACCTGTGGAAGGAAAAGGTATTTGAAGAACTGATTCATCAACATCTTTGATGTCCATGATGACTTCAAATAAAAAAGCTCCAAAGGAGAGCTCTATATTCAGTGCTTTACAACTTCTTTTTTCATTCACTTAAAGAGGTCTCAGTGCAAACACTTTCCAGCGTTCGATCAAAGCTTAGGGTAGTCTCTTAAAATGTATTAGTGTTAGAAGAAAGGGCATTGCCACTCAGATACAGTCTTGCAATCAAAGAGATGAAAATATACAGTAGCTGACCCATTGTAGTACGTGAGAAATACAGAAAATGTTGATTTAGCTTACCCTCTGCAACTTGTTACCTTTAGAAAATATAGCATGTGTAGAATAATAGATCTTTTCTTATCTCTAATGAGGACTACGAGTTTTTGGTTGTACTTAAAATAAAAAGCACCAGTCAGTGTAGCCTGTCCAATCCACATCTTTCCTCTAGTCTCTTTCTGTCCCTTTCCCTGAGTCTGAGGTCAGAAGTCACTTTTTAATTTGTGGCTGGGTATTTTTCTCACTATTTATCTGGAACTCCCATTTTTCTTTATTCACTCCGAGACAATAAATCACCTTTTCCCTTAAACTCTCTCCATAAAAATCTTGCTTTTTTCCTTAACTTATAATTGGCTCCCTTGCTGTATGGTGTTCTGTGATACTTATCTAAAAGCAAGTTATATAATGAAAAGCATGGAAAGGACATCCTTACTTCTTAAAAACTTTTCTAAGGCTGTAGTTGGCTTGGCAGTATGTCAGAAAAATGACTCTTGGGCTTATGTTTCCAAAACAGTATCAGGAAAAAAATCAGTCATCTGTCTGAATTGTTTAAAAAGGATGCTGTGTTCCTGACTCCTATACTACCCACCCATGTCATGAAGGATCGTCATTAGAACAGTTCCTATGGAAAAAACCTGAGTCTCTTGGGCTCATTGTTTGAGTGTCACACAACAAACCAATAAATCACTGCTGTGGCAATGGCGTTCGCAGCAAGCTGGCGAGCTCAGCCAGGCCCATGTGCTGCAGAAATGCTCTTTCCCAAGAGCTATGTTGCCTCTTCCTTGGCCACGTTGAGGTCCTGGTTTGTAGGGTCTGAGGGGTGGCTGCCTTCCTCCAGGCGGGCCTCCTCCAGCATCCCCAGCAGCCTTTGGCTGGGAACCAGCCCCATCCAGCTGCTGGGCTGGGACCGGCGCCCGTGCCGTCTGCTGTGAGATTCTCCTTGGCCTTGAAGCTCACTTTGCATCTGTGCCAGGCCCTGGTTTCCTCACCAAAATGAGGAATCTGCATTGTGTTTTGCTCTTCCCATGGATCCCAAGCCATGGTGTGATCTTGGCAGACCATACAGGGGTGTGTGGCAGCAGCAGGGGTCTGGCTTGTATCTCACTTTGGTGGCAAAAGCCCTTGGCCACTCATTTCCACCCAGGTGTTGTGCCTTTGAGAGTGGTGGTGTGAAGCAGATCAAGGGATACTTGTGGTGGAAAAATAATTTTGAAAAAGAAAGGTTTCAGTGTAGCCAGGTCAGCCCTCGCGGCCATACAAAGGCTGTTGCCATCCCGGTGCCAGAACCGAACCGAGCGCGAGGGCAGCCAGGCAGCTGGCAGCTCCCTGGGCCCGTCCAGCTCTGATGCAGCATGTCCCGAACCTGGCGTGGTACGGATCTATACATTCGTACAGAGAACTAGAGATCATTACAGTGCTTTCTTAATTTATGCCTAGGTCGTATTTACTGTAATTTTTTTTTCACAGAGTTTTCTGGTTTAGTCCATCTCCAGACAGACGCTGCAGCTGTCAGTGCGTTGATTCATTGGGTGTCATCCATCTCTAGCCTACATGTCCGTCAGTATCCTTCAGGTGTACCTATGTTATAAGTATTTATTTAGAGCTAACTTTCAGAGTTCTAAAATGGCAATGACAGAGGATGTGATGCACAGAAAGTATCCAGAAGGGCATTTTCGGTTTGGTGCTCAGTGGGCAAGCACAGTCACTGCCAGATCTGTGAAAGGTTGCTCACCTTAATGGGCACGATCCAGGAGCTCACTAAGGCTGAATCAGCCGGTAATTATTACTCATACCCACAGTAAGCTATAAAAGCTGATCTCTCTTACATGAGGGTGGATTAATTTCTTCAAGTAGCAGTGAGCGTTCCCTCAGCTGCACTGCAGCGCACCTTCATTACACTTGTTCTGCCTTGCCTGTTGCCTACAACAATAAATGGCAATAGCAAATTTGCAGTATGGTCACACAGTCTGAGGTCTGCGGAGGTCAAAACACCTAAAGCCATTATCAAACCCTGGAGCAACCCTGTAGATCCTATACATTATTCTAGAAATAGTGAAGAAATTGTGAAGCTTTTTCCTTTTTTGTTTAACCAACACACACACACACACACACACACACCCCTCATCTAAATAAAATCTTAGCAAATTTTCCTTAGAAAATATTTGCATATTTTAATTTTAACTCAAAGTTAGGAGCTTGGATTTTGACTAGGAAAACAATACACTTCTAGTCTCCCTGCAGTCCTATTTCTTACACTGACATCAAACTCAGCCTAATTTACAGTGGAAAAGAGTGCTTCATTCATAAGTAATGGGTACTGAGGAGAATCCTTAAGTTCAGGATTCTTATAATGTGTGCATGTATTTGATGTAATTCAGTTTTCTACCATCTTCCTCCTTACAATTAATCTATTTTATAACACCAAAGGGTAAAAAGGGCTGTGTTTATTGCCCATGCATAGCCTAGACAAAAATATCTGCAGCGTCAATGAGCTAAGCTTCACTGGCTTTCACTGTACAAGTCAAATCTTCCCTTGTAATAGACGTATTTGGTCTGCAAGGACAGAACATTCTCAGAGTGTAAATGGTTTATTTTTCACCTCATTTGCACTGATTTCTAAGTGGTCACTGTCACTCAGGAACTAGACAGCTAAACTAAAGAGTGTCAAAACAAGTGAAGATCATATGGTCATTGGTATCCATGCAATGCCCTAAGACAGGTTTCTACACCATAGTAACATAGCATTAGTAACAAATTGTATGAGGAAAAAAGTCAACTTAAAATACACTACAAAACCAGCAAAGCTTGTTAAGAAATTAACTTTCATTTCATATTCTTGCATGTCTTTTAATGCCTATACTTGTGCCAAAGTGCTGTAAGATCAAAGTGTTGCAGACATGTTTTTCAACAGTTCTGATGCTACAATTCTACATCTGCTTAGTACATCTCTCATCCCACAAAAGTAATATGTTGTAGATCAAGTTGCCGACTCTACATGCATTTGGGAGTGAATGAGACTGCCCTACATTTTAAAGTATAATATGCAACACAAGCACATGATATTTTCCTCACCTGTTAGTGTATTCTGTGAATTGAACCATCTGCACAGACCATAAGTTTTTCCCCATCTCTGGGAGCCAAAGGCATGTTAGCAATCAATCAAGGTAACAACCTCGACCTCTCCTCTAAAATTATCTCTTCCCCCTCTTGCTCCCCATGGTCATTCAGTCAGAAGCTGAAAAAAATGAAAAGTGAGCTCATCTACCTGTTCTAACCAGAAATCTATTCAAAGTACTTCTGGGGCCAGCAGGTCCTGGAGCAATGGGTTGTCTGAACAAATCAACAGGTAAAGCATCTTTGGAAAAGCAAACCAGCTGTTCTGCTACAGGTTTCTGCTCAGCCCTGAGCATGGTGTCTAAATGAGCATAGCTGGAATGCAGGAGGTAATTACCCACCTGGAGGAGATGCTCAGGAGGAGCACAGCAAGAGCAACTGTCAGCAGAGCACAAACAGTGACACTGCCGAGTCCTTTCCCCAGGGAAATCTCGGCAGGTGTGTACCCTAAATAGCCAGAGCCTGGAGGTTGTGTCAGCTGAGCCAGGAGGTTCAGGTCGTGTCTGACATGGCCACGCTCATTACTGTCCCCATGGCTTAAAGCAGCACGGTGTGGTTCTGATTTGCGTTGCTCACTTCATGGAAGTGTGACTATACATGGCACGGGGAAAAGGAGGGAGGGGGGAGCCCCTGGATGCCTGTGTATGCGTCCGTACCGTATGGCTGCAGCACAAGGGGTCCCGTGCACGTGTTGTTATTAGGACTCTCGTTAATGACACAGGGTCTCACCAAGGGCAGGTGCCAAGGCCAGAGACCTCAGCTAATGGGAGAGAGGTGAGGAGTCATCTTCCCCGAGGCGCAGGAGAGCTAGCCCAGCAATGGGCTCTGAAACCCTCCCTCTAGCGCGATTCTGCATGGGGCAAAGGAATGAGAAAAGGGCTGAAAAAACACCCCAAAGCAGCGGCTGGGCCAGTCCACCCCAGGCAGCTGAACAAGCCCTGTTCAATTCTTCCTCTCTGAAAGTTTTTACAAAGCGTCCTCATCTGTGCAGATCCTACACTAGAGAGTAATGAAGTCAATGACCACCTCATTGTAGTCATCTGCACTTTGTAAAATGTCTTTTGTCACGTTTACAACCCATTTGTCCTTTGGAAAAATTTCCACAGGACAATGTGGGGACTTTTCATCCAACAGCTCTGGAGTGGGAGGACAGAAAAAACGTTCATATCCACAGAGATCTTGACATTATTGCTGAGAGTCAGTTTTGAGTCTTTGCCTGCTCTAGACTTCAAGATGATCTTGAATATTATGTAAGATATTTCTTTTATAAGTGGGAACAGCAATATTTGCCTTCTTCACAGAGTGTTTGAGAAAGAAAATGTAAAAACCTGTATTCCTAGAGCCAAGGGGCCAAGCAAGTACCTCAAGTACCGTGTGTGAAACAAGTATATGGTTTCATGCATTTAAAAAACCAAGAAACACTGCTGTAAAAAATATATTATTTATTTCTGTTGTGTGCATCTCATTTAATGTTTGTACACAAATATTGTATATGTCCCCTCAAGTTCTCTTTTATTTTTTATCATGACTTTAATCATGTTGCATTTGTACAACTCTTCCACAGCAAAGGGCTTAATATAGTCAGTTTGAGAAAAGTAATTTCAACATCAGTAGAACATGTTTCTATTATAAGCTTTTTCAACAAAGCACAACATAACATTTGTGAATTGAAAAAAAGAAAAGAAAAAAAAAAGCTAATGTTTATTCACTACATGGTATTTGCTGGATGTTCTGGAAATTCAGTAATCGAGTGTCTCCCTAGGAGTATGATAAGCATAACACCAAAATCATCACATTGCAGCGTTCAGATTAGTCCTCGTGGTAACTCTTTTGTTGCTCACTGAATTTCTTCTTATCCTAGAGCTTAGTAAAATACACAGAAAGATACCAAAACTGCACAAATGGTGCTTCTGTGTACACAGAAAACTGCACCAAGACTAGTGTAATCATGGCAAATATATGATTGTGTGTGTATGTCTGTATGCATCACATAAATACGTGCATGTATGCACATATGCATGAGTAAATACAGTAGAATTGATGTTTAGTTATAGTTTATTTAAAGGACCACTTTTGTTTATGAAGGTTTGTTATTACTCTTTATGGAGTCCTCATTTTATTGCTGTTCTATATAGTACTTGATGCATTTTTAATGTTAATTTGCTATTTGAAGAGATTAGCTACAATAATATGCCATTAAATAACACAGGTTTATATGAAAACTGTGTATGTGTGTGTGCATGTATGTGCCGCTGTTTTGTGACTGCATGTACTGCTTCCTTCTAGTTTGGGCTTGGATTATTTAGTACAATATTTTAATTGCTTGCTTGCAAAACAGTTGAAAAAGATGATAAGGGTACTGTTTCCCATGGAACCGGTTGTTCAAGAAAGACAGAAACATGACATTCAGTATCAGGACATTTTTTTGTTTACCTGTTTCTCAGGGAAAATAAGCCAACATTACACCAAATCAAGATGAATTCGGAATGAAAAGAAACTAGAAATACCAGCAGTACCTTAAACATCAGATATGTGGTTATTGTTTGTTCTACTAATGGCATTTGAATTTATTTTCCGTGAAGGATCAAATAGCTAGTACCCATTACCTAATAATTTTACCCTATGACTTGAATGGTTGTGACTTTTAGAGCTGTTTACCATATATTCAGCAAGCCAAGAACATGCTCTAGTGCAGACCAGCAGAGACCTGTAAGGGTTAGTGTGAGGTTCATATCCAGCCTCCAGTGGCAACCTCATGTTGCTGGTATTTAGCAGCATAGTCCAGAGCCCATTGCTGTAGTCATCTCTTGTAGGGCCCTTCACTACCCATTTCTGCTTTCCCCTGCAGCCATTAATGCATTTCCTAATGGTTCAGTGAGATTTGCAGGGCCAAGACATTATTCGCATTTAAAAGTGTGCTTTTGTTTTCCTAGTTAGGGTTCAAGTTTTACAAGAAATTAAAAATAATTGACTGTAGGTCAGTATAATAATGAAATTCTAGCTATAGTGTTGGACTAGTGTATCACAGTTTCTTATAAAAGGAGAAATAGTGAAACTACTATGAAACTCTTATAACATTTCAAATGTAAACCAAAAATGCATTAAAACCAAAAAAAGTGGTAACAGTTTGATAAAGTAACAATCTACACTGATGACTCCAATCAAGTAAATGACAAAAATTATCAGTCAACATGCCACCAGGCAAGACCAATGTAAATCAGGCATTAACAACAACAATATATGTGATTAACAAGTGCAGAATTATTATCTTTCAATCAAATAGCCAGCAGCTAAATAATTATTTGCATTTGTGCAATATACTTCAACTCTTTCCAGAATTAGGATCTGTTATTTTTCATTTTTAGTAAAAAGTCTTGTCATTGATTTTCTTTTTGTTTTTTTTCGGGGTTTTTCCTCTTCTTGTTCTTTTTTTTTTTAATAATAAAAATTGAGTTCTGATAGCCAATACCAGTTTTCATTTAGTGGTACAAATAACACTGATCTTAAATGAACAGTTGGCAAAAATGTTCCATTGCCAAAGACAGTAGGAGAAATGCCATTGGTGTCAGCAAGGCAGGTTCTCACACACCACTTTGAAAAGTGTTAAGTGGTGTATCATGTGCCATGGTTTTAGAAAGAGGATTTTACACAGTCACCTTTTTTATGAGACACTGTGTTTCACACTTTCTGTGTAAGATGTTATTCTAAATATGTAATTTACTTTTTGGCTTCCAGAATTACTATTCAATTTCCAGTGCAACCAATAAACAATAGTTAATATCTGTATTTCTTCAGAACCTGTACATCTCAGATTATCAAACATATATTACTTGAATTAAAGTTACAATATCTAATATTCAGAATTCATCAGAAGATATATTTAAAAGTAACATATTGTGCTTATTTAGTCACTCTTCAGAAGTAAAAGAGAAAAAAGGGGTTAATATTCTGCTGTTCTTCAAATATTCTGAGAATTCTTAATACTGAAACCAAAATAAATGATGTTCAGTAAATAAAGAAAACATCTACTCGTTTTCATGGTATCAAAGTAGAGGCAATCAAAGGAAGTAGGTCTGGAACGAATGAAAGAACAAACCTTTTCATGTAACATGCAGATAAACTCTTGAACTTGTTATCATAAATGACAGAATCTACAAATGTCTCCAAAAAGTCAAATTAGATAAATTCATGGAGGACAGTTCCATTGCTACCTATTTCAGGTGATGATCCAGACGGACATTGCTTAAACTGCTGATTTCTGGGCTGTGGAGACGATGTGCAGGAGAAAAGCCCTGAATAAACGCTGTGGGCTCCAGTTTGACTGAATCTACTTCACATTCTTAGGACAAAGCTAACATCAAACAATTGTTTTCCATACATTGTAGTTGAGACAATTTATTTAGGGAGAATAAGCCAATTTCTGGAAATGCAGAAAGAGCAAAACTTGAGCTGTTCAGGTGCTTTCAAAGCAGTGCTAAGTAGCATAATTCATGATCTTATAATTCAGGTGAGCATCTTCCTGTAATATGTATGCACTGGTTTTGGCTTGGGGGGAGAAAAATCTGTAAGGATGTGTTCAGATCAGTACAATGGCAGAGGGATGCGCAGCAATGAGAAAGTTCTGAAAAAAGAACAAGCTTTTGATAATTTGTGTGATTAAAAGATCATCAAATTGTGCTGCTAAATATCTAAGAGGAAAGAACCATTGTCAGCTTTAGTGTCCTTTAGCTCATGAAAATTTCACCAGAAAATTTTGCAGTAGGAGTGTGCGTGTGTGTATTTAGGCGTTTAAGAGAGTAATATTGTATAAAGCAAGACAAGTATAGGTTACTCATTATCAGGATAATATGGTGGAAACCAGAAAAAAAAAATCAGTCATTAGCTTTTGAAGGACCTCATAACTGTTTCTCACATACTCTCAGCCCAAGTTTCTGCGTGTCCTTCTCTGTGGGCTCGGAGTGAGGAAGCAAAACCCCCACTGAGGACATCCGTGCAGGCAGGCAGCTACCAAGTGCTCTGCCAAGCAGCTAAGCACCAGCAAAAAAACCCCCACCCTATGTTATGTGTTGCCTCCATTGCATCACATTTCCACTGCACATCGCTATTATGACGGAAGAACAAAGAAAGATTTTAGCAGGGTGTGTATTGTTCTGGTGGGCTTGGACTGATGCCCCCAGGAGGAGCAGTGCCTTCCTCCTCAGCTCACAAAATGAAGTGTTGTGTCAGGATTCAATTTCCAATGGCTCTGACAGGGAAACAGGCACAAAATGGACTGAATTCAGCCTCTTGCTTTGAGACACAGAGTGAAATTACGATTCCCAAACCTCATCAACACAAAACACATCTTCGGCTGATAAAGAAAATAAAATATATGAGCTGAATTTCTCAACATCAAAAACAGCTCTGAGCCTAAAATATTGTAAAGGTGCCTTGTTTATCATGGCCTTCACGTCAGGGAGAATTATTTTGTGGAATGGATGCTACAATCAAAAATACGTTAAAGTTCTTGCTGAAGATTTTTCATCCTTTTTCCATTCACTAACAATATGCCAATAATAAAAAAAAAGTACGGCATAACAAAATATAGATGGGAGTCAGTTCAAGATTAAAATATACAACAAGATAAAACCAGAATTGATCTGAGCCACAAAGTACAGAGGACAGCGTGAATCATTCCAAGTTTAAAAATACGTCTGTCTTCAATGCCTGTCTCTGCTTTTTCACATCATCGGAGACAGAATATGTGAAAATAAGAGATACTTGTATGGCATAAAAACCTTTCATTTGATAAATTTCCAAACTCCCCTTAAAAATTCTTAAAAATGTTTGACCTTATACTGCTTGACACTGTTTCAATCAATGGCCTAAGTCCACCCAAATGACACAGGGGGGCAAAAGAGAGGAAACCCTCTTAAGAAAAACATTACTGTGAATGAGCCCAGTTCAGAAAAGACTGCTACATGAGCTGATGTCTTTCCGAGTCATGGACCGTAACTGAATGGAAAAACATCCAAACCACTGAACCTTTATAAACTTCTTTCAGGATGCCTTACTGAAAAAATTGGAGTCTGGGGCTAGCTGAACGCTGCACGGGGGAGTGCTGCTGCTATTCACAGGTTAGCTGCTTCCTCAGGTGTTTGGGTTTCTATGTTACGTGGGGTTTTTTTGCTGTTTTTGCTACCTTCAAATGCAAGCGGAACAAGTTTGCTTTCTAAAAAAAAACAACAAACCAGCCCAATTCTGTCAATTTAGTTTCACAGATGTTTCCATTTACAAGCAGAAGCCCTTGATGGTGCTTGAAGTTACTCAGCATTGTTGTAATTTGCATAACATTAGCCATGATGTTTTTATTTTGAAAAGTTGAAATGTTTGCAGCTCATCATAACCCAGTCCTAATGATGTTCAGTACATCTGCTTAAAAAGTTGTGTCTAGGCAATGTTCTACACCACAAACATTTTTTACGACTTTTACTGACTTTCAGGTTTTTCAGTTCAGCTATACTGAGAGCCTGCTTTATGTGTGCATGGATCAGGAAATAACAACTGGGTAACAAAGTCGGGTGGGACGCTGCACGCTGCATCTGTACTTTTGCATCTGTCACGAGAGCTTCTTGCAGCATTACGCAGACACCTCACAGGTTTTATTTGGGTAGGCTCATAAAATTAATGTCTCTTTTTGTTGATGGCATAGTGAGTTAAACAGGTGTAACAGGAAATTAAAATAGGAAAGAGTAGAAACAATGATGGCAAGTAAAAGGCACCAGTAAAGGAATAATTTTTTCAGCTCTTTATTCTTTCTGTTTTCATCACTCAACATCCCTGCAAATAGGTGACTACTCTTGATCCAGCGTTAAACCAAATGCTAGTTAAAAGCAACAACAAGAAAAGAATAACCTGTGTTTCACAGATGTGATTTTATTAGCAGAGATCGAATGTAATGTTCATCTGCAGCTTTCACCCCTGGCTTGGTTGGCTGCTCCTCGGCTTTCTAATTTGGGACCGCTCAAATGAAACTTAAATCCTCTGTATCCATCAAGGTGCATCAACCTCCCTTTCATCTAAGCAGAAAAGCAAGCGACCCATTTCTGTGAACAAGCAGAAAGTTCGACACTTGATATCAGGCAGGGGTTTTCCTGACAAACATCTTTGTATGCTTGCCTTCAAAACCCTGACCAAATTCACTCCCATCTTCATTTCTGCCCTCCTTTCTTCCAATTTTTCATTTTTTCCCAGTCCACTTTTTTAATTGCTTTCTTCATCTCCTTGCCCTGCACTTGACATGGCAACTACTTTAGTGCTTCCTCCTACAGTTAAAAACAGCCTTTCATTTCTCACCCGCCAAACTCCCCAACTCGCCTCCAAGTTCCTCCTCGAACACACAGCACCAGCTGCCGTAGTACGTTGCTGTCTGCAGCTGGATTTGGGTATCAGCTCCTAAGGCAGAAAATTACTGTGCTTGCAATGTGTACACTCGAAGTGCTGCACAAGTAAAATCCGAAATGCAAAATAAACATATCAACCTCCTTCAAACCTCTCACATCTCTGTATGTTTAGAAGAGAGTAATCAGAAGTACATCAATGTAGTATTGGTCTGTGCACACTTTTTTATGCTCACAATGAAATTATTAGATAAATAACAGAAGATTGCACCAAATTTTGTTTTCAAAATCCAAAATCATTCCCATCAACCCAGAAGAATTTCGTTCACATCTCTCCTCGAATGAGAAGTAAATACAAAAAGGTACTTGTTCAACTTTTTGTTATATCAGCCATATATTTTAATATTATCTAGCTTTTCAGGCATTCTATAGCTGCCAAAATATAAGCAGAGTTATAAAAAAAAAAAAAAAAGCCGTATTTATTTTTAATGATGCCATTTGCTCGCAGCTAGATACCAATTAGGCAGTCCCTGGACATTGAAACCCCAACTGACTGTCAAGGAAGTGCTGGTTTACTGTCAGGCAGTCTAAAACAAAGATGTACCTATAAGATCCAAGGCGATACTGAACACATAACCCAACATTTTTCTAATATTTTTCAGTATATGCTTACTAATAGCAAGCTAATAACAGTGAGTTGGTAGGCAGCTGTGTAAGGGACCTTCTATATAAGAAACTAAAAACTCTTGGGAAAAGTCAATTAAAAAGAAATGGGTTAGGTGGTACTTTTCTGGTATTGATGCATCTGTTTGCAGTAAATTTTCTAGGGAAGGTTGTTGATGTGGAAATATTGTAGAAATCATGTGAAAGAAGAAGTCCTTGCTCGGAACATTGAGTATTAAGGAGCTGCTCTCCTTGTTACCCACAGGAGGCAGACTGCGAGGAAGGATATGCAGCACTTTTTGGTACTCGGACATCAACGCGCTACTCAGCAGGACCATGTCACTCATGCCAATACTCAGTTTGAACCCAGGTCCAACACCGCCCAGCTGCAGCTAGGGCCTTTTTTAAGGTCTTGGGCAGCTTTGAAGAGTAAATGGTTTGCCTGGGCTGATCTGTTGAAGGAGATTAACTTGGCCCTTCTTACAGATATAGCCACTTTATTACAGAGATCGTATTGTCCGGTGGTTGGATGTTGGAGAGTCTGGAGGATAAAAAATTCTCTTTTTTGCCTACTGATGCATTTTTATATCCTACTTGGTAGATAAGAGTTATTGTGTGAAACATGAGATGCACAGAAAATAACAGTGCCTAACAATGTTGGCTATGATGGGCAAAATGGGTAGCTCAGTGAATAGCTTCATTTCCTATGGATCTGTATTATATTTTTTTCTAAGGATTCAAGGCTTTTGTAATCTCTCTCTAGCTTGAATTAATTCACTCTTCCTCAATAACAGTCCTAATAGGTTCTGGCTACTCTATTTTCATTAAACTAATAGGAGTTTGATATGCTTGAAAATGCTCTCTCATTGCCAAATTTTACTGAAATTATCCAAGTAGTTCAAAAGTTATTAGGGCAGAACACACAATATGCAAATGTTGGGAAAAAAAGTTTGCAATCACAGCAAGTAAGTATTTTGGAAAAACTCTCTCATGATCAGTATCAATAAAATGGAAAATCCTAACTGTTCTGCATATATCATAATCAACTCAGGAGACTTAAAACTAGCAGCACAGAATTATAAAATCAAATAACAGTGCCACAATATTGGCAATTAAAAAAAAAAGGTAGACGTCTAAGCCAAGGGAGACTAGGAGGAACACAATGGCTACGGAGCCATGGAACAAAACCCCTGCCACTTCAAAACAGGAAATCAACTAAAATTTAAACAATACTAAATATTAAAGCTGATATTTTTTAGGAGGAATTTTATTTAGAAATGAATGTAGAGTCTACGACGCAGATAAGGCACCCGGTCCCAAGCCGAGCAGGCAGCTGTGCCTCAGCAAGGAACCTGGCTGGCAGTGGCCGCCTTGCGGCGAGGGCACACGGAGCCATCCCCTAGCGCCCCGCTGCCGGCGGCGGCCCTCGTCGTCGGAGAGATGGAGAAAGGAATGGTGGGTTAGCAAACATTTGAAAAATATATCCGACAACTGTGAAAACCTCCTGGGTATGTGGGTTTGGTTTTTTTTTTTTAAGGCATGTTGGTTTTCAAGTCACAGATTTCACTCTGAGAAAACATATTTTAGTGTGTGAAGATTAATTTCTTTCCATCCCGCTGTGTCTGCCAGCATCAGCACTACAGAAAAGCAAAGGAAAGATAAAGCAACAGATGGGAGTGAGAGAATAGAAGGGTCATTTTTTGTTTGAGGGTATGGTTCCTGTGTTTTTTGTTACCTTGAGCAGGGAAGAGGTTTATTCTGGAGCAGGGGAGAGGTTTGCTCTGCTGAGTGGCGTGCCCCGTAACAAGGCAGAGTGCCCCTGCCATCCCTCTGGCTGCGCTCCCATGGGCAAGTCTCTCAGCAGGTCGGTAAAGAAGCACAGATACCTATCCCCTCCCGTGCTGAAGCACTAACAGCCCAAGGGATAATATACTCACAGAATGGAGCTTTAATTACCCAGATGTGTGGAAATGAAAAGAAAAAAAAAAAGGAAGGGTAAAAATAAAAAAAGGAAAAAAAAGCAACCACCAGGAGGGGGGCTACAAAAATTAGTACTTTTTAGAAGTTTTACCCCTCTTGCTGAAGCACAGAGCTCTTGCATGAATCTAAAACACTAGAGGAAAACAGCCCAGGAAAGGCCACATGCTCCAGTGATGTGGATATTTTCCCCCCTTTCCATAATTTTTCCTCCGTTCAGCCTCCACCCCCCCACCCCCCCTCAAGTCTGGCATTTCTACTTTCATAATTAGTCCTTTTCTTTTACTGAAGCTTTGTCTTTTGCAATTTTTACACAGTGCATTGAACTGCACTACAGCAATACTTCAAATTAAAAATTACTGAGATTAATAATCTTAATTTTGTGAAGATTAAAGATCAAGAAATCTTAAATAAGAAGGCTGTGGTGACTGATCGTACTTGCATCCTCTCACTTCAAGAGGGATGTGGAGGGGCTGGAGCGTGTCCGGAGCTGGGCTGGGGGCTGGGGAAGGGGCTGGGGCACAAGGCTGATGGGGGGGCTGGGGGCACTGGGGGGGTTCAGCCTGGAGAGGAGGCAGCTCGGGGGGGACCCTGATCGCTCCCTGCAGCTGCCTGACGGGGGCTGTGGGCAGGGGGGGGTCGGTCCCTTCTCCCAGGGAACGAGTGACAGGACAAGGGGAAGAGGCCCCAGGTAGCACCAGGGGAGGTTTAGGTTGGGTGTGAGGGAACATTTCTCCACCGAAAGGGCGGTGAAGCCCTGGGACAGGCTGCCCGGGGGGGTGGTGGAGTCGCCATCCCCGGAGGGGTTTAAAAAAGTCTGGCTGTGGTGCTCAGGGCCACGGTTCAGCGGTGGGCTTGGCAGTGACGGGTTAATGGTTGGACTTGGTGATCTTAAAGGTCTTTTCCAACCTAAATGATTCTATGATTCTGTGACTTTATGCATGGGCAACATGGCCTATGTGTGGAAGAAAACCCAATGCACTGAGCCTAATCAAGGAAGTAAAATGGCACCGTATCATCCACCTTTTGTGCTTGCTCTAAATTAGTCATATATGAAGTGTGGGGAGGTTCTGGGTTTATCAAAATAACTTCTCAATACACCAGGAGCCAAGTTTTTTCCAAAATGGGCACTTGTCAAAAATGGTGAAAAGTTACTTGCTGGTCTGTGGAGTGTGTTGGTAGTGATACAGATTGCAGGAGCTGAATAGCACTGGAATCCGCTCAGCGGGATGGCTGAGAATTCATTTGGCTTCTCTCCTGTCAGGCTGGCATCAGCTTTTATTTTAAACAGAAATCTCCCTAACAGGAGAAAATACAGTAGAAGATACCGAGGGACATGTCAGGTAATTAAAGATAAAAAATACAGATTTGTTGATCTGCTCACTACGTCACTTACATCAGAAGATAACTTGTCCAAGCCTGCACAGCAGGTTGAAGCGGAGGACGAAGCCTCCAGTAAGTTAGCATACACAGCATACACCCAGAAACTTTATTGCATAAGTGAACGTGGTGCCAGCAGTGTGCAAAGTGTAGCTAAACAGTTCCCACCTGTGTCTCCCCAGCCCCTCCTGAGGGAATGTTTGGCTCCAGCCTTCCCTCTCAAAACAGTGGAAGCCCCACCAGAGCATTTGCCTCTCGCTCAAGCCCAAAGCCACGTTGGAGATGGGCTGTTCGCAGATGCTGTGGGAATTCAGTTCCCCGTTCTCATCCATTTTTAACCCATACACATAGAATTAAAACCTCTCTGAATCTGAATTGTTCCCCTTGCTTGCTAAACTTCAGGGGAGGCAGGTTTATCTTCTCTGCTTCACAGCGAGGCACCGAGCTTATCGGTGCAGCTGAGCCGCCATAGACTCATCATGTAATTCCTCAGGACAGAGCCAGGCTGCCCAGTCACGCCGCAGCCGGGGCCGATAAACCACATGCGTGTGCTTTAAAAATCCCACCTCTCCAGATTTATGTACAAAGTCTTTCCCCGCTCTGCTGGTGGCCATCGCAGCCGAGGAGTTGCTGTTTGGATAGGAGTCCACACGAGAGAAAAGATGACTAAGGAAAGATTTATGCAGCTCAGTAAAGAGCTTAGCAAGGTGATTTAGCAGAGAAGAGAGCAGCTTAGAGAAAATTAAAAATGGGAAGCAGGATAGAAAAGGTATACAAAGACAGAAGCTAAACCCGTGTAAAAACCTGATAAGGAACTAAGGTAGAAAAAGTGCATAAACACAGCAAAGGAAGTACAAAAGGCGAGCAGCGAGGAGTGTGTTAGCAGCAGGAGCAGCAAAGATCCAGGCCCACATCAGTGAGGACGGTGGGCCAAGAGGTCACGAACACCATGTTAATGACAGAGATAAGGCTGATATCACTGGAAGGCTGGGGTCATTTCTTTGTGTCGTACTTCATGGAAGAAGCGGAGGGGATCATGACTCGGGGACAGATTACTAGAGGGGCTGGTGGCAGGGACAGGCAGTGAAATGAATAGGCAGTGTTAAAAGGCTTTGAAAGGATTCCTGAGTAGATAAGGTGTCAAAGAATGAATTAAAATTCACTTGATGCCGATGGATTTATCACAGAATAGTTAAGTGGAACCAGCAAAGTAAACTAGTAAGGAGCCTTTGGAAAATATGTTGAAATGTTCAGTACGCACCTGGAAAGGAGGAGAGGGTAGATAATCCAGGAGGAATCAGGAAGCTACACAATCAAAACTTCCTTTGTTAATTGCTAACAGTAGCTAGGTATGGGGTCAATAGATTTAACTTATTCATAGTGTAAACTGGCATGAGGCCATTAAAATAGTCTGATGGCTTTGTTATTATAACGAAATTACATTTACTCATAGAAGTGCAAAATATTAGAGTGAAAGGTTTTCTCAAATATTTCAGTGTTGCGGCCAAAAGTAATACATGTGTGTGCTTTTTTAAAAGAAGTCTAAATATACTAAATCTATAGTAGTGATGTCAGGCCTGTGTGAAGTGTTTCTGAAAATCTTAATGTTCATACATATTGATGAAGAATGTATTTTGATCAGAAAAGGAAACTCAAAAAAATATGCTGCAAAACTCCTTCTTATTTAGGGTGAAATGGGAAAAAAATAGCTGAAAAAAATCGAGCCCTTAAGTAGAAAGAGATTCAACTTTAACTTTCCAGAAACAAACAAATAAATAAACAAAACTCCCCAACGAAACCTAAATGGTTTGGGTTTTCTTAATCACTGGTGGAAAACATAGCAGTAAATTTTAAAAATGTCAACAGTTGTTTTCATATAGACTGTCTGCCATGTGCTAAAGCATATCAAGATGGATGCAGAGATGAGTGAAGGCAGTCAACATTTACTGTGGTCCAAATGTATCTTGGGTTTGTTAGAGGCTTTGGGGCTGATACTCTCATACGGAGGATCCGTATTTAGACTCTACTAAGTGAAGGTTTTGGTGATAAAATTTTTGCATTGTTAGAAAAGAAACATGATAATGCAAATGCACTTATCATTAGACCTGCAGGTACATTTAAACATGCCTAGCATATATTAGTATTTCTGTCACCCCTTGCATGTTTTCATATAGCTTAACAAATGGAACAAATTTAGAAAGCTACACTTGAAAGTAAAAATAATTTCCTCTTTAGAAAAATACCAGAAACTGAATGGGCAGGAATATTTTGTGTGACAAATATAAGGAAAGAAAATTCCCTCCAAGTCTTAAATGTGAGATTATTTCAGGAAAAGAAGTCTGTTATTAGGTACAGACTGAAGTTCAAAGACTTTATATCTATTCTCAGCTGTACTTTGACTCAGGGTATGACCTCTGACAAACAACTTCCAGGGAGCCTGTAAAGCAGAAGGAAAGGGATCATTCACACTGTGATGAAGAAGAGATCAGCGCTCCACCTAACGTAGGAATGTCCATCCTGGCCCATCTGGCCCAGTATCTTTTATTTCAAGTGGCCTTAAAGAAGAATCAGTGCGTGCCTCAAGAAGAGCAAAAGAGCACGTTGAGTATATAGTGCACTCCTCTTTGAATCCCCTACAGCTTCCTGAAATCTGCAGTTTAGGGACTTCCTACACCTAGTACATTGGATTGCACCCCATGGGAAAACAATAGTTATAGGCAAATAACAGTGGTACCAAAAGCAATCTACTACGTGGCAATCTGTGGGAATTAATTTCTCCTGCTGAGAAGGTGGCCCTAGGCTAACTTGCCTGAGGCTCATTCAGGTTAGTTGCAGTTAGTTACACTGCAGCCTGTACATGTCACAGAAATCAGGGCAAAACTGAGGCATCAGGAACTGGGGGGGGTTTCCAGAGGTAGGTGCTAAAGAGGGGTCGGAACAACGTACCTGGGAGCCGGATAGGTCTGCAAGGCTTGGTTATACTTTACCCTCTGACTGGAGGCTAATCCCTCATGAAGAGGTCCCAATCCAGCGGAATTTTTTTGTTGCACACTCCACGTTGTGTGCAGTGGCCTTGCCTCTATCACTGCTCCCCTGTGCACCCTCTCCCTCCATCGCACCGTCTGTGCCAGGTGGCACGGACAGGTTCAGACAACAACCAGCTGCTGCCTCAAGGGCATCCTCTCCATCGCGGACTGGCACTTTTAGAGTAGTTGTACATTACGCTGGCCTTGTCCCTGGAAAAAGGTGGTCAGACAAACACAGATGTCTTGTTTAGTCCAATTGGAAAAGCAATGGACCTTGGGCTTTGTTTTGTGATAAGACAAAGTCAGTAGCACAGTGGGACCCAGGCAGACCCACACACCTGTGGGTACTGGAGTTGGTAACAGAAATACATCATCAGGTATAGCCTGAAGTTATGAATTGAAGAATCTTGTGAACTGCTGGGTTTAAGTAAAAGGATGCAAAGTGCACAGAGTTGGGAAGATCTGAATAACGAATATAAAAAGTGTAAATTGCATATCGTGATCCTCAGGATCTTGAGAGAAAAAAACAGAAAAATAAACCTAGCATGCTCCTCACCTAGCTGTGTTGGTGTCAGTGAGAAAAACGTATCTCAAAACAAATTCCATCCACTCCTGAATCACAAAAAACCAAAACTGCAGAAACCCACATCATATTTTTCATTGGAACAATGTATTGGACCTCACAGAAGTGCACTTACGTTACTTTCTCTGAAGGATGCCACTATACCACAAAGGAACTTGCACTTACTCCTGTTAGGTAATTAGCAGTGAAAATCACTGGCTTGGAGAATAATTCAGGAAGAGCAAGATGAAGTCCGTTTCTCACTTATCCCAGGTTATTAATGGCAATTTTAGCAAAATGAGTGAAGAACATATCTGAACTCTGCTGTCACACACCAGACAGATTTTAACTCAATTACTCCCCTCTCACCTTATCTGAATGCATTTATTTTCCTGTATGAAATTAGATCAGCCGTTATCTCTGAACACACACCCTCTGAATTGTGGATGGAAACATCCACAAGGAAAAGCAGATGCTCTTGTGATTGACAGAGAACCCTGAAACACTGTCTGCTCACAGAAACAAAGCCGGAGTTGTCATAGGAATGATTTACTAGGCTATATCACACTGGCAGAGAGAGATTTTTATATGACTAAAGGTCTGGTCTTATTGCAGAATAAGTAAATATACTTGCCTAAAATTCAATCTAATCTAGTTTGCTGCAGAAAATTAGAAATATTAGTATAGCTGCTATTAAATCAAGTGATTTAAACACAGTGTAAGATGGAATGAAAAAACGTTGCTGCCATTTCATAGTAGGAAATCCCATACTGCATGTTTTGGATAAAATCAGTGAGAGAAATAAAACTAAATAACACCTAGATGACTGCAACCACTGGAGAGATGATATTTTGCTGTATGTAGAGATTATTTTAAATCCTGTATTCATATATATTTCCTCTCTACCATTTATTCATAACTCTTAATGCCAGGGTGTGAAGTACGCGTAGTAAAACCAGAAAAGGTTGCCATTTTCCAGCATTACAGTTTCAGTTTTCTTAAAAAGACAAATAAAAGACCCCAAAGGCTTCAGGAATCCATGGGTGTTTTTTGCATAAATCAATAGGATTTTGCTCCTAGCTGTAGTGAGTACTAATGAAACTCTTGTCTTTTAATACTGGCCTGTGGCACATCACTTTGCCTGGGGTCTAATGCCCGAACCAGGGGGCTGATGTGTGCGGTGGATTCCCAGCTACTTGCAGCCCGGTGGACCTAAAAGGCCAAATTTCTTATCAGTTCATTAACAGTTCTGTGCCAAGAGAGATCTGACCTGTATGTTACAGTCCGTTAAAATTAATGGGAAAGTCTTGGAGTAGTCAGATGTCTTATTTTACTTTGGAGGCTTGCTGCTTCCCCAAGGGAAGCTGGCAAGGGCAGGGATGGTACCAGGAAGGCAGGAGGCTGACACCCCAGGAGGGTTTGTGCAGCAGAGGATGAAACCAAGTTAGCAGCAGCAGCAAAAGCGCCTAAGCAGGCAGGAGAAACAGAAGATTTGGATTTGGATTCATTCTGTTTCTCTCATTTCCTCAAAACACTTAGGTGAAAGCAGCAGGTCTTTGCAAAATCTTTTTGCATCAGCAGAAGAGCCTATTTCCAGAACAGGTGGTTTAGTCACTGGATTTGCACCGTCCTTCATGTTAAGCGGGGGTATGGAATGACAGCCAGTGCTCCCTCCTCACGCAATGGCAGCTGCCTGACAACCCTGCACTGGATGGCTCTGAAATGGGAAGTTTCGTGGCCTCCCCAGCCCCAACACACAGCACACAAGCTGTACATGACATTTTCTCTTTTTGCTTGGCTAGCGCAGAGCCACCACAGTGGTGTCTAGGCGAGCGAGTATGCAAAGGATGTCACTGAGTCGTCCCTTCCACACATGTAGGCTGCTATGAAGGGGATAAAGAACTTTATGGAATTATATATTTGAAATAGCTGTATGTGCCCACATGAAAAACAAAGAATGAATTGAAGAAAGGTGATGGGTAAATTTTAGTGAGCTGGAAGATGGGAAAAATGGGAACGGAAATCTGTTTGTAACGGTTGTTTATGAAAGCACCAAGGACTGAGAGGGTCCACTAGGCAGCTGCTTTGTCATTTCTGTGTAAATCCAAAGCTCTCAGAAGTGTTCTCTCACAGGCAGTCACAACACCTCGTCCAAGGGAGAAAGTTTCCATGCAATGCACTAAGTATGCACCACTATCTCTGCTTTTATTCAGATTTTTTTCTGCGTATGTGCTAAATAAAATGCCAATGTGCCTCTCTTCAGTCATTTCACTACCCATGATTTATCCGTCCATATGAAAGCAGGCAGGACATCTCCAGCTCTTTATGAAGACAAAAAAAAATCTTCAGCAAGTCTTTAAATAAAACCTTGTCAAAGTGTGGCAGCAGGAGTTTCTTGGAAATCACCTGCAAAAATCTGAAGCAAAATAATTGCTTGATCATATAACAAACTCTGTATTATGCAGAGAGTAGCATTTTCATTACTCTGGATTATTCTCAAAAGCCTTTTCATTAAATGGCTTCACAGATTTGATCATTTGTAGACATGTATCCAAGGCTGCCTGGTGTGAGCTAGCTCAGCTTGGAGTCCCACGACGAGAACTGAATGTCGTATCATGGAAAGGGAACAGAAGAGCAATTTTAGGAGATGAGCTTCCTTCAGAGGGTCACATTTGGAAAGATTCTTTTGTTCCTTAGGAGTGATGTGCTATGCACCAAAAGCTAGAAGGAAAAATATTTATGCAAAGGCTGAGTTCCATTGCTGAAAAAAAACCCAGAAGTTTTGAAATTACTTTGGAATTACAAAAATATTTGAAAATACAGGAGAATACACAATGCTAATAGACTCATTACTTCGTAGCACAGGGTCAGTTAGCCCAAGAAACCTTGCCTAGGCATATACATTGTAGTAAGTCTCTCCGGTATTATAATAAATAATACAACCTGTGCCCAGGCCATACATTTACATGGTGTAATACACTCGGCAGGTGACGGGAGGCCCATATACTCAAGGTGTTTAAATGACCTAATGTTCAGATCTTTTGCGTAAGAATTAATGACAAGAGGCTGAGAAAAACACATACTGTGTGTATAGATATTTTATCGTTGGATATATGAATGCCCTTTTTTTGAGATTGACTGATAAAGTCGATTTTATCTGAAAGGCCTAGTGAAAGTGAAAAGCATCTACAGAAAACTACTTTTTACTGTTCTTGCTTATGTTGGAATTACTAAAATCAACACAAAGTCTTAAAACCCCAAACTGACACCATCACCTTACAGGTGCTGGATGGAAGATACAACAGCATGCAAAGTGCCTCTTTCATTATAACTCCAACATCTTGTCAGAAACCATTTAGCCAAGTCAAATTGCTGACTTGTGTTTAGTTGGCTTCATCAAATAAATGGAGCTGTGGATAGAGAGCTTTCTTTTAGCAAGCAGAACTCATTAATTTAATTCTGTAAAAACTCTGCAAAGAAACTCCAGGAAATTAGACCGTGGGGATAAAACATATTCTAACTGATGAGGTATAAAGACCGACAGTAAAATGACTGATAATGCAATTGTTGAACAGTTGCAACAAAGCCTGGTCTTGCAGTAATCAAAAACATTTGTCTTGATAAGCGTGAGAAGCGAAAACAAGGGATGGTGCTATTCCAGAATTTCTTTATAAGAATTTAGCAAAGGGAAAGGAGCCTACTTCTAAGACAGTAGGTCTTGCCTTTTATTCTCTTCATTTCTGGCAGCACAAGCTTATTTGGAAATAATTTTGCGTGTCCTGAAAGCTTAGTAAACAAGTACGGCACTGCTTGTAGAGCTTGTAAATTTGAGAAACCTGAGCCTTAAGATTGAAGGATAATTTATTTTTCAAAGAGAAATTCCACATTACAAATCAAAAAGCACTCACGTGAGATATTAAAGACAGAGAATTAGCACAGAAAAATGGATACTTGATGTGACTGCACCCGTAACTCACCAGTGCTTGGCTTTTAGTCATATAAACTCTCCTACCAGTCTACCCGAAATTACCAAAAAAACCCAGAAAACCTAAAAAAAGGAAAACAAAAACTAAAGCACCAACAATAAAAAAAAATATAATATCCATCTCTGAAGATAAGAAAGCTTTCAAAAAAGCTTTTTTAACAAGGTACTTTCCTGAATGGCTGCCATTTGCATTAGAAGTACATAGATTAGGTTGGACTGAATCATAAAGCACCTTTTGTCATTCTTCCTTTTTGTTCAGGCCTGGTTAAATGCAGCCGTTCCAGGTCACACACTGTGACTTTCAGAAGAAAAGAATAAGGAGTCTTTCAGCACACATGCCCATTTATGAAAATTATGATCGTTAGGGGAAGAAACATTTTTTAGTTTGTGAACTGATGCCACTAATTCGTTCCCACATACTTCTCTGTCGTGATCAATTAACAGAAGCAGCTTTTTTGGATTTAAACAATGTTAAATATTTTTGTTGGGCCGTAGTGTCTTTAATACGTCTGTTACTTCATCTGAGCAATAAAGGACTCAAGAGCATGGGAGAACAGAAGGATTAAGTTCAGATAAACAGAAAAGCACATTTATAACTCGTTCATTAATTTCTTAAATGTCTTACTTTTAAATCGGTGTTAATAATGAGGCACAGGGGCAATAAGTGGACAAGCAAATACCCTGTCTTCCATGATGAATGCATACCTGTTTCTTTCCTCTAGAAACTGGAGGTTAAGCATTTCCTACAGGGTGTAGGCAGAAGTTGGTGCTTCTTCAAACCACTTCCATGCAAGTAGGTGTTGACCATATTCTGTGTTTCAGAAGGAATCAAAAAATATGATGACGGGACTAAGAATATTACCTAGCCTTTCATGATATTTAATATGTACAGAAAATTAAGATTTGAATGTGCCTGCATAGTTTTTATGTCCTGGCTTTGGGCCAGATGAAGTAAAACCTGGAATGTTTGGCAATAAATGGGCATAAATCCCAAATACAGCGACAGACTCCGTGAAAAACCCACTGAAAGAAAAGGGCCAAACAGTGAGGGAATTAAAAATGCCTGTTGTAGAGGGAAAATGGACCTGCCTGACAGTACAACGGTATACTTGGTGAAAAAACCTGAACCACCTCTAGTAGTCTTGCTGGTGACATAAAGGTGGTATTTTTCCAGAGTGCAATGGGGGCAAAAAACCTACAACTTGCTGTGCAGCCTAAAAGCCTTTGTTAAATCAGCAGACAAACGTGGAAAAAGTCTCCAAAACCGTTCATCCCCAAAGTCACTGGTGATTTGAAGAGCAATCCTGTTTTTTATAAGCAGAATAAAAAGATGATGAACATTCTGAGTATGAGGCTGAATTAGGAAAATTAACAGAGCGTTGCCAGCTTGGAGAGTGTTTAAGTGATGCATGAAGAACCTCGACAGTGTGTTGTGTGCAGGAGGAAGCCATCCAAAAGTGCCTCTTTACTGGCACCCTTTATACCCTGAAATGGTCCCTAGAATCTGATATTTAAGCGAACACAGCTTTGTACCATGTTATAGAGCTGCAGCAACATCATGTGATAAGCTCAGCAAATTAACCAGAGGCCAAAAGACCGATATGGGCGCTATTTAAGGACTCCATGCTTTGGAGATGCAGGAATTTGATGAAGTAAAGCTTTCTTAGGAAACTTTCCATAGGAACACTTTTTCTCGCAGTCTTTTTTTAGTGCTTGCATTTCTCTCCCAGAGAGAGTAAAATGCAGCCACTCAAACAAAATTAACAAACAGTTTCAGTAACCAACTCTTTGTTTTATTTTAACCGAATGTGGGGGTTTTTCGTCTTCATGTTAATACTTGCGAAGAGCTGGATCATTCTGTCCTGGGACAAGCAACTGATTTAATTGGCAGCTGTGCCTCTGTAAAGCCTCGGACAGTGAGCTCATCTGACCAGGTTTCACTGCCCCTCTTACACACAGCAGAGCCAGGAACAGGTCCAAACACAGTCATACCTCGGTGTTAGCACAGCAGTTAACTAGATGGAGCTTTTCAGCTGGGCTCGATGATGTTCTTGACAATGATTCATAGGTGCATTGCTAAAGGATTACCAGCTTGTTTTGCTTCTCAGAGCATCTTCTTCATTGATTGCATCAGGGGGAGGGTTAGGAATGGTGGTGAGGAAGAATGACAGCACAGAGCCTTGTTGTTGTTCTTATTATTATACCACCCCCCCCCCCCCCCTAAAATTAATCTATTTTTTAAAATACATTTTTCTATAACAAGACTTGGTGCAAAGGCTAGAATTATGGGTTCAGCACTCCATTAATATCTCAGTGAAGAATGTGGAACGCCCCATCTTTGCATGTGCGTGGGTGGGCTCTCCAGGCGGCAGCCACTGCCCAGCTGGACGCTGCTCGCTGCCACTCCAGCAAGTGCCGCCTCTCGCCCTCGCCCTGCTGCCGGCAGCCACTTGGTTCCCTTTATCCTGGCATTTGACACCCGCAGGTCCCCCAGCCTGGGGTAACTCCAGATCAGGTGTTACCCATTTGTATACATATTCTGCCAGCTTTCTAGATGTGTTTACCTAGCCTATCCACCTTTACCATCCTTACTGCTTGTGAACTTCCTTCTGGTCCACTCCAGCATCAGAGGGGAGTGCAACAGGCAGCTTCTTAGGGTCTGCGTGCTCTGCTTCTGGTACCATCTGTGTTCTATATGCCAGCCAGAGCCATGGCTGTGCACAGACAGAGTTGCATATAGAGGATATATATATATATAATCCTAAAATGTAACTGCAGAGGAAAGAACAATTCACCTCCTCAGTCCCTCCAGTGAGTGCAGTTACAGTAACACACCGGAGCAGGAAATCTTTGCTGTTGCCTCCCAGGAGATTGTCTCTCTCATACTGTCATCTCACTTGCGTTCCTTTTCTCTGGTGTTTGTTATCACAAGAACAAAGATGCAAGGGGGAGTTCAGTACGAAGCTGAACCGAACTTCATACTGTATAGACTGTACACATTATCTGTATCACTGTATACATGTATATGTCTGCATTTGTGTATATAAATATATACACATACCTGTGTAATTATATACAGGGAGTTTATATGTCTGTATATGTATTTTATGTATTTGAGAGAGTACGTACGTCCTAGCTCATTGCAGTAGGACAATGTGAATAAGGGTTGCCTAGTGACACCTAACTTTTTTTCTAGGATTGATGCAAAGTACATTTTTTTGCATTGATTTGTTACTTAATCTTCTCCCTATAATTTACTTTTACATTTGGTTTTCTATATAGCTCTGCCTCTGATTAATTTTCTTATAGATGCAGCGGCGACAAGCTTTTATTTTTTGAAAAAGAATTTATTTGCCAGACTGGCTTTCTTCCACAAAGCCTAACAACTCCAGTGCTCAGAGCTTGTTAGGACTGATTCTTTTCTGACTATATCCATGCATTCAGGGATGTGATTAGTTCTCCCAGAAAAAAAAAATAATATCTATGCAGTTGATAGCTTTAAAAAATGTATAACATGGGTAAGTGTCACACAGCTGACTATGAAAAGAGAAGGGTATTAATCACAACATTTAGATTAGATTATAGTTGCAGATGAACTTTTTTCTCCCTTGCTGCAACCATTCTTTTTGGAACAGTCACTGCTTTGCTATTCTAACAGGGAGAAAAAAGATGTTTCATTTTATACAGCTGAAAAGGCTTGGCCTTACTTTCAAGATCTTGTCATGAATTCGATAAACATGGCTTATTGAAGAACATAGGCTCAAAGACAAGAATTATCCTTGGTTTAAGATTCAACAAACCTCTAGAAGAAGAAAAATCTGAGAGGCAAAAGCCAGTAAACAACATGTTTGATGGAGACAACTGTACTATGTAATTAAAATCTCAAACTGCCTTTATGAAGCATGGAATTTGTGACCCTTGAAAGCATCATTGCGAAATCGATGCTTAGAATTTTGGCTCAAGCCTACCCCTTCTCCCTTAGC
The DNA here is from genome assembly GCF_023638135.1 of Falco biarmicus. Taxonomy (NCBI): domain Eukaryota; kingdom Metazoa; phylum Chordata; class Aves; order Falconiformes; family Falconidae; genus Falco; species Falco biarmicus. The sequence goes on along the minus strand of NC_079295.1, from coordinate 3,579,760 downwards.
AGCCGCAGGTCACGCTTCTGATATCTGCAAAAGGGAGATTGCTCATCACCCATTTTTGGTTCTCTATTTCCAGCAGCACACCAGCCCCTATGGAGATGGGCAATGGGGCTTTCTGTTGTTGTTTATCCCATCAGGCAGCTAAACACCACCCAACCATTCAATGACCCCCCCAGTGGGATGGGGGAGAGGATCAGCAAAAAGGTAAAACTCATGCGGCAAGATAAGGACAGTTTAATAGGACAGAAAAGGAAAGGAAAATAATGATGATGATAAAAGAATATACAAAACAAATGATGTACAGTGCTGTTGCTCACCACCACTGACCGATGCCCAGCCAGTCCCCGGGCAGTGGTCCCTGGCCAACTTGCCGCCTAGTTTATATGCTGCGCATGATGCCATAGGGTATGGAATATCCCTTTGGCAGCTGGCGCCAGCTCTCCCAGCTGGGTGGCCTCAGCTTCTTGTGCACCCCAGCCTAGTCACTGGCAAGGAGGTGTGAGGGGCTGAAAAGCTTCTTGGAGTAAGCACTGCACAGCAACATGTAAAACAGACGTGTTATCAACATTATGTTCATCCTAAATCCAACACACAGCACTGCACCAGCTAAGATGAAAATGAACCCATCCCAGCTGGAACCAGGACACTTTTCCAACTGCTGGATTGTCATGAGTTCTTTCAAAAACAAGCACACATTGATATTGAACCTGAGCATAGGCTTTCATAATATTCTTACTCAGTAGCAGTCCATTGCATCTTTAGCAGAGGTTGTTGGGGTGTTTTTTGAGATGGTCTTTTACCTGAAAATATCTATTTGCTAAAATGTCCATTGGCTGAAATGCTGTTTCACATCAAACAGAAGGAGAAAGAAACCAATGTAAGAATCTCATAACTAGAACGCTTACCTGACATCGCAAAGATGCAGCAATGCAGAGGCTGCTCCAGTGCTTTACACACCAAGCTGCACGTCACCAGGCTGTGCAGCAGCCGTTGCTGTCACCCAATGCATACTTAATTACTCATGCAAGGTGAATAGGTCTCAGCCTGAATGTGGGAAATGTGGCAGATCCAGAGCAGGGCATGTGCCTAAATCCCAGGGACCTGCTTCTCTCTTGGTTTCTGTCATGCAACTGTGAAGAGTCTCATTTCCTTAGGAAATATAAGAACAACCATTGATAAAACTCAGGACCATTTTCTCTTCTCTGCCATCACAGATGCAGGTAAAAACCCGTTGTGCCAAACAAACTTTTTCTGTGTGGAAATATGCACCTGAGGTAGAGCAAGCCTGTCAATAAAAAGGTTCTTCAGGGGATGTCAGTATCCCTCAGCAAAGGCAGGACATTTATATCGCTGCTATCAGCTTGTTTAGCTGTTCAATTTATTTTGTGTTGTTCAAAGAAAGAATGATAAGAAATGCTCGGGGAACAATCACATGTCTTGGGGCTAACGGCAGGGTGTTAAAGCTGCAGCTTTCTCCTGAAAGCCATCTTCAAAATGACACCGGCTGAGTTCTGGTTCTAAACTTCGGTTTTATTAGTGTGGGCTGAGGGATGCCAGAAACCTGCAATTCCTTTTAACCAGTTCTTTCACTTTAGATTTCATCGCATTTTTATGTTAAACAGCCTCCAAAAGGCAACAGGTTGGCATAGGGAATAAGTCAGCTTAAAGTCCCTAACTCTCATTCCAGTCACAGCATTGTAGCTTTCCGGTCTGCAGGATGCTTTTAGTTTGATAAAAGTTCATTTTGAGGGCTGCATTGCATGCTTTACTTTGAAAATATACACATTAGAGCAGGTCATGACCAGAAAAGGCAAATGAATACACTTACAACTTTTCACTCAATATGTAGCTTGGTAGTGGACCATTATTTCAAACTAAATGTAGCAAATTACTTTTTCCCCACGTTAAGCATCAATTTTTTATGAAGATTTTTGTCGCATGATCCCTACCTTACTAGTGAGCACATGTTATTTGCTCTCCACTAGTTTTTTTAATGGTCAGACAGTGGGGCCATATATCACCCTATTTGTTAGATCCGCATCTGGTCAAACTGTTCCTAAAAAAATCGCTTATTGAAATGATTTAACCTTTTTTTTCCAGGTCTACGAAATATCCATAAGAAGAATGTGACTTTTATTACTTCATTCCTTATTCATAAGTGTTTGTCAGATCACTTATGTGAACAAATTATTGCCTGTGGATTCTTCTCAAAACTTCCAATCATTCCTCGCCATCTGGACGACAAGGCTGGCCTCATTAGTCACACAGGCTTATTTATATCCTTTGATAGGCAATAACCATCCTCTTGGAGACTGAACTGGGGATGTCCAAGTAAAAAGCACAGTCCCTTTTAGCCTAACTCTCACTAGAGTCGCGATGGGCTCCAGTGCCCTCAGGAGCACACAGAGTAACAAATATCTACCAAGAGAAAACTTGAATAAACCGAGTTTAAAGAAACTGCCAGCATTTACCTGGAAATGTTCTAATGTTGGGGGTTTTTTCACTTTCTGCAGAAGAAAACATATCAGTTTTCCTACGTATACACAGTCTCCGTGCTCCATCAGTTCCCAAATGAACCAGCAAGACAGAAAACTGTCTGCTGGTTGTCTGCAATGCTTCTGGTTTTTTTACATGTTGTATATACACACGGAGAGGTGTTGTGTGCTGGTGTGTATTGACATGACATTAGTGTATACTTGACCATAAAGTCTTTGTATTTCTTGTCTGATTTATGCAGCAGTGGAAGTAGTGAGTCTCTAGCCAGGATTACTCATAAAAATAAACACATTTATATTATATAAACATACCTCTCGACACATTTCACACAGCGTTTACATGGAGACATCACCCTTCTTGCAGTGGTCTCCACTTAAACCCACTGGTCCCTCATCTATTATGATCCGTGAATAATCTCTGGCCATTCTTTATGGATCACTTGTGATAAGGACTGATGCATGGGGAGGCAGCAGCAGCCCCTTCAGGTCTCCTGCTCATGCAGATCCCTCCCACTGGGGATGCAGGGCTGCTTGCAGGCTGCCTCCTCGCTCCTCACCTTTCCTTAGCCAACTCCATCCCTGTTAATCTTCTGCTGCTTTATTGACTGTCCTGTCCATCATTCGGATGGATTATTGAGCACACATACTTCTGGCTCAACTTGTCAAAGGTAATGCCACTTTACCTCATCCTCTGGCGTAGATTTTAAAGAATTGCTACCACCTAATTCTCTCAATATTATTAATAGACGATCATTTCTTGATATATATCTTTTTCTATTAAGCATTTTCATTTGGAATTCACACTTGGAGGTTTTCATTTACTTCTCTAATGGCTCATTAAAAAGTGAATATCATGGTTTAGGAAATTACTGGGAATGTAATTTGGCATGTGAGCTAGGTCTAGTCACTAATTATCATGTGTTAATGCTTGCAGGGCCTGGCTGCTTTCTGAGCAACCCAAATCAGTGGAGATATGCCACAGAAGACTTCCCTCCCTGAGTATATCTTAAGTTACTGAGGCGTGAGCTGGGAGCCTAGAGGCCCCTCCCACACAGCTGCTAAAAGCAAATGACCTCCAGGCACTGGACTGGGGCTGTGAAGTCAGGAAATACCTCTTGGTGAATCCTTCTGGAAAACGACAAATAGCAGCAGCATTTAGTAAATAGTAATAATTAGTATTTAATAAGTAGTATATAGTAAGTAGTAGATAGCATTTAGTAAATACTAAAGAGTGTTTAGTAAACAGCTGTAGGTACTTAAAGATGAAAACACCAAAAGTCTAAATGTTGTACACATGAATGACAAAGAACAGAGCCTGGGTTAGAAAGTCTCCACTTCTGTACTCCTCTCTTGGGCCGCTGTGCTCTCCACGGACTCTTGGATTTCAAAGGAAGGGAATAGGCACTCGGATTTTGGGAAGGGAAGGACTGGGCTGTGATGCTGCTTAAATTCAAGGGCATCCTTGGAGCACATCTCTCAGTGGTGTACCACAGGCAAGTGAGCTTAGCGAGCGCAGTCTGTGAGCCCCCTCACAGGGACCAGCCAGGGTTTCTGCTTTGAAACACCCGTGACCCCCCACCAGCATTCAGGTGACTCTATTTATTCTGTCCTACGCAAAGTAGAACATTTTTTCCTATTTGTTACCCTACAAAACAGAATCTGCTACCATTTTTGTTCTGGGTGCATGCATGACAAATTAAGGAATATTAATTTCAAACCTAGATGGATGCCTTCAAAAATAAACCTCCATCCTTCTGGTCACGCCCCCATGCAAAAGCATGGATGCCTTCCCTGGGTCCAGCTAATCTGGGCATTCCTGGTTCCACATGGGAAAGAGCCAGTGATGTGCATTTGGTACACATATGCCAGCACTTCGCTAGTTTCAGAGAAAACTATGGTTTGAAATATCATTTCAAATTAATATGTTTTGTTACTCAGGATCAACTAAAAAGATGCTGGGGCAGAATTTGATTGAGAAATAGATGTCAATGGGAGGAAGCAAGGCCTTAGAGGGGATGAGAAGGAGGAGCGCAAGGCTGTATAGCATGCATGCTGTAGCAGCGCAATAGATGGGTTCCTGACCAGGGGCTTAACAACCAGTGGTCCAAATCCAATAAATCTTATCCACAGGGCTAGCAGAAAAACCTTCCCAGTGAGAAATAATTGACTCTGCCTCAAGGCAAAAGCAAAAAAAAATATTTCATCACATACACAGCTGCACCGTAGGACTCTAGTGATTCTTCCGTCACAATTGAGCTGAAGGCTTTGATGTATCTTCCAATGCTCTAACCTCTGTCCTAATGAATTAATAATTAAAAAACTTGTAATGGGAATACTGAGTTAGTTATCAGGTTACCAGAAGGATTAGGAGGAGCCTGATTGATATCTTGGAAACAGTCACAGACATGCAGTATGTGCTCATTCCATGTGGTCCCTCTCGCCATCTTTCAGCGGCTGCTGCCCCTGTATAACCAGGTCACATCAGCACCCTTAAGCTAGTCCTGGGCACCATCAGCTGGGCTGGCCTGAGCCCCCTGGGAGGGACCTGGGTCCCTGCACCCAAGTCCCCACGGTCGCCCGACGGCAGGCATGGCTCAGCCTGACGTCAGCAACATGCACATGAGGAGTAATACCTAACTACAGGGAGCAGGACGTTTCAAACCACAGAAGCAGCTCCCCCTCCCTCCAGAAATGCTAATCTTTTCCCCTAGGTAGGGGGTTTTGCACTTTGGAAGAGCATCAAGCTTGTAGTAACAAGTATAACTCAAGTATCATTCTGTGGAATTTGTGCTTTGGGGGATGGAGACAGTTTCTTGTTGATCATCTGGCAGCATGAGAACCCAACGTAACTTCCTCATTTATTCATGACATACAGAAGTGGTTATTTCATTTAACTTCTCTGAAAATAGTAAGGCTCCTGTTATTTTAATTTTCATAGCTAACCTCTTCCGTACTGGAATCACTTTAATATTGTTGCTTACTTCTGCGGTTAGTTTAACATATACTCTTTAATGAGGGTCAGCAAGTTAATATAGAAATATTCAGTTTTCCTGGCTGTTCGTCACAGCTCCGCGCTCTGCATGAAGCTCAAGGAGTGCCCGAGTCACAGGGTGGGACGAGGGTGATGGTCAGCCTTCAGGGGCCATCGAGTACCACAGGTTTGTCTCCATTACTTCCAGCAAGTCCTTTCAGCCAGGTGAGCCCTATCTCTGCATCTCCTGCTCATTCCTCAAATAGCACATTGTGACTCAAGAATGTCTACTGGAAACCTCTGGAGGTGATAGGATAATGAGTACGTTTATGCCGTTTTGCACGATGATCCCCTTTTCATAAGAAAACTCACAAACACAGTGTGCGGTAAGATTTTCCCTGTCTCCTTCCTTTGAAAGACAATGACAGACATACAACACAAGAAACAATTCTGCCAAAAATATGTATGTCTGGGGAAACAGAAAAATTAAGGCAAGTACTTCAATGTAAAATAACTCACCCTTTTTTTTTTTTTTTTTTTTTTCTTTTTCTTCCCCTTAGTTGTGTCCTGGATTTTGCTTTTCATCACTTGGAACTGGGCAAGTATTTTCAGTGGGAGATTTTTGCCTGTTGCTGCTTTGACATTTTATTTGTTAGCTCTCTATTTGACACACATTGCTGAATTCAAGAGTTAGAGTGAAACTGCTGCCAGAGAAGTACTAGAACAGTGGTTTAGACATAAGGTTAACTTTCTATGGGAATTCATAAGTTTTAGCCTTTACAGTGTTATTTCTCTCTCTCTTTTTTTTTTTTTTTTAAATATAATTCTCTGCTTTGTTTCATTTTCTAGTGGGGCATTTGAAAAGCTCTGGTAAGCAATTACATCAGTGCATTGAACTAGAATTACATAAAACATTAACTGTGTATTTTTAACCAGAAATTACATAAACAAAATTAATAAGGTGTACCACATGGAACAAGCCAGGCAGGAACCTTCCCTTATCTAGCTTTTATAGAACATTTCTGTAGTGTTAAAAATTCTTTCTCATTACAGGGAGGTCAGCTGGATTAAGCAAAGTTGGATCACATAAATTCTCTTCAAGCTTGAAGGCTGAATTGATTGTAGTGTATCAGTCTGGATGAGATAATAGTCCTGATAATTGAAAAATTTCATTTTTTAAAAAAAATAGATAGATATGGGAGGGAGAATATGTAATGCTGCCATGATTCAGTCCTTCAGTTAGAAAAAGCTGCTTGAGTGTCACTGAAATGGCACCGTTTTACAGCCAAACGGTGTGGTTTCTTATATCACATATGAGATAAAAAAGTGTATACTCAGGTTGGGGAGCAGGTTTGTTTGCCTTTTTTTTACATTTCATTTGATATAAATACATATTTATAAATATGTATTGTTAAATATACTGTCATTTTCAACATTGCTCCTCCTAACCCTTCAAACTCATAAAAGTTTCAAAGAATATATTTGGCAAACACACACACACAAAATCAGTTCTTTTCCAGCAAATTCATTATCAGTTCTTATTTTTAATGATACCAAGAGGAAAATAATTCCACTCCTGTAATTTTATCAAAACCACTATTTCATGGACTGAATTTGTTAAAAGTTGCATACAATAAACAAATTTGGCTACACAAAACATATCTGACAAAAGTACCACTAGAAATTTTATATTAAGTTTTAGGCTGAAGGAAATTTAAGTGGCTGAGCTATAAACATCTACATAAGAGGGTTTGGAGAAAATGCTGACAGGCTCCTATCTCCAGTGATGCTGCCAGGTGCTCTTATAATTAGTTCTTTGGAAGCAAAGAACTGTTCATTTCTGCAAGCAGAATAAAACCTTGTCTGCAGCCCAGGCCTGTTCATTTGAGACCGAGCATTATTTCAGCACTTGGTCTACTTAAGAATAAAGAGCTTTTGGTAGAGGTCTTTGGTGCTGAATAAACATCCTCAGGTCTAGATTCTGGGTTCTCTTAGTCAGCAGAAATTGGCAGGGGTTAGAAAGATCTGAGCTTTTTCAGCTCATTTATGATGCAATTTTTGAAATAAACCTACGGACAGACATTTAAACCAGCAAACTGCTGAGAAAAAATGGTTTTCTCATTCAGCAATTCAGCTGACAGTGTGTTAGTCAGTAAGAAAATCACTCCTTTTTCCTTTTAAAAGTTAAAAGAGAACTGTATGGAGCAGAAAAAAAGCCCAACACTGGAAAAGGTACCAATAAAAAAAGGGAAGAGCACAAAGTGTGTTTTAATATGGAGATCCAGTAATATTTTGTAGGAACACGCAATGCAGTCTAATATAAAGAAGTCTGAGAGTACAGCTTTTCCATCACAGCAAGAAATGGGTTGTGAGTATTCTCACCCCATTTTCTGCTAGTCTTACTCTCTCTGCAAGCTGGACCTTAATTTATTAATGAAACACATATGCAGATATTTTTGACACATTGGGGTGCATTGAGAGGCTGAACTAGTGCTATTCATCACTCTCCACAAATTGCAGTATACATTTTTTTTTTTTTAGACTTACTAAGAAATATAAAGGTCCAAATGTAACTGCAATGTGAATAAAGATGGACAGTTGGTCTGGTAGAGTTAAATTATTCTTAAAAAATAAAATAAAAAAATTACATGGTAGTTTTATACTCGGTGCAAAAATCTCTGTGTATTCCACAGCAAAGACACTGTGCTTAAATTAGCAGTCAGCTGCCACTGTGTCCTGTAGAAAATCATGGAAAACTCACCTTATAAATAACCCACAGTAGAGAGATTAGTAATTATAGAGATAGAAGTTGGGAGAAAAACAGTTAAATTTGGTGGTTAAACAATAGCTGCAGCTATGAAACTCTGCATCCCATTTTAATGGTTGTACATTATCCTCCACAAATGACATTACTAACTGTATGTCATTGCTGTAGAAGCGTTCTCTTTGTCTCACTAAAAATGATTTCCTCTAAACTAGAAGTAACAGACAGCCTCAAGGACCTTTCGGGTCCAGCGCTAATAAATTCTAAACAAAGTTGTAATGTCACACAGGGCAGAGTACTTCTGGCTTTGGCATGATCCAAATCAGGCTACTTTGAGGCTGCTGTGCTACATAAAACCTTAAATTCCTGAAGTTGCAAATGCTGAAAACATCTCAGCTGTGAAATCGTGGTCATCCGTACCCTCAGCTATCTCACCAGTCCCTTGAGAGCAGTTGGTACCTTCCGAGAACCAGCTGGAAAAGCAGCTATGAAAATCTGTGCCAGAACTGTCTTGCTGACACCACCGAACAAGAGGCTGTTGCTCACTGTGAGCGGTCTGATAGCAACAAACAGAAGTTTCCATTTGGCACCTGTTGCCCTCAGCACTAATCCGGCCCAGGAGGTACGGCGCAGGCAGGGGAGCCAGCAGCCACAGACACACAGCTGTGACAGAGGGAAGCATGGCGGTGATGCAAATAGGTATCCAGCTCTTGCAGTGCAGAGGCAGCTATGCCCATGTCAAAGTAACATCTGTCTACCTTTATGCACATGAAATAGGTAAAATTCTACAAAGCAACATGTTTATCAGTGGAGGGAGGGGAAACTATGACCCACAGGCTGCCTCTGACCATGTCCCATGTCCCATCTCCCCCTCCCAAACACACATGCAACCATTTGCCCTCGTTACTCCTCTCTTTGCTGGCCCCTATCACAGGCTGCAGGTGAGTCCTGTCTTCTCATTTAATCTGAAGTCAACTACCTGCAGCTGCTGCCAAAGGCCAACACCCACACACACCTCCCAGCCCCTCAGCTGTAGGGCATCATAAATCACACCAGGCAACAAAAGCACTAGCTCTCACAGTACTTTCTAGAAGAGCTCAGAACCAGTAGGGGCCTGGGTGTGCTTCTCAGCCTGCCGGATCTTTCCAGGGAGAACAGCATCTGTTGTCTTCTAAAGGTTTTTTTGCACAGCTATTTTATGAATTCCTTGTTTTGAGTCCAGTACTGCTATTTCATGAATTAGTCCTTTTGTAGTTCCTAGCTTTTGTAGGAGAATGTTGAAAAAAATATGTAAGAGATGTATTGAGTGCTAAGGAATGTGTGGGCGTTCTTCTCCGTCTTGAGTTGCTTTTTCTTTTTAGTTGTGAACCAGAAATGTTTTCTGGTGTGTGCACCCTGGAGCCTGGCTCTAACCTGCCTGTCGGGTAAAGGGACAGCAGAGAGGGCAATGCACAGCACCTTTATACTTATTTCAGGATTTCCTGGCTGTCTCGTAAAGTCACCTCTGTAAAGGTAACTCCCAGTTTGCTTCCCTGGTATTGCTTCCTTCTGTGACTTTGTCTCACCCCTCTGAGGGTCAATTATGAGAAGTAAATTTGCATTGTAGAGCTGTAAATTTGCAGAGTGGAGTGTGTAGGAAGAACTTCCCAGGTGACCTCCGTGCTGGCTAGCACCGGCCGGGCTCTGGGGAAGGGGGAGAGCAGGTGAGGGCTCTTGGCTCATGTTTTGCTCTATTTTGAAGGTGAAATTGAGGTAGGAGCTTGGGGGTGTGTGTGCTGTAATCTTCAAAGACAACCATTGCCAGATAGTAAAACCCATAAAATTCCTGTGTCTACTCTTTTCTGTGGAATAACATACCTTACCTCATGGCTGTTCATCGGAAAGAAATCCATACCTGCTTAAGTTGAATCCATTAATATTTGCTGTGACTTTTTTTTCCTGCTCTTGTCTGCATATAAATCACTCGGGTGATGCTGCTGACAGCTCCTGTGGTTAAATTTAATAATGAAAGCATGTGTTTTCTTAAGCTAATTATCCCTGCCACCCTTGAAATTCAGATTAAATTTCTGTTTCTGAAGAAAAATATGTTTAAAATATACATTTTTGGGGTTTGTGTGTGGTTTCCAGTTCTGCCTGGTTTTTTTGCCTACAGCTCCGTAGGGGCAGCTCCTATGGCAGTAGCGGCTGTGCAGCGTGGGCGAGGGGGGCGCGGGGTACGGGGTGGTTGCAGCCGGGCAGCTGGAGGGGGGGTGTTGTGCTCAGGTGTGCTGCGGGGGCACTGAGAGAGCCCAGTGAACAAAGGCACCCATATGTTGCGTCTGGGACACTTTAACAAGGAAGTTTGATTTATATTTTTCTCTTTCTTTGTCTGACAACATTCACAAGGGTTCATGATTTTTCACTGATAAGGCTCCTGCAACTTCTTCTTTTTATTTTTGTGAAAATACAGAATAAAGGCGCATCCCAGACAGCATTTCACAGAATAGATGAGCTCCCAGGGGGCTTAGTTTCTTAGGGCTGGCAGATGATAAAGGAAAAAGCTTGTTTCGATGAAAGAATTTGGGGAATCTGAATGAATAATGACAACTAGTATGTATAGAAACAGGTTTTTGACCATGGATGAGTATCTTAAAGCTTGTCATCAAGATAAGTAGTTTGAAACTATATTAATGATTAAAGTGAAAGGGAGACTGTGGGAGGCAGAAGACGAAGAAAAAGGGAATTCATAGTGCTGTGGGTGGCTTTTTTCTTTTTGAGAGCTTCATAAAACATAAAGGTGATAAATACAGGGTAAGGACAGAGCAGCTGAAAGATTCTGGCACGAGGAAGAAAACCTGGTTTGGCATTTACAGAACATCTGCAAAGCTGGGCTGGAGAGTGGGAGTGAGTGTATGGCGCATCTGAATGTCAAGAGCAACAATCTATCTCAGTTTGAGCCTACAGCCATGTTTAATGGTACCACGAATTAGGCTCCAAATATTGGAATAAATGGAGCCATAGCGGAAAGAAAGCTGATGGGAAGAAACGGATAGCCAAGGTAGCTCAGGATGGAAGCTATAAAGTAATAAGAAAGGATAGTAGAGGCAGATAATAGGCAAGCTGGAAACAGAAATAAGAAAGTTCTATCAAATACAACCTTCTGTCATCGATTTCCTTCACTGGGTGAATTGGAAGAGGATAAATCTTTTTCTCCTTTACACCACTTAGTGTTAGTAGAATTCCAGTAAGCAGCTCTGCTTCTTCACCAGTGCCAGAAGGGAGAGAATCAAACCTGATGTAACTAATCTATTTGATTTTCATACCTCTTATTTTCCCAGTAGATTTTCTTTGTGGGCTTGAGCAAAACTGAGAGAGAAGTAAAGATTACTGATGTCAGGATTGTGTTGAAAGAAATAAGAAGCAGTGGTTTCGAGCAATTTCCGTATTTAATTGCGTAGCAGTCAGCACTGTATTTGGCTTATTGCGATGCTATCCTTTTTAATGTTAATTGTGTGTGATTTGACCAATTTACTGTGAATTTTTTTCTCTTTTTCCCATATCCAGACTTTCCTTTACATTGCTCCCCAGGTTCTCTTCTTTCTTGCTTAATGACACTCTACCAGCTTGTATTGGTGGTTAAACAGAGTATCAGAAGCTAAATATCATCTTTAACCTTATTTTCTATTCCTAAGTGTAATTTTAACAATTAACCTTTTTGTGCAAGGAAAAGGAAGTAATGCAGCAGAAGTGACATTAAGAGGAAAAACTGTGCTGTTATTAAAACTGCTATCAGGATAAATTAGTATGTTCACAGATAACTGCTTTTGTCTTTTGAGCCTCCTCATGTTAAATAGCGAACCCTCACCTCCCCCATATGCCAGAAATCTTTTCATTAACTCTTTTTGGGAGTATTGGTGAGAATGTTGGTGCTTTTACTTGCTCTGGCAACGTGGTACGGGGGATTACCCACCAAGTACTGCCGTCTTGTCTGAATGTGGTTAAGCTAAAGCATATACAAGTGTGTATAAACAGCAAACAGTAGTTTTGTGATGATCTTTTATGTATGTGAAAAGGTCAGGTTCTAGTTTAAATATAAAATACTTTAAAAAAAATAATCTAGAGCTGTAGAATGGTGCATCAAAGATGCTGTTCATGGAGGCGAAGGAAGCAGGTTACACAAGCGAAGTATTATACTTGTACCAAACATGTCAAATAATATTAAGAAGCAAATAATTCTCCTTGGAGGGCAGTGTACCTGAGCGCACAGCCTAGGCATAGAAGCACCCTGTGTATTGTTTTAATACACTTGGGCTGGCAGTGCAAGGGATCAAAATTACACCAACAAAAGCTTTTTAACTTCTTAAGGAAAGTATTGAGGTACTAAAACCAATGCTAGTATCAAAATACAAAGAAAGTTACTTAGACTTCTAAACTGCTGACAAAGGTTTTCTTTGGGGGGGTTGGGGAGAGAAAGAAGGGGGCTGTGCCTCAGGGGAGCCTTCGGAAGCAATGGAGGGGGAAATCCCAATTCTGTTTGCTTCAGCCTCCAAAAAAAAAAAAAATGCAAGGGTGGCTTCTGAACAGCAGCTTGGGGTGAGCCACTGCTGGCTTTAATCCCCTCCTGCTGCTAAGGGGCTGCTTCAGCCTGTCCTGCTCTGCCCGGGCCCCTGCTAGCAGGGGGGCTGCTGGCTGAGGCTCTCCCCTGGTGGGCTTGCTTCAGTGCCAGGACATGTCCGAAGCAATTCCTGATGGGACATGCTGCTCAAAGGGATTGAGAGAGGAAAAACAGCAAGCAGTGTACAAAGCTACCCTGGGCAGGACTCCTAAAAATAAAGGATGATGGGTGCTGTAACACTTGGGATTAGGTGCTATCCTGGCTTTTCTCCAGGGGTGGGACCCAGGGCCATGGTATCACAAAAGACCATGTCGGGGTTAACCCTTCCATCAGCTTGATGATGTCGGATTTCAATGTAAAAGACCAATGAGGAGTGCTTGCAGAATGCACCTGGGACTGAAATCTTAAACCAGTAACAAATTACAGGTGTGTCATGGTTTAACCCCAGCTGGCAACTAAGTACCATGCAGCCACTCTATGCCCCCCAGGTGAGATGGGGAGGAGAATCAGAAGGTAAAACCTGTGGGTTGAGATTAGAACTCATTGAAATTGAAAATAATTGTAATGAAAAGGGAGATAACAAAAAGAGAAAGGGGAATAAAACTCTGGAGAAAAGTGATGCACAACATAATTGCTCACCACCCTTTGGCCAGTTCGGGTCTGCTCCCTCCCGGCTTCTTGTGCCCCTCCTCGCTGGCAGCCTGGGGAACTGAAGAGCCCTTGGCTTGGGGTAAGCGCTACTCGGCAACAACTACAACATCCGTGTGTTGTCAACATTACTCTCATCCTACATCCAAAATGCAGCACTGTACCAGCTCCCAGGGAGAAAACTAGCTGTCCCAGCTGAAATCGGGACCATGTCTCACAAGCACTTATTAATCATGTGAGAGATGCCACTGGGTTTGGGGCCGGGAGGGTCTATTCATCTCAGCTAGTTAGGCTTCTGGCTTTATAGGTGACACAGATTTCATTTAGTTATTCTAATGTGAGGCCTGTTGCTTCCAATTAAACTAGAATACAGTCTTTAGATAGTTAAATGAGCTCAAAACAGTGTGATGAAGAATCTCGTTCATCACTACTTAAATTTAATAGGGAAGACAATTTACCACGTAACATATGCAGCATACATTTGTTTGGGCTTGACATATGATACTTCAACCATCTCAGTAGTGACAGAGCAGCTTATTTGCCCAAACGCTTCTAGCTTACTATTGCACCTACTGTAGATGCAAGTACTTACCGTGCTGTGCATCGGCCGGTTTTAGTCCAGCGCCTGTGTGGAATCGGCTGGCTCTGCTGAGGAGCCGCATCCTTTGAATGCGATCGCTTTGTTCAGAGGCTGCATCATCCCCAGCGGTGAGAAAACCTGCCCAGGCTTGTTTGAAGGTAGTGTTGCCTGTAGCTGGAGGCAGTAAAACAGGGCTCTCGAGAGCCCCTCATGCTCCCTGCTCAAAAAGTCTGGTCTGTAGCTGCTCCCAGGTGCATTGGACATCCGGTTGACTTTTCCCTTCTACAAAGGCTGTCTTTCAGCACGATGAAGTTTGGCTCTGGCTGTGTTTACTGATTGTGCCTATCAATTATCGCCACAGTATGAGTATTGGCAATCCTATTTGACGTGCTTATAAACAACTATTCCTTGATTTCTTTTCATTTGGCCTTCAAAACTTGTCTTGGCTTACCCTGAACAGCAAAATCACAACAGTGTAACCCCTTCAGCTGGGAAAATTGTGACCAAGTGGATCTATGAAAATGATAGAGTATCATACCTGATACTGCTTCCCGAGGAAGTGATTTTATGTTCCACAGCTGTGTGAAGCAGACTTTTTCAGTAAAATAATGACTCTTTTGGATTTTCTGTGCATATTAGTCGATTAAACCTCTAGTGGAAGCCTACTGTTGTCTGGGTAGATGATTAAGTTCTTACACTTAACTATTAAAAAAGACTTGTTTAAAGTCTTTCTATCAGGACTGCCCAGTGCTGCTGTGATGGAAGGAGGGTTCAAAACTCCTATTGACTCTGCGGCAGCTTTTAAACTCTCTTGCCTTTACCACCTCTCTGAAGGGTCAGTATTATTTAGTTTGTACTTCTGCATGTCTGCTTTCCTTCAAAGTAGCTATGACTGCAAGCTAAAAATATTTAGTGAACTTGTGAAAAATATGATTAAATTCAAAATACGTTTTTGGCACAAAGGGGTTGAAAAATCAGAATCAACTGATCAATGAAAGGATGCATTATAACAAGATGAAGTCTTTTAAAATCCGGATCAAAATCTTTTCTCCAAACAAATGCCAAAGTGTCAAACTGAGGCATGTTAGTTCTAGTTATGCAAAGGGGATATGAAGCCTGTAGAAGGAAGCAGGTTCTATTGGTTCAAGAATGTTACTGGATTATCCTCATCCTCACAAAAGCCTTCAATTGCAGCGGATTGATAAATGTTCATGACGTTTTTGTCCTTTGTGATGTTTTCTCTCCTTAAAATGGCTGAAGATTTTATTACAATAATGAAACTGAGGTCCCATTACAGCAATTCGGTGGCTGCAGGTCATGCTCCCACTCCAACCAGCTTTGCATGCCAGCTGTATGCTCTGCGCTATAGGTCTTGTGCCAAAGTTCAGCTTATAGAACGTGTTTGCAGTCCAAATCTTCCACATGCTTGTAAGACTATAGCATCTGATAACCATTTATTGTAATGGAGAAGTAATATTTTCTGGTCTTCGGAAGATTGCAGAAGGTTATATGATAACTCATTTGATAGCTTTTTATCATCCCTACACTAATTTCTTAAGTTTTATTTGATGATTAAGTGTGCACTGGTAAACAAGTGTCATGCTTTCTGAAACCCGATGTTAAACATCTGAAAAAATGTGATGTTTCAGGGAACAAATGCTGGATACATTTTTTAAAATCTAAACAGTTGCATTATTTCTAACACCTAAATGAATTATATTTACTGAACAAGATGAGCTTTGGAGTGGGAGGGCCCCATGCTATGGGGTTGTTTTTCTTACTGATTTCTTTTTACTTAGCAGGGTAGGGGTTACTAATGTTACTGCTGTGTTAGTTAATTTAATACAAGTTAGAGGCACAGTCACTCAGGCAACAATACAAAATAACCAGTATGACTGTAATAAACACATTGCCCTGTTAGACACACGTGGAAGAAAATGTGCAAATAATGCAGTGGGTGTATCTGGCACAGGCTGCTGAGTGTTTTGTCACAGCAGTTTAAAAAAAATAATCAATGGCAGACAGAATGAAAACAGGTGAACAAGGAAACATCACTAGTGGTGATCAGCATGTGTGGGAGCATGCTGGAGGCAGGCTGGAGGTGGTTGTATAGGGAAGATGCAGCTGGTTTTAGAGGATGAACTTCATCTCCTTTAAAAAAGTGATGTGGGGATTTGAAAGGCTCCAGCCTGCACCTGCTGCACAGAGCTAGCTGGCCGTGCGTGAGCAGCTTTCGAGGATGTGTGCTGGCTGTGGGGAAAGGACAGTGTGTCCTGTGCTATGTAGCCACAAGCTTTGCCTGGTGCCAGGCATCCCGCTCTTGGCTCTGTCCATTGCTGCCGAGAGCCTGTGAGCTGTGCTGCTGAAGGAAAGAGCTACGTCCGCTCGTCTTACAGCGCAGCATGTGCTACCTGCCGCGCACAACGTATAGGTGTTGTGCATTGAAGCTGCGGAGTGGGGGGAAGCAGCAGGACTCTGCTATTGTTATCCTGGCCATTTGTAACAGCCCTGACTGACAGAAAGAGATGTCAGAGTAGGGAAGTGGTTAGACCTAGAGGTGTGCTATCCCCATTGTAGGGTTAGGACCTTTACTCCTAAAGCTCTGTATCAACAGGAGTGCTTGGGACCAGAGCGCTCGTGCTGACAAGTGCTGCCTTGCTGAGAGGACGTGCCCTGCGGAGGCCCAGCATCAGTTGGCCGTGCTGCCCTCTCCAAAGCTCTGGGCTCACACGGCAGCTTCATGCTCTTTGTGAACATGAGTCTCTCACCCTCCAAAGGAGCAAGCATGTTGCTGGTGTGCAGTGAGGGCAGGAGATGGATGTCTGATTGATAAGGATCTAATATCATTTCTAATGGATGGGGGAAAAGCTTTGTGCATTTTCATAATTGTAATGATTGAATATGAAGATATTTTTAGTCTGAATAGAATATTTTTCAGCTTCACCTACTTCAGTATGTTTTACTCCCTGGCGTGCTGAAGAAATACTGCTAGCGGAAAGAGCTTAATGGAAAATCAGCCTTCTTTTTGGTCTGTAAAGGTGGAGTCTGTCCCATCTCACTACCTGTGAGTGACTTGATGGAGCTATTTACAATTTTGATAGTGTTCTTGGATTGATCTAACGTGGGCACTGAGGAGCTTGGTTATAGTGGCGTGGATGACCTAGGCATTAAAATCCAGTGTCGTTGCCAAAGCCCCTTCCTGGCTGAGGAGCAAATGTGAGTTTGCTGTCAGAAGTGATCATTAGGTGTTTGCCCTGCAGCCACGGTACAGTGTGAAACGTTTGCACTGCAACAGGTAATGTGGCCATTGCACCAAACTCTGCCTCTAATGGCAATGGAAACGGCTTTCTGCAAAACTGCTGCCGCTGGGCTACAGCTGCACCTTGCTCTTTCCTTATGACCCAGGCTGGTTTAGTAGCTGTGCGTGGGGTTTCACTGGTTTTCCTGCAAAGCTGGTCTCACCGTGCTGTGTCGCAGGCTGCCGCCGCCTGAGTTGCAGGAGGGTTTTCTGGCTGCACAGCCCCATGGGCTCCTTGGCCCTCACCGAGTAAGTGCAGGAGCCAGGAGCGTGCTGTACGAGTCACTGCTGATCGGAGCCCTCTTCGGAGGTTTTCAAGGTTTAAAGTATGTGATGATAAAGGAAACCTACTGGAGGAGAAAGCTTGTAAGGAAAATGATGCAAAAAGGCCCACCAGTAAAACTTAATAAATGACCAGTTCTGTGATGGTTTGCATCAGTGTCATTCTGGATGAGCTCTCTCATGTGTGTCTTAATGTATGCTGTGCTGCCATGGGGGGAGGAAAAAAAACCCCAAAATGTTGTTTTGAACTACCAGGTGTGTGATTTCAGTGAAAAGGGAAAAACTGAGGTGAATTCTCAATGTGGCCTCTGAGCAGATGTGTGTGAGTGGCAGCCCCGTGCCATGAACCAGGCTGCTGCTGGCTTGAAACGCTGTCTGGTGACAGATGAATGCAGAACCAAATCCCCAGCAAAGAACAGCCTGTCCCAAATAGATGTTGTCACTTCAGACAAATACCCGGGATGTCTGTTACTTTTTACATAGCACTGACTTAGCATGTCACACCAGTAAAATCTCATTGTGTTGCATTCATTTAGAGTGCATTTCAGTTTGTATTTCCATTTGATAGATGTATTTTGGTTACAGGTTCCAAGCAGCTCTGGAAATATGTCCAGATCCTCAAAATGTTCAGATATTTAGCTCTCGTTTAAACTGGAGACCACTTCTCCCCTGGTCTAAATACTGATGTT
The DNA here is from genome assembly GCF_023638135.1 of Falco biarmicus. Taxonomy (NCBI): domain Eukaryota; kingdom Metazoa; phylum Chordata; class Aves; order Falconiformes; family Falconidae; genus Falco; species Falco biarmicus. Next base: position 3,561,442 of record NC_079295.1, on the reverse strand, counting down.
TGAAGAATAACAGGAGGGGGATAAAGTATAAAGTATTGGCTAAAGAACAAGCAGAAGGGAACAAGGTGCTTTTCCAAACATCGCCACAATGTTATTCTAGCCATTGTGAAATAAGGGAAAATAAAACTAGTGCTTTGAGTAAAGTTAGTTTCTTATTACATATGCTAGTACTTGCTGTGTATCCAATGACAAGTTCAAGGGAGGCCAGTTCGTTAAGAATTAGTCAGCAGTGCATCAGTATCCTCACATGGTAAAGCCTTTAGATTTTTTTCTGGGTAAAAATAAATGTGACTCTTCTATCAAAGTAGGTAATGCATATGTCATCCATACAAATAGCACAAATGCATCTTTGCTACGCAACACTTAACAAGTTTCCCATGTCATCCTCCTTTTATTTAGTACCTCTTACATTTGTTTTCCTTTCATCTCTGAAAGCACAGATCATTATATGCCATTTCTTAGATGTTGATATGAGAGCATCACTGTAGCTTAAAGTTTATATCTTGGAATCAGTGAAATACTTTGCTACTTACATATCTGTTCTTCTTATTGGTGCTGCTCTTCTGAATTTTTGTAAGATTCATGAGAGAAGAGATTTTTAATGTTCCTGGTAGTGTTAGACTGACAAATTCAGCTGAAAGAGTTACCAATAATTTTATTTATCCACAGAGGAAGTGCAAAGTTTCTAGAAGAGCAGAGCAACCTGCTAACCAGGCTATGAAAATGTGTCTTATAAACTGGGTTCTCTCTCTCAATTTTTAATATATTAGAGGCGGCCAAGAAATAATTCCCTTCATATACTTTCTCTCCTCTATTTCATTAGTGCTGCTAAAACAAGGCAAAACTGTGCAACAGTCAAATGGCAAAGTGTTGTAAAAATAATTTATCTGATTAAAACTTAAAATTGTGTAGGTTAATGTATTTCAACACATGTTTAAGGGCTTTGTTCTGAAACCAAACATCAACTGTTTAAACTATATACTAGTTGTATTTACCAGCTGTTCAGTTAAACCACTTCTGGGTCGGTTTGAAATCTCCTGCTTGTGCTCGTTCCGCAGAGGCAGCGGGAGTGGTCTGCCTCCAGAGATAGGACCCGGAGGGTTGGCTCTTAAAGCTTGTGTTAGTTCCAGATGTCTCAACTAGAAATGCAAGACATTTGAAGGTGTAATCAATAACTTCAGAAAATCACAGTGAAATGGTAAAAGGGTGCATGTCATTTGTGAGGTGTGTTTTGAAAATACTATGTAGGGACATACTTTGCTACTCAGTCACTTAGGACTTCAGTTTACCTTGGAAAATGGCTTTTCAAGAAAGAAAATTCTTTCCACAGAGTGACAAGGAGGCAGAAATGTCTGTCAAATATTAAAGACTGGAATAAATGATTGTTTAGTTCCATCATTAGTTTTAAATTAATTTGGGTCTATCACTGGCTTGCAGCTATGCTGTCTAATGATGTGACAGATTTCCTGGAAAGTTTAAAAGAGATTTCTTAATACGGCAGCTTTTTAGACTAGAGAACTACTAGAAAATAGCTTCATGTTTTTGTGATGTGCAAATATGTTGCTTTAACACCTCTGTAGTTTAAATAATGTTAAAACCTCAAGTGAATTACTCTCCAGCCCAGGTCACTTCACAAGTGTTCTCAACCTTCTTTAGGCTCAAAGATACAATTAGAGGTAGAAACTTGCCTTTCAGCATGGAGGAAATAGGTTTCACACTGAAGTATTTTGAAACTTGTGAGAGTGGAGCGTGCCCCTAGCTGGGTGGCAGCTGTGCCCGGTACCTGTGTCTGTGAAGAGGAAAGGTGACGTTGGTGCTCCCTTCAGAGCTGAGCATCGTGGCTCTCGCTGGTGCTTCCTTTGGCCATGCCTGCTCTTGCTTCCCCCGTTGGTGGGCAAGGTTTGTCATCTTAATGGAGCAAAGCACGCTTCAGGGCCTGCCTTTCTCCTCTGTTAGCACACTGCCTTCCTATCTTGATACCTCTGTATTTTGAGGAAGTGGTGGATCTTCTGTTTCAACTAAAAGAAATATTAGCATAAGCCTAATACCGAGATCTGTCATTAATCCTGTTCTTTAATCCAAATTTTGCACTACAGTCATCTTTTTCCTCTTCCAGGGGGCCACTTGACTTGCCCTCCTGCACACCCCATTCCTCCACCTACTTTAGCTACACAAGCTGGGGGTATTTACTGAGCTGCTTGGGGAAACAGCGCTTACCTCTGTGCACCCTGGCCACCGCTCGGCGGTGCGGCTCAGCAGCACAGCTCAGCCTACTGCTCCCTTTGAAACTCTTGTGCTCTGGTGACATCTCCTACTTCACTATCCCACTGACGCGACCTTCTTACAGGAGAGGGCAACCCAAGGAATCCCCTCTTTAACACAGTAATAAGTATGTAGATTTCTACTGTCTTGTTTTGAGGGTCTCTTGTTTTCTTTTTGAGTTGGAAATTCTGCTTATGATTCAGATTCCTGGTACATCTGACAAAGATGGATATGAAACCCCAACACCAATCTATGTACTATTAAATATCAATTTATTATGACAATGTGGCATTCTGTCTACATTACCTGCTATTAGATATTAATTCAGAACGAAGGAAGGTGACCTGGCAAGATGAAAATAAGCAGATTTGGTACAGGCACAGCTGAAAACTTATCAAAACACAGTTTACTAAAGCAGAGCCCATGCCTCTTTGTAATGTATGTAACAATAATGAGGATTAATGTTCTCAAGAATTTCACATTGGAGGCTTTTTGAAAAGAAAACTAATGGGATGCTAATAATTTGTAATGTTACCTACAATATACTATTACCTTATCACTACAAAGACTACTCTTTGACACGCATGTTAAACCACTTTTCAATAACAAGAATTACACTTCCAATAAATGCTTATCTAAAACCTTTGAAAGGACGAAGGTAACGTTCAGGAAGCAAGAAGGCAGTGCAAAACAAAAGCAAGCTCTAATCTTTTTTTTATGTCATCTGATAAGCTGGCTGAGCAGCGTGGCAGCCGGGTGGCTGGAGCAAATGAATCTCTTGGTGTATCACACCAGCAGGTCCCTTTGTGCCCAAAGTCATTTACTCACAACTGCTTAGCAGTTACAGAAGCTCAGGCAGTCCTTTATCACCCCTTCATCGTGGTAGGATGAAAAAAAAAAAAGAAAAACACTCCTGTTGAACAGGGAGCTTGAACTGGGGATTATAGTCTAAAAAACCTTTATCACTGTATAAATGTTCCCCATATTAATGTGTCCGAGGTTTGCCATTCAGCTTGCTGTGCCTTTCCTCTCACAGGATACCCCTGTGGTCCGAGTAAAGCCTTCCTCCTCCAGTAGCCAAGTTAATCCTACGGGCCAGCCTTGCAATGAAGCTGTAATTGGGAGTTTATGGTATCATGGGAAGCTGGAAAAATAATTGCCATCACCAGCTCTGCTTCAAAGAGAGACATAATGTGAGGCTGAACTGTTCAGGTCTAATAAAATATTTAAGAGTATAATCTATTTCAAGTGCAGCATGCTATGTTCTTCCCTGGGTGCGAACGTCTGGGACAGCTCTCCAGCTGGTGGGAGCTGGCGTTGTTTCCCTTGCTTCAGCAGGGATGTGCAGATTTACTGCAGCTGAGGATGAAAACAGCTTTGCAGTTTGAGTGTACTTCTCATGTTCAGAAGCTTATTCTAATCCCAACTTATAAGTGAAAGTTAATGTGTGGGAAGAAATTTCTCTTCTTTTGATAAGGTTTCCTGCCCCTTAAAAGTTGAGTACATTCAAATGCCAATCTGTTTTCTTATTTCTGTAAATGAACAGTGTTTTCTGGGCAAGATGTTTGAGTACCTGAAGGTTCTTAAGCAGAGTTCCTGCCGTATCACTTAGCAGGGAGCTTGGTCTTGGTGAACTCTGTTTGCACCTGGTCACGTCCCACTTTGACTTCCTCGTTGTCTGACTGCCCTTTTTGCTCTAGCCATGGTTTCATATGTGTTTCAGCACTCAAACCAGATAATTTAAAGCACGCAGGGTATCTTTGTGACCATATATTGTGCTTGCTTTGTCTGTCTGGTTTTGCTCTTCAGCAGGCCAACAAGCTCAGGGGTGGGCTGTGGCTGGAAGCACTGCGCACCCCCCTCGATGGGGAGGTGGAGGGACGTGGGGCTGGGCTGGGCCCGGGTGAGCAGCACTCCTGCCTGCTGCTGGGCTGGGGCACCAGTGTCTTTGCCAGGGCTGGGAGCACTGTGGTGGTGGGCTGGGGGCCATGGGGATCAGAGCTGGCTTGGCTTGACAGGCAGGGAGCCCTGCCGGGAGCCAGCCCGCTCTCTGGCACGAAGCCTTGCAATCTCCAGGCAGAAGGTTTCTCAGCGGAGTACGATGACCAGAGTAAGACTAACTAATTGTCCCGGTTCTGCTTAAATATGAACCGCTTTCTGTTGTCCTCCTCCTAACCTTACATGTTATATGTGGCTCAAGATTAATCACTTAAAGCTGTAACAAGGAGAGAAGGGGTGGGGGTGGGGGGGGGGGGGGGGAAGAAAGGTTATCGTCTCCCTGCAGGTAGGTGGAAGCTGACGTTATTAGATGATTTGATGTGTGACGCTGCTACAGTCACTAGACCCCCTGCAGTAAATTGATTGTCTGTTGACTGCTTGCTGTTTTTCCACCTTGTCACCTTCCATAGGTTTTCATCTGCTGTATTGTCAATGGCAGCCTCCTTCCATGACTTACTGGGAGCGGGAAAGCTAATAACTTTCCTGACCAATATATCTTAGCTATCTTACTGAGAATCCCTTTCATTTCACTTATCAGTAATGGAAGCCACCAGTTGTCTTTTGAAATGCTCAAACCTACTTTATTTATACACAGCTGCCATTTATTGATAAATAACTGAGCTATAAATAACAAGATCACTTTAAGCACTCTTTTGCCTTAACTTTTATTACTTCTGCTTTTATACCCTTCAGCAGATGTGCTAGTCCTGTATAATATGGAGTAGTTAAATTCTTGACTAATGAAAAACCCAAATGAATAACAAAGTAGATGACACTAGGAACATTCATCAGGTTTTTCTCATATTACAAAGGAGTCAAGTAACATAACCATCTAGGCCCTAACTTAATGTATAGCTGAGAGTGTGACGCTAGTTTTTGAATGGAGATATGGCTTAATGACACTCCATAGTCTTGATGCTGCTTGAGAGACAGGAAATAAAAGGGATCATTAATGATAAAGGTCTTCAGGAAGATATAAGCATAGCATGAAATCTATAATTCTTCCTGGACTTCTGATCCTAAACTAGAAGGTAATTTTTCAGTTTGAGAAATGTGGGGTGGAATATTTGAAACAATACTAAGATTCACGTGAAACTTATGTTCAGCTGCATAGATGCAAATCCAGAGAAATCAGGAACATTAGGACTAATGACTGAAATTTAACTGGTGTACCACTTGAGCATTATTAAACGCATTGTTGAGCCCTCTTTTATGCTCGTTAATGTTGCATCTTAAGTTATTTGGGAAGGACTGTTAAAAAGGCTTAGATGCTGGATATTAGAGCATACTGCAAGCAGAAACAGTTGCAGAACATCACTCCTGGCTTCATAATTCAGTAGTTAGCCTTTATGTCTTGCTTCATAAGCAAAAGTGTCTTTTGACTCCTAAAACAGTGTTCAACTCATTCCTGCCAAACCCTAAAGCCGTTGGGTAGTTGTCTAGTTTCTCTTATTATTAGTCTCTTCCCTCCCCTCTCTCCACAGGGAAAGCTTCTCTTTCACCGCACCTTCACCACAGAACCCTTTGGGAAATGTTTGTACTTAAGTCGTGTTTGAAATCCATTGCTGCTGGAGCTATGGCATGTCTTCACTGCTCCCTTCCCCTTCATACAAGCCACCTGCTTTAGGATTTCCTTGTATACATTCCTATGACTTACTGTCTATACTTCAAAATCATTCACAAACATTGCCTAATGTACACGACATAGGAAGAAGTTATCCTTTCTGCAGCCTGAGCTTCAGGTCTGAGTTAAGAGAAGGCTGGGAAGGAAGGTGATGCTCTCATACAAATGAGCTGGTGAGTTAAGTGCTAGGGAGGGAAAAACTAGGTATGTTCTAGGCTGATCCTTGCATGTACAGGACTAGCTGGATTTCAGTAAATTCCTAGAAGCTCCAGAGGAGCTTGTAGGGGAACCCATGGGAGAAAAAGGCCAGCTAACTCTTTAGGATGGAGCTTGAGAACTAACGATGCTATGCATTAGCACTGTGACTTTTACGCTATGGGCTAAATACTTCTGATAGTCTAGCGTAATTAAAACAAGGTTTAAACCCACCTCCTGGCCTCGACTGGTTGAATTGAAGCTGGCCTTGGATGTATCTGGCATTGGTTGTGTGACAACTGCCTTAAGCAGAAGGTGAGAGTTAACCTGCCCAAGGAACCCCTGAGCAGATGGTGCTGCAGCAGCACAACCCACCGGAGCCCTCTGCCACTGTGCTGCTGCTCTCTGGCACAGAGGGGAGAATAAAGCCGGACAGCTTGCTACCATCGGAAAGGCACAATAAACCAGTTACCAGGGAGATGCAGACCCTGAGCCTCTGCTGAAAGCAATTTTCTTTTGGTGCCGTTTCCAGCGTTAGAAATGCAAAGGTCTGTTTTGTGTATTTTATGCAAAGCAGATTGAGATCAACATCACATTTCATTTGGCTCCCAGCAGTTGAAGAGAGAAAACGTATAGAACTATAAACATATTTATTTTGGAGTATTTTTCAAAAGGGAAAATCAATCACCTGAGCCAAGCTGTTGGTTTGGGCACTGGACAGATTTACGATGAAAAAGTCGCTGCCTATTCCAGGCGGAAACTGTTGCAGAGTTGCACTAAGCAGTCACTCCCTCTAATGCCTTCAGCACCCCCCGGCCCTGGGCGTTGAAAAAGGGCTGTTGCAGTCACTCCTTGCCATAGAGGCTACTGCAGTTGTGTGGTCACTGAAACAGCTACAGAGTAAAAACCCTGACCCTCAGGATTCAGAGGCAGAAAGGAGGACTTTCTGTAATGTGCTTTACAGTAAAGAAAATGACTAATTGCAGAAGTTTCACACATGCTAGCAAAAACCTCACTGGCAATGTAACTGCTTTAACACCTGTACTTGTGGAGCCCTAAATTTTAGGGTAGGGCTTCTTGGTCCCTGGAAGCCCATAGTATGGTAGATGTTTCTGTGGTTCGTATGCAGTAGATGTGGTGATGTTATGAATGAAAGCTGGTTTTTATGGGAGGCGGAAGCAAACAAGCATATGCAGTAAAACTCAGTGGAAGTAGAGATAAAAGGTTTGCTGTGTTGTTTTAACTTTAAAGGTGTTTAATGATGATTACTGACAAATGTTAATTGTTAATGAGCTTCAAGTTCTAAACCATGCTTCCCTGTTTTGCACCCTGTGAAACTCCATTTCATAAGAAAATGTCTTTTCTCCTGTAAAGAACTGAGAGCTCCTGCTCTGGGGATTTCTGCTAGGTACAGTTTTTACAGTCTAGGACTCTTACCATTGTTGAGGTAGCACGTTGTACCCCACGAAGATCCTGCCTGCAGCCCAGCAGTACCCGTGAAGTGCTCTGTGAAAAGAATCAAATATCGCAGGCTCTCACTTGACAGGCTGGTAGTGCTGGAGCTGTTCTGCTCCAGTGTCATCCCTGCCCTTCTATCTGTACATTTTTACAGCTGACTTCACATTTAGAATTGTAGAATACTTTGGGTTGGAAAGGAACTTTAAAGGGAACACAGTCCACGCCCCCTGCCATGAGCAGGGACATATTCTACTAGATCGGGTTGATCAGAGCCCTGTCCAACCTGACCTTGAATGTTTCCAGGGATGGAAACCTCTCTGGGTAACCTGCCCCAGTGTTTCACCACTCATTGGAAAAAAATTGCTTCCTTATATTTTATCTAAATCTATCCTCTTATAGTTTAAAGCCATTAGCCATTACCCCTTGTCTTTTTGCAGCAGACCCCGCAAAAAAATCTGTCCCCATCTTTCTTATAAGCCCCCTTTAGGTACTGGAAAGCTGCAACAAAATCTCCCCAGAGCCTTCTCTTCTTCAGACTGAACAAGCCCAACCCTCTCAGCCTGTTTTCCTAGGAGAGGTGCTCCAGCCCTCTGAGCATTTTTGTTCTCTGGGCAGGGACTCACTGGAGCAGGGCAGCAGAGCCCCCTCCCTCACCCTGCTGGCCCAGGGTACGGCTGGCCACCTGGACTGTGAGTGCACATTGGTGGCTCACATCCAGCTTTTCACCCCCCAACACCCCCAAGGCCTTGGCAGGGCTGCTCGTGGTCCCTTCGCTGCCCAGCCTGTATTACTGGGGGCTGCCCTGACCCGGGTGCAGCGCTCTGCACTTGGCCTTGTTAAACCTCATGAGGTTCACATGGGCCTGCTTGTCCAGGTCCTGTCCCTCAGGCATGTCACCCACACCGCTCAGCTTGGTGTCATCTGTGGACTTGCTGAGGGTGCACTTGATCCTGCTATGTCATTGATGAAGGTATTAACCGGTACTGGTCCCGGTATGGACACCTGAGGGATGCCACTTGTCACTGATCTCTATCTGGACACTAAGCCATTGACTGCTACCTTCTGGATGTGACCATCCAACCAATTCTTCACCCACTGAACAGTCCACCTATCAAGTCCATCTCTCTCCAATTTAGAGAGAAGGATGTTGAGGGGAGATCATGCCAAAGGCCTTACAGAAGTCCTGACAGATGACGTCCGTAGCTCTTCCCTTGCCCACTGCTGTAGTCAGTCCATCACAGGTGGCCACTAGGTTGGCCAGGCAGGACATGCCCTTGAAACCACACTGGCTGGCTCAAATCGCCTCCTTGTCACTCATGTGCCTTAGCACAGCTTATAAGAGGATCTGTTCTGTGATCTTCCCAGGCACAAAGGTGAGGCTGATGGGTCACTAGTTCCCAGGGCCCTCCTTAATAACCTTTTTTAAAATGGGTGCAATGTTTTCCTCTTTTTTTTATTTCTTTTTTTTTTTTTTTTCATTCTCCCCCCTCCCCCCCCCCTCAGCCACCAGGTACTTCATCTGACTGCCATGACTTTTCAAATGTCATGGGGAGTGCCTTGGTAACCACATCAGCCAGTTCCCTCGGGATTCTGGGATGCAGCTCATCAGGTCCTACAGTATGTTCAGGGTCCTCAGGTGGTCAGACCCAGTTTCTGATGGTGGGAAGGAATTTGTTCCTCCAGTCCCTGTCTTCTGGTCCATCTACTTGAGGGACGTGGGAAAAGTTGCTAGTGAAGACTGAGGCAAAAAATTTGAGTGCCTCACCTGTCCCCTCGTCCATTGTCACAGTTTTACCAGTTTGCTCATTACGGGGGGTACACTTTCTCTGACCTTCCCTCTCCGGCTGATGTACCTGTAGAAGCCCTTGTTATTCTTTGCATCCCTTGCCAAGTTCAGCTCCAGCTGTGCCTCAGCCTTCCTGACCTTTACTGACTTGACTCAGTAGAGCCGCAAGACAGACACCTTCCTTCTGAAAAGCATCTGTCACCAAGCTTTGTCCCCTTTTTTGTTTTTTCTCCTTCCCCCTCAGCAGGTTCTTTCAGTTTCCTTGGTTAAACATATAACTTCTGATAGCCTCTGTAATAATGCTGGCTTCGTTTCTCCTTTAACATCCTCCAGAGAAAAATGACATCACTCTGTGTGAGTCCTTTCGCCTCTTTCCCTAACGCATTGGTTTGACCATCTGAGGGTACCGCACGTGCCAAGTGCGCTGTAGATTAACGTGTGTGGTCTGTTTGTATCTCCAAGCGCAGAACAAATACTGAGTGCAGAAGGCAGGTGGCAGGCTGCTGTTGTTTAATTTCACAGTCTGGTATTTTCATTGCATGAGAAATTTCATCCTTGGATTTTTATAGCTATTAAGAGGTTTAGGTAATCAAAAGCAATTGTTAAACAAAACTTGTTTGATTCTGACAGATGACTTTCTCTTTCTCAAGGAGCTTCTACCACCTGTATCTGTTTAAAGAGAAAAGCATGCCTGTCCCCTGCCGTCTCTATTCATCATGCCTGTTTCCTCCAGCCTCCAGAATGGGTGGCCACCTCTCACTTTTCTGAGACACAGCCAGCCTCTGCCAAACAGCATCCTTGGCTAGTCCTCCCATTCGCAGAGCAAAACCCACTTGCCACAAACACAACACCTCTGCTGTAAACTTTAACATATATGCTGTGCTTTCTGTCCTGTACGGCTAAGCAGCTGGGCATGTATATTTTGACTGTTACCAGAAGACCAGCAGTAGTCACTGGCAGTGCTTGTGTAAAACTGCAGAGATGCTTAAAGTTGTCCTTTTTCTATTTCTGTCGCCTCCAGCTGAGCTCCCCTCAGCATGCTGTTATGACATCTCGCTCCCACCCTCTCACACATCTGGCAGATTGTAGTCACGAACTCGATGCCAAATTGTGAAATTATAATGCTTCCCTCTCTCTTGACTGCATCAACTAAGCTACCATCTTACAGGATAAGTAACTTCCTACCCACAGCTTGTCAGCTCACGATGGTGCCTTACCAGCAAATAATTTTAATGCAAAGCAATCTTTGCAAATGGGACCTGTAGATTATTTTCACAGTGAAAATCATTAGCAGGGATAATTAACTAAGACTGTGGTGATGAATAGCGCTGCACTACTGATCAGTGTAATAAAGAACAGAAGCCACTAATTACAGATAGCAAGCCTTGAAGCCAATGAGAAATTTAATTTAATGTCGCTACACAGACTCCACACAGTCTAATGTAACTTTGCAATTATCATAGCAAAGTCTTTGCCACAGACGATGCTTCTGGGAATGTTCCAGGTACAAGGATGTGTGTCCATCAGAAGAAAAGGTTTTGTGATCTATAGATTACAGTATCTTGAGAGAACAGGTTAAAACTGCTGTGCTTGAGCAGGCACCTGGCTTCTGCAGTCCCCAAATGGTTGCAGAGCTTGGATCCCTTTCCATGAGCTCCAAAGGTCCCAGAATATCTAAGCAGTTTTCAAAGCAGCACCCTAATGTTGTTAGAGATGGTATGTTTTTTGCTTAAAGGCATCGCAAAATGCCTAGCTCACTGTGTCGAGCACAGCTTTCCCCCTCTCACTTGATGTGCATCAGAGTCCATTGCATTAAAATGATAGATCCTGAGCAATGCGGAGTGATGGGAACCAACCTCATCCCCACACACATACACAGCAAACTGTTTGATACAGACTGTGAAATGGCCTTCAGCTGCAGCGTGTTGTATTTCAGACTCCCAAAGAGGCTCTGTGAATTAAATGCTCGTGTTAGTAACCAACACTATGACACAACTCCTTCCCCAAGTGAAGGCAAACCATATCTGCTGTCAGCTCTCCAGCCTCCCTCTCCTGCGCACTTGAGTAAGATGCTGAGTAAAGAAGCAAGCAGTGGGAGTTGCTGGGTTTGAATCTACTTGATCACGGGTTTTTTTGGTCAAGTTTGTTTTTAACCCACTGCACGTTATCTTTGATTACAAAAACCAGTGTTACTGAATGGTGTCCTGATGTATTCTCTGTCTTGTGTGCAGGTCAGCTTTCCTTTAGCAACTGTGGGCCTTGGAGCTGCATTAGCTGAGTGCAGGTGGAGTAAGTGGGGTTTTCGATAGCATGGCTGGCTTTTGACGGCAGTATTGATTGCTCTGCTGTAAGGTCCTTCTGTAAGCTAAGAATATCTAAAAGGAGATGGGGGGAAAAATAAGATACAGTAGTCCTTGAAACACTTAAAGGCTAGCTAAAACCAGGTAGATAACAGTGTTCTCTGTCCAGTCTGTAACAGACAAGCATTAACACATTTGAATTACACAGATTTAAGGAAAGCTATCTGTGTGAAAGGTGGTGCAACAGTAATTTGACTAGCTATCAGTTCAGAAGGCTTTTTAAAGAGGGTCTTAAAATAAGACAGACAAATGCTTGTCAACAGCTGGCTGGGTTAAAATGTTCCTGCCTTGAGGCAGAGGAATGGACTGCATGGTTTTGAGGGCCCTCCTAGGCCTATTTTGTGTATTTTCCTGTAATTATTGTTCAGATGAGCAATAACCCTTGTTGTACATGTCATGTAAAGCTCTGGCATGTTTTAGGATTTCTATTCGGCTTTCTGCAGTCTCCAAGTTAGCCAGCAATAACCATAATCCTGAGGGTGGGGTGTGTGGGATATATCTTGATGTACAGGCTAAAGCAAAACTGGGGTAAGTTAGGTGAAAAGGAAAACCTGTAACTGCTTGTCTAGGCAGATGGACATGGGCAGCAGAGCTGGACTGTGGCCAGGTGCTGTGTGACCCCCGTGCCACTCCCGAGTGCTCTGTTTGCACTGAGCATCTTGCTTTTATGCACTTCAGTGCAGAGAGTAGGACTCGGGGCTCAGGAGCTGTCTATCATGATGGGTTTTTTAGAGCCATGCACAGAGGAACTAAACCTCTGATGGCCTTTACCTGATCCTGAGGATCAGATACAAATCCAGGGTGTGATGTCAGTGCCTCGCCACTTGTGTTTGCTTCCTTATTTAATCCACCTAACCAGTCAACAGTCCTGACTGAGTGGAAACAGGAGAGGAAACGGTGCAGTGCTTGCGTAACACATCCCAGCGTTGTGGTTTTGGTACCATCTCATTGGTCTGGAGGTGAGCATAGCTGACTTTCCAGAAGCTTTTTTTTTTTAAAAAAAATGTGAAAACACAGCTTCTCTGGGCTTCCATTCGCAGTGGCCTTTTTAGAAAGGAAGTTTCAGGAGTCTATAGGAGAAATAAAAATAGAAGACTAATAAAAAGCTCCATTAAAAGCTGATAATTTAATTAAAGTCCCAGAATTCATTTGAGTAGGAAAGAGTTAGTGTGACCAGTCAAGAAAAGGTACAGCTTGATTAAACTATTACCATTGACATCATATAATATTAACGTGATAATACAAATGAGTTTAGCGCTCATTAGAGCATGAAGAGAGCAAAAGGTTGTGGTCTACTGCTATGGAGAATGTATCATGATCAAAGGGAGAGTTACAATGCAAAAGTAGGTTAGTCCCCTGCTGAATCTAAGGTGTTGGTGCGGTGCTTGTACTTAACAGAACTATCACCCTCACCTCTCCCTGGTGGGTGTTACTTGTGCAGCAGCGGAGTTACAGGTGCAGCTCCGAGAAGTAACGCTGCCATCATAATAGAAAAGGGATCAAGACTCATGTTTTATTACCAAAAATGGTAAAAAATAATAATCACAGCATAATATGTCTCTTATGGGTCACAATCTTTATGAATTTTACTTTTTTTTGTATCTGTAGCTATGTGAAAGAGGGAACTGAGATGCCTTTAAATAGTCAATTTACCCAGAACAGGTAATTAGGCTCACTCAGCTAAAATAAGCCTTCTTTCAGAAACTTGTTTTGAGATATTTAATGTTGCTGGAATGAGCTGCATTAATTGCAGCAACTGTCAATCATGTCATTTCACTGAAGCAAAAATAACTCGTAGACTTCAGTCACTTCTGTTCTTTTTCAATGGAGATTTTTAGATCTGTCTTCAGAACCTGAATGATAGTGAAATGCATTTTCAGATCAGAACCTAGATATTTCTGCCTGCAGAGGAACAAGGAGAGAAAAAGTAAGTTTAGCATGTTTAATGCCAAAGGCACTGGCCTGGGAGCTATGGAGAACTGTCACTTTCCCAGGTCTGATTAATTCAGTGTAAACTAGAATACAGACACTTGCACAGTCAGATCCCAAGCTTACTTAAATTTCTTGCATTCTCAGATAATGTTCTGATCACAGAACTATTTGCAAATCCTCTCCCACAGTTAGAAAACTCAAAAGTCATGGTTATGTGTAAATACTATGAAAATCCTGCTTTTATTCTAAAGTAGAATGACAGTTACTCTCCTGAAACTTCTGAAGTTGCTACAAAACTAAATTGTCTTTTTCAGGTCTATAGCTGAAGAGCCACCTCACTCCTTTTGTTCATTGCCATTTATCTTTGTACCTACAACATTCAGAAAAGCATCAGAAATTTTAAATTTTATCATGACCAACTTTCACTATGTAGAAAAGAATGCAAGCTGAGACTTTAAATTGACATCTTCCCACACGCTTCATAGTATCAATTACCAAATAAAATGTATATCCCAATATAATCTTAGCAGAGGAGCACAGTTTGTAAGTGAACAGAGCACAGATGAAGTAGCTCACCAGAGATGCATGTTGCAACCCTAGAATTTCTTCCAATGAAGTTTACTATGTATTTTTGAAATAAGATAATGCCTAAAATTTTCTCAGAGGAATTAAAAAAATGTGCTTTTAGCTATATCTTACACTTCATTATCACCTTTTATAGTAATACCTTTAGTGAGGAGTGACTAAGAGATAGAACTGAGAAAATAAGACTTCTGTTAAGTTCTGAGGAACCTCCTATGTGTGTTGCTGTTGCCTTACACGTTTAAATACCTATGAACTTCTAGAAACAGCATCTGGGCTTTAAAATGAAACATTTTTTTGACAGACAAGAGGTGAAAGTCCCAAAACACCCTTTGAAGGACCTAGTGCAGAATCTCTCTCATCTGAGAAGATACTTAATTGCACAGTTTCAGGCGATCACTCAAAGGGAGAACACCCAAGCCCAGTACTCTGCGCTAATTGCAGGGATGATGTGGAAAATGTTAAGTGTGCAGAGTATTTCATCTTTGTGTAAACTGTCACCACCAGCAAGGACCCTTTTTCTCCCTGATGCGGTTAGTAACTGGATTTAGAGTGGCTTTTACTTGGTGGTGCACAAAGCAGGAGCATGTAATCTCACATGTCCTGCTGGCTGCCCCTTCTCCTTCCATCAGTGGTGTTCCAGTGGTGGGCAAAACAGTCGTGTCTCAGGCTCAACAGTATCTCATGTCCATAATTCTGTGCAAAGGAAAAGCAAATGTTTCTATAAGGCCTTGTTTCTCCTCTAGGTTGTACCTCATTTTGGTCTCTTAACAGTCTCCTTTCTGAAAGTTGGACTGTCATAGCAAAAATGAGATGAGACCAAACGCTGTGCTGCCAAGCTATCACATACTGTCAGAGCACGTGCACGTAGGAAAAGCCTCGGTGCAGTCCGGGTGTGCTCCTTCAGCTGTCCTGGGACAAACTTTGAGAAAGATGAATGTGCTGCTGTCTGCCAGCCCGCGCTGGTCCACGGTGACGCTTCCTATCTGCACGTCCGGGTGTCAGGCTCTCCCTGCTGCAGCGAGCTGAGCTGGCTTTTGCTGTCCTGCGGCCACAGCTGCCGTGACACACTAATTCAAATGGCTTTCTGCTGTGGCTAAAGGGGTTAAATAGGTCTCCTGCTCCATGCGCCAGGAAGAAATGCCTCAGTTAGGAGGAAACAGGAAATCCATCATTAGTCCACCTTTCTGTGGATAAGGATACATGAAAACACATTTGAAAAATTAACTACCTGTGTTTGAAATTCCTATTAGGAAGAGATGGTTTATGTTCTAGGGTCATACCCTGGTGGTTAGGGAAGGTTGGAAGGGTAACAGATTTCACAGTAACTGATTGGTTATGGCTTTGATTATTTATGATCTTCTTTGTGGGTGCTGATAAAGGTGCATATTTAAAGAAACCATAAGAAATGCAAATGGCGGGGGGGGGGGGGGGAGCCACAACAATTGAATGTCTAGTTGGAAGAAGATTAAGAAAATGGGTACAGGAGGTGCCATCTGGTCCACAAAGAACTCCCCAACCCAAAGACTTCTGCCAACATCAGTAGCCCTTATGTTGTATTTGGTATGGCGAGCTGGGACAGGGAAAAATAGGCTGCTTTGTTTTTGTCTTGGCTGAGCAGATAATCCTCAGTACATAATCAAGAAGGGGAATCACGCAGCCTTTCTTCAACAAACATCAAACAGAGCTCCAATGAAACATTTAGGTGTTACCTTGTTAATACAGAAGGATGCAAATAATATAGCCCTATTTAAAAATAAATGGATAAATAAACTCATGCAAGAAAAATGGATATTGCGCTTGCCTAGATCAGTCTGTACATGCAGTACCTTTAACAGCAACCTTCAGCCCCCTAATAACAGAATGCAGGCAGCAAGTATAAACACAAAACACAATTGTGTCAATTGTCTTTATTATTAGAACGTTGTTTCAGAGTTAACTAAGAGATGTGGAAGAATTCCATAAGTTCAAATTAGAAATGTCCTTTAATAATGCATATCTGTGGAAAAACGTGTTAGCTTTTCATCTATACCTAGCATCTACAGTCTGTTGTGGGTTTTTTTTGAAAAAAATATAGAGTATCATGGGAAATACATGAACCAAAGTATTCTTTTCCTTGGCACCTTGTTATTTTAACAAGTGTTTCACTACATTCAACTGAATAGATAAAGGAATTACCGCATCTCTGGAGAATCCATGATGGTTCTAAGAAAATCTAGATTATGATTTACTGTTTAATTTTCTCTGATTCCTTAAAAGAACTTTAAAAGTGGAAAATGCTGGGGGTTTTGTGCTCTGGGTTTAAATTGCAATTAGATTCCAGCTGGAGACTGCAAAACACAGCAGAACCCTTACAGGGAGAGTATTTGCCTTGGCTTCTATTTTGAGACTCCTTAGCAATATCACCTTGTCACAACAGCTGTTCTGAGAGCTGGGATTGGTGTGAATTTCTCCTCCACTGCCTGGCAAGCTTAAAAGTTGTAATACATTTTCAGTTCATTTTAGGTTCAGGTATCGCTAGGAGCAATCTTCTTCATGTTCATCAAAAGGAACGAGATGTGAAGATTGCAAAGCAGAGATTCAGAAACTTATGCAAACTGCTCTCAGTTGGAAGCCTCAACTGGGACTTTATTGCAAAAGCACCAGGCAAGAGAAGATCAGTGGCAAAATTTGCCAGAATAAATGTCCAGAGGTACAAGAGCACTGCCAAACCACTCCTCTGACAAGATGGGAAGGCTGGCGGTAGGCCTGGGGAGAGCTCTGGGTAAACAAGAACAAATTTGGTACCTGTACCATTTCAGTGCCCTGCTAATCCACGATCTCGTTTGGCAGCAAAACCTGCAGTAGCTACTGGCTCTTTGGCTGTGCTTGTGGAAAACTAAGGTTCTCTTACAAAAAGGCAAGCCATGGTGAACGGGCTGGGCTGAGCAGGTAGAAGAGGGTTTTTTTGAAACTGAAGTGGCTGGCACAGTGAGCAATGGCGATGTTTGAGAATTCCTTTGAGAAACTTGCCTGCGGGCTTCTGCCACTGCTGTTGTCTTGTCCTTGCTCTCACTTATCCATTTAGTTTCTTGATGGTCTTAACCAGGGGATTGTTTTATATAGTTTTGGTATAGGGATGGTCCCCAGGGTGTTACTTCGTGCAGTGCATCTACGTATAATCTCTAGAGGCTTTCTTATGTGCACAGCTGAAATCTTAAGGTCCAGCAAAAATATTCTTAGTGTCATTATTCTAAATACACAGCCCAATCGCAAAGATCCTTGAGAAGAAGGGTCACGCACCTGTGCCACCTCAGGAAGCTCTTCTGGCCTCTCTGCACCTCAGTGCTGGCTGAGAGTACAATAGGTGGTAGTGGCTGCTAAATGCCAAGGCTGGCTGTGAGCTCCTCAGCTGCTGGAGCCAAGATCAATGGTACCTGAGGCGGAGGTTTTCCAGAAACATCAAGGTAGACAGAAGGTGATTTAAAAGGAAAGTAAGATTTGCTTAAAAAAGATTCAGGTTTCTATTAAATAGACTCCTTCTTTGCCTCTGATGAGGTCTGATTTCCAGTCACCTTTCCGAAAATGTAGAAAAACATTTCCCTGCTGATGGAACATAGCTGTCTATCATGAATTCATTTCCTGCTCTGAGCGTCCCTCCTGAGGTGTAACAACAGTCTTGCAGCAGGGCATTTTGAGGCTTATGTGCCACGATTAATTTGCTGGCCCCTCAGCACTGCAGTCCGCCTGGTGCAGGGTTCAGGTTAAATACCAGCGCAAGTATAGGAAGAAAGGGAATATGCTTTCCTTGTTGTTGCAAGCCTTGACATCCATTGTTTTATTTCTGCAAACATTTACGGAGGTGAATAGAACAACTCCCTATGTCCTGGTACCCGCATACCTTTTATCACTTTCTCTGCAAACTGTCTCAGCAGCACACCACAACTCCTGTTTGAGAAGGAGATGGCTGGTATGTTACTGATACAGTAAATCCCAGAGTCGTCATCATTTTAAGAAAGTTAGGATTTCATTTATTGCTGCCTGGCACAAGGGCAAACAGAGAATCAGATCTGGGGTATAGTTTGCATTTCTTTTCACCTTAGACTTTTCTTTGGCAGATCTATAACTCTACTGAAGTCAGTGTAGACTCTGTTTTAAAACCTAAGTTGTGACTGTGCGTATATTTAAATTAAGCCTATTTCTGGAGAGCATCTATGCAGCACCATTTAGAGCAGGTAAATATCCATTATCTATAACAAGCAGAAACTATTTGGTTTATCATAAACATTCCCTTAATATTGCTGTAAGAGTCAAGCAAATAGTTCAAACAGATAGGCAGTCTGTTTCTGAAAAGTGGGACTGAATAGTCATGGTCAGAGTAAAACCAGACCATTTGTGTCTTTGCCATTTAGGAAATTATTTATTTTCAAAGTCTTTTTTTGTTGGATTTTGGGGGTGCCCATCCCATGTGCCCCCTCAAGCTATTGGTACCGGGGAGCTAAACAGTTCTTCCAAACATCTTACCATGGATAGTGTTGAAAATAGTTCCACTGGGGAAAACCTTTGTGAGCTGAAACAGATCCAGTCAAATTGTATCTTTTTATTCCTGAGTGAAGAACCAAACTGACAGGTTCATCATCTCTTTCTGCAGAGCTGCAAGGGACTCTGGGGCCCCTCTACATCACTGCACAGAAAAAGTTTGCAAAATTGCACTGCAATAAGCTTAAAGGTGGTGTCCCCAGGGACCTGGCCTGGAGGCAGCCACCAGAGAGCCTCTTGGCCACCTCCCGTCATCGAGGCTCTCTGCACCCATGGGACCTGCGGCCACTGCTGGCTTCGTTGCCACTGAGGATGCAGGCAGCCATATGGTGGTCTGGAAACGTAACGTGCTGCTGCAGGTTCCCTCCAGCCCTTCCCTCCATTTTCTGCTTAAACCTGGTAATATGGAAGGTTGAAAGGTAAATGTTTTAAAAGGCACATCTCTGGGCTGTGGTCCCTGCCAGGGCAGCAGAACCCATGCGGAAAGCACAGGGCAACAACAAAAACCGTGGCAAAGAAAGCTGATGCCAACGCCAGGATCATCTTTCAGTCTGTGGAGTTCACACCTACAGTAAAGAGCTTTGATGCCAAGGGAAGCTGCTTGTTTTGAAGTACCAACATAAAGCAGAAAGAAATGTACATCCCCTATATTAATATTTTAGCTAGTGCTGGATTTCTGTAGCTCAGTTTGGCAAGTCATTTATCTTCTTTCATTAGTGATTAAATGTATCTGTGTGAATATTTTGCTCTAACTTCTGCGGGATTTTTTTTTTTCACTCTGCACCAAAATACATCCTCCTTTTTTTTTCCCCCCTAGAGAACAAAGAAAATAGATTTTCCTGACCATATGGCTGCTGCAAAGTGGTTTCCCTGGCAACTGTAACCTACAGAACTTCTTAAAACTTTTTCCCTCTGTGGATATTTTTTTAGTGGTTTGATTTCAGGATCTTGTCATCTTCTCCAAAATCATTACAGCAGGTGGAACAGAGGTTAACCATGAAGGCCCTGGAGTGTGCTAGGGCCCTGGTGTGTCTTGAAGAGTCTGGATTCATTTGTAGTGTTCAAATGTTTTCAGCTCTGCAGATGTTTGGCTCGATTTGCAGGACACTCAACAAATTCCTCTTGGAATTAGTGTGGTGGTATTCACATAAACGCTACTGAAAAGTGTCCAGTATGGTTTAGAGAAACAAAGACTACTTGAAAGATGTGTTGTGAAGCCAAAGGGGCTTCATACAGGCACAAGCATTCTCTTGCTTGCAAGCAGTTGGTTGGATCCCACTCTTGTGATACAAGACCTGGAACCGTTCTGCGCTGTTCTGCCCACCCAGCCCTGGTGCTCTGAGGTCACTGCACCTGCATGGAGCAAGGGGGAGGGAAGGGAAAAGCAGCTGTTGCTTCCCTCCCTGTTAGGAGGTCATGCTTCTGCCTCAGAAAAACAAAGTGCCTTGCCCCCCTCTTTGATTTTGAGGGGTCAAATTATGCAAAGTGTGTGTGTGGGGTAATTTTATTTTGTTTTTTCCTGAAAACCTAACCTTTCTTTTGGTTTCAGTGGGAATTCAAAAATATGCTTTGTAACAAAAGCAGTGTAAAAAAAAAAAAGTGTTACACACTAACCAGTGTGTAAGAGATCATTTTATAATGGTAAATACAATCTTCTCATAAATATACCTATGTGCATACATACAGTCTTCCAGCTTTCAAGTAGGCTTGCCAAAACACGTATGAGCTTAATGGATAAAACAGTCCATCAGTATTTATACTGTCTTTTCGGTAATATGCTCTACCTTTGTGTTTAGCAGAATTGATGAACCCAAAGAGTAGGCCTAACTATTTTCCATAATCTTGGACTCCCATTTATTGAACTTTAGATTCTATAAATGCATTGAGTGGTGTGAGAGAGGTGTTCTTGGTCACCTCTTTCCAGTACCCGTTCCCACAGGACCTAGGTTATTTCACAGCTTGCTTTCACTGTTGTTCTGCGCTCAGGCATGTGTTCTGCACCGGTTCCTAATAGAGGAGAAAAAAAGTTCCTTGACTGCCCAGTGGAAAGTACAGAACTTTCAGACTATTTCTAAAGCAAAACAATGAACTGGCAAATATTCAAGTGAAAGTCCGTCCTCTTGCCATGTTTCGGTGACCCCAGCACAGAGGTCCCAAAGGGTGCTGGTGTGGGTGTTACCCCAGCGCCCGACCTCGCCGGCAGCAGGTGCGGCTGAGCTCCCCGCTGGTGGCAGCTCTGCGGGTCTCTGCTCCGTGGTCCAGGTGGGGCTATTGGCTTTGTGTCGTGTGTCTGACAGACATCACACTGACTTTTTTTTTTTTTTTTTCTGGTGTTTTCACATTCTTCTACATATTGTTTGGAAGATAATTAGTAGTCTGAGTTGCAATTGAGCAAATGATCAACAGAAGCGGTTTGTAATAAAAGTAAGGAATTAATTCAAGAATTTGTTGCAATCCTCTGACAAGGCAATAAGAAGATCTAAAGTGTTCTAAAAATATAAGAACCAAAATGGGAAACTATGGGGTACTTGAAAACACAACATTACAAGAATGAAAAGGTCTTTTTAGCTACCCTTAAAATCCATAGTGGCGTCCTGAGCATCGTCTACTTCTTATTTTGGCTTCTTTAGAGAAAAGCAGGTGTGTAAAGAGTTCCATGGAGCAAAGCGCTCAGTACATCCCTGTGAGCACTTTTCTGAGATCTGAATACTTGCTATGAGGTGGGCACAGCTCTGTTGCTGGCCTCTTCCAGCCCTGCTCTTCTCTAAGGCCAAGTCCAGCCTTGGGGCAGCCCTGGCTTCCCCCCTTCTTGAGCAGTTACCACCACCCCTATTAGTTAAGGGGGCTTTGAAAGGCAACGTGTGGGCAGATAAACTGATTTCTGATGCAACTAAATACTGCAGCTTGGTCCTGGACCGCAGACCTGCTGGGAGCAGCTTGTTTCTGTCATGCCAAGCCACCTGCTCACAAAAGAAACTGATACCTTCTGGTTTTGGAGGAAGAGACACAAGAAAAATCCATTTCCTTCTCCTTTGTGTACGCTGTATTCATTCTTGAAATGAGCATTTCATTCCTGTGAAGCACAACCTCCACCCATTTCTTCTGCGGATTTAGTCTTCACTATATTTTCCTAGGCAAGAGCTGGGAAGATAAGATGCTTCAGGAATTGGGCCAACATTCCTGTCCCAAAGCAGTCAAACTATATGCAAAAATTATATGCAGCTTGGGGAAACAAAAATAATTTTTCCCCCTTATTTCCTTAAGTTTTCTTTTGTAAGAGTACTGCAGTACTGTTAAGGAGAGCAATTTGGAAACCACCTGAATTAATCAGTAAGTTGTCAAAAACTCTTAAGTTTTTCCATTCAAATATTAATAATGTTTTTCAATTTCCTATTTTCTTTCTGAGTGAAATAAACAAAACAACAACAAAAAAACCAACCACCAAGAAAGCCCTTCTGTAAACAAATCCCACAGGCACTCTCATCATTAGACAGTAAAACACACAGGACAACAGATGCTGGATCGGAATTTTTCCAGAATAATAAATGCATTCAGTGTCCCCAAGAAGAAGATTTTAAAGTGCATTTTCTGCAGAGCACTAAATAATTCATCCTCAAAACCTCTGTTTTACATAGCCTTAAAAGAAAAAAAACAAAAACACAAAAGAACATGGAAATAAATAGTCATAATGTGCTGCTAAACTAGGGACAACATTTTAGAAGGAACCAAACTCAGCATTTAGAGTAATTAATTATACAGGAATATGGATCATTGCTTCAGCCTTTAACCCTTGATACCTTCTGCTGGGAGTGCTGTTGGGAACAACAGGAGGAGATTTACTCCACAAAACTTCAACAGCAGTTATACACAGGGTTTTAGTAACATACTTCATTGTACGGTTAGTGTTTGGTTATCTGCTCAAGCATTTTGGGGGCCTTTCTCTTTAAGTAAAAGATTAGGTTACCTCTGGAGCTTGGACCAGCTTTTACACTTATTTCTTCTATCCTTTTCAGAGCCTATCCATTTATTTCTTCCTCAGATCTAAGCCATTCAGTGTTTTCTGATGAGTCAGTGGATCGTGACTTCTGCTTTATCCCCATGGACACAGATAGAGAAGCCAGAACTAAATTTACCTGCTTTACCCTGATGCTCGCCTGTATAATATCTCTTCAGATGCCAGATGCAGTTGTCATCCTGCTTTTGATTTCTGAGCTAACATAGATTGCTGCTGTCCTTTAAGAAAATAACTGGAATATCCCAAGAGCTATAAATGGGCAGTTGTTTGATTTAACCTCAATTATTTAGTATGGAAAAATCTAATCCTAGGGTATAGTTTAATATTGGATTGACTTTCAGCCAACATAGGAAACCACCTACAGAGACACAAAGAGGAAGATCATGTCAGCCAGTATGTTTTTATAAGGTGCACCTTACTGTGAGTTGAAGGAATTAATTATTCAGGTATCTTCAAACATCAGGCAACTTTACAGAGTTCACAGGGAAACTTCTGGACAAGAGTTTTTGGCAACAACGTGTTGAAATCAATTGGGTCAGAGCAGGGGCTTGCAGAAGTCACTGGTAGCCTGGAAATACCTGATACTGTGGGGTGGTTGTAGAGCAAGTGACCAGCTGGGCGCAGGAGAAGAGCTGGTGGGGCAACAGGACCAGCTCTGTGTGCTCAGCTCCTTTGCAATCACTCTCCAGAGAAAGGCAAGAGGACAGTGACTGTGACCACCAAGGAGAACACAGCATGCTTGCAGGGCATCTTTGTGTTTTTACTGTAACTGTGCTCCATCTGTTGCACTCTTGTGACATTAGGGGTTTTTTTTATCAGGATGACTTGAGAGCAATTACTTGTTTGTCTGTTAATGGTTCTTAGACAAGACTCACAGACTGGTCGGGGTCGAAGGTACCTCTGGAGCCCATCTGGTCCCTCCCCTGCCAAAGCAGCGTCACCCAGAGCAGGTCGCACAGAGTCACGTCCAGGCGGGATGTGAATGCCTGCAGGGAAGGAGACCCCACAGCCTCTCCGGGCAGCTGTGCCAGGGCTCTGCCACCCTCCAGGGAAAGAAGTTCTGCCTCACGTTCAGATGGAACTTCTTGTGCTGCAGTTTGGGCCCGTGGCCGCTTGTCCTGCCGCTGGGCACCACCGAAAAGAGCCTGGCCCCGTCCTGCTGACACTCACCCTTAAGATATTTATATATGCTGATGAAATTCACAAACGTTAAAATTATTTGAACTCAAATCATTTAGGAAGGAAAAGAAAAATCTAAGCTGCTTCCAGGAGCTGTCAGGCTTGTTGAATGATACACTCAACAGAGGAGTTTTCTGGGAAAATGGGCTGAGGTATTAATACTGACATTTTACTTGTTTATGACAAGTACTAAAAGGATTTTTGGAGACAACAGTATTTCTCACCTGTGGAGAAGGTGTTCTGATGAAGAAAACTGAAAAATTAACGTATTGCAACTTGGACTTCATAAGGGTATATTTATGCCTTTTGCAGAAAATCACAGAACAGTTCAGATGTTCTGTGCCAAATTCTCATTGGCTGCATAACACAGGTTCTATAGCACATTTTATTATTAATTGTGTTCATTTTTCAGGAAAATGTGTTTTCACGTTCCATTAATGTGCACATGTTAGCTGATTGCTATCCTGTTGCATTTTATTTCATGTTTGTTTTCTCGTGTTTGATAAATAATGTCTTATTTCCTCTTTTGCCATTATTTGTGGGCTCTGATCTGAAGCGCTGTTTGGCCATGCAAGATTACTGATGCTCGTTCTTGCTTAGTCTAAGTCAAGAGGTTGTTCTTCAGTGTAAAATTAACTGTGGAGCTCTTTGCTGCATGTGGTGGCGGCTGTTAAAAGCGTTCCTCTCTTTATCGAGTGATCAGGCAAATGGAATTGAACTTAGCAGATGTCCGCTGGAATTACAGCGCAGCGGAGGGGGAGCAGGCTAGGAGGCTCCTGGGGTGCGTGGAAGGGACCTTCCTCGCACAGCTGGGGAGGGGAGGTGCCCCATGGGACCTGCTGCTTGTGAACAGAGAGGGACTTGTGGGTGATGTGATGGCTGGAGGCTGTCTTGGACTTAACAGTCGTGAAATGCTAGCATTTTCAGTTCTTGGAGGAGGAAGGAGTCAGCTGCTTTGGACTTCTGGAGGGCTGACTTTGGCATGTTTAGAAGATTGGTTGACAGAGTTCTGTGGGAGGCAGTCCTGAAGGACCAAGGTGTCCAGGAAGGCTGGATGTTTCTCAAGAAGGTAGGCTTAAAGGCGCCGGAGCAGGCTGTCCCCATGTGTCCCAGAGAGCAAGTGACAGGACAAGAGGGAACAGCCTCAAGTTGCACCAGGGGAGGTTTAGGTTGGGTGTGAGGGAACGTTTCTCCACCGAAAGGGCGGTGAAGCCCTGGGACAGGCTGCCCAGGGGGGTGGTGGGGTCACCATCCCTGGATGTATTTGAAATACACATGGCTGAGTGGGGGCCTGGCTAGCCCTGGGTTAACAGTTGGACTTGATGATCTCAAAGGTCTTTTCCAGCCTGAGCAATTCTGTGATTCTGCAGGACAGATGTGGTTCTTCAATACAAGGATTCTGCTCTTGGCTCAAAAGCACCTATATTATGTACCTCCAGATACTACAAGAGAGGAAGTGGTGTTGTCTTTGACTCTTTCCTCAATATCTGTTACTTCAAAAAGCATCCTTAGAGCCAGCCAGCAATTTCAGTGTCTCTTTTTATGTTTTTTAAATGATTTTGCATAATAACTGATCTGTATCTTTGGAAAAAAAATCTTTATGAATTTTTGAAGTCTTTCTCTATCCTTTCTTATCTTTAAGGCTGTCTGGCTTGTAATTTTTCTTTAGTTTTCTACCAAGGAAAGGGCAGAGCTTGTCAGAATTTGAGCATGTGACTTGAGATATGGATTCAGTGTAAGGTTTTAGCTTTCTTTCATCTTTTTAGTACAACATGAAAGCATTGCTTTTGTCTCCTTCCCAGAAAAGGAAGAAAAGAAAGAAAACGCGTGAAGGCTAGATGTAAGCTTTAGTGTGGGGCTGCCCAGCCAGAGTGGCCAGAGCCACTAGTGTAGCAGGTTATCGGAGCGGGGAAAAGCCTCAGACGCAGGTAAAAGCACTGGTAGAGCATAACTGCTCTTGGTCCACTGAGACACAAAGGTCTCAGGCTCTTGTAAACGGTGAGGCTCCAAACTGTTGAAAGCATTTGACAGTGGGTTTAAAGCTAGAAAAAGAGTCAAGGAAGCGTTGGCCCAACGCCTTGGGTTTTGTGATGAAAATAGTAGTTTAGGCTTATTTACTTTATATTTTTTTCAGGTACTCATAACAGCAATCTAGAGGCTGTCTTAGTGCCCTAAAAAGAGTTTGCAATCTTAGGAGGCAGCTCCTGTAGCTATAGAAGTTGGAGAGATGCAGTGAGCAAAAGTGTGCTCCCCAGGCGTGCTCTTAAGCACATGAGCAAAACTTCAGGTTCTTTGGCAAAATGTTCTGCTTTTACAATGTGAAATGTCTATCTTAATGGCAAGTCTCATTCCACCTTTCAACTCCTGCTGAAATTAGGTTTAACAAAAACGGGATTAGAAGTGCATCTAGCTGGAGCTGTGGTATTTGTGTTCTTCGTTAGGCAGAGGCCCTCTGCCCTGGCAGTTAGTAGGGTGTGATGTCCTGCACCGGGCTGTGACATTCAACAGCGAGGCCATGCTGCTTTGTGTACTGAGCATACTCTGAGCCAAAGAACCAAATGAACTATTTTCATAACATGCGGGGGCACATCCGTGCCTGTGAGGCTGCGATGACAGGAAGAAATAATTCACTTGCCAGATGTAGAAGGCCCTGAGGTCTGGCAGGTCCTCTCTTGAATGACCAGATGATCAAATAGGCATTGGAGATTCAAGACCAGCTATTCACCCAGCGCTTAGCACAGGTTGTTTCTGAAGCTGAGAAAATAAAAAGAATGAAACATGCTCAGTAAATTGATGGAACCTTTTTTTTCCGCACTGAAGATTTTCTTCCATTTGGAGTCCCAAGCGATCACATGGTTGAGAACAGAAAGTGAATCCCTTGCTTTAAATGAACTTAAGTGGTGGCAGTGGGTGGTTACTTTAAAAAATGAAAGGAAGACAAAGTGTTCTCACTAGCAAATGGCACATCCACAATTAATACTGAAATGTACTGAAATACCCAGCAACCTCCACATCAGTCTGTGGTCAGTGGGCCCATCGGCTGGAAGGGGTTGATCGCTGTTGTCAGTGACACATGATTCAGCAGCTTCACTGGCTCAATGGAGAGGCTGCAGCAGATGGTGGCAGGTGTTGCAGAGAGGTCCCTGTCCCTGGCTTTGATGCATGCTAGGAGAGATGCAGCACTCATGGTAGTGATGCTGGCCACCAGAATTAACTGCCTAGACCTGTTACAGACTGGTCTTGGAAGGAGACATGATTCACTTCCCACAGATGAAAGCTATATATATAGTTTATCACCTACAAGACAGACAAGGTGTAGAAGTTTTGTCAGATGTAGGACAGAATCATCAGATGGAAGTAGGTGTGGTGATAAGGTCTTTGTTTCCATTACTGTGGTAGAAGCCTCTAACCAGCAGTATTCTGTGAAATGCCCTGAAAACTTTCAGTAGAAGGATTTCAGGTGGAGCTGTTCTTGACACCCCCCCACCCAAGCCCCACTGAAGCAAATTCATCTGCTGCTTTCACAATAACTCTTAATGTTTTTTTTTATAATGCAAATAACACACTCCTTCAGATATTCTTGCCTCCCCATTCACACGCTTTCTTTTAAGCTGTCAGTGATTTCTTTTTTCCTGTTTCTCAACTGAATATTGATGCTCTAATAGAGGTCTACATTGTAATAATGTGCTGGTGCCTGATTGTTATGTCAAATCATGATTTTAAAATAAGTCTGTAGTTATGGCATATTTCTGAAACCCACACCGTAGTCTGCAGCTTTAAAGACAAGCTGAGGTTACTTAAGTGCTTTTTGCATAGTCTATTTGAAAATAAATGCTTGGTATAATTTATCATATGAACATTTCACTGTTTGTATTGTGCTTGTATATAAGCTGTTTTGATAAAGTAGCTGAATATTAAAAAATTCCATTAAGATTTTGCACATCGCTTTAATAAGATAAGCCTGACCTGCAGCAGGAGACCTGTGAAGGTTTGGCTTGTTCTGTGAGGGTGGCACAGAGCTCTTTAAATCCTCTGCTGTGAATACTAGTGGAAGCAAACTCTCCTGTAGTTATCTTTATCTCCTTACTGATAGCATCAACAAAACCTCACCTCTTTTCCATTGTGTTTGGTAAAGGGTGCTGTAACATCAGACCTGCACGATCTGGAAAGAAGCCTTTACACCTTAAGGGATGCTTATCTGGGAGCAAATAAGGTGCTCACATCCAGTCTAAATTGACTATATCTACAGGGAGAAGTCAGTTTTGAGTGAAGCCACACACAGCACCTCATTTTCAGCTACATTATTCGTTCTACTAGTTGTAATATTTTTATTGTGGACTTGAATCCAGGAGTCATGAATATGAAGTTGGGCACTGAAGCAGAATCAAATACACGTGAAATGGAAGGCAGTATGATATTTGTTTTTGATATTTGGCTTGAAAGTGTCAACATCTAGAAGAGAGCAAACTTCAAATACCGCTTGGAGTTTGCTAGAATTTTGTCCCCAGCTGTTTTCACTAACAGAAAATTCAGATGTTATAGCTTGAAAGTGGGAAAAGTGGAGGGAATGCACAGCTTTACTCTGTACATCAGAGTGCAGCTCATGATTCTGTGGAAAAGGCAATTAAGGATCACCTCACCGCTTCAGGTAGGCAGCAACTTAACATCAATCCATGTAACAGTGTGCTATTGAAAATCTGTGATGAAGACAAATTCAAAAAAAGTACCAAGTATTTTATCCCCTTTCACCATAGTAAAGCTCTGTACCTTCTGTATTTGATCCAAAGTCTTCTGGGTTCTTTCCACTAACACCACTACAGGTAGTCTTGAGAGCAAGATTTCATAAAATATCTTTAGACTTCCAAGGAAATTGTGTATTGTGCTTGCAGAGAGGAATTTGAATGTGGAGAATCACATGATTCTGGATGTGCCACAGTGCAGAACTGCTTGGTGTTGTGTGGGTTTTTTTTTTAAATCAGATCTTCTGAGATCTAAAGTCTCTAAGGGAAGGTTAAGATGGCATTGAACAGACTTGGACTTTAGATTAAAAACAAAACAAACAAAAAAGGATTTCGTAATGAGTCTCCTGCACCGTCATTTTGTGGAATCACTGTTCAGTAATATCCATTCCTTGCGCTTTGTGCTCAAGGATTAAGTCAATATTAAGGATATGGTAAGTCCATCAGAGATAAGCTGTTGCATTTAACTGTGGTGGTGAAATCGAGCTTTTCAAAAAAACTGTTAAATGGCCCTTGACTAAACGAGGCTGATTCAACTGGGTGAAATTTAATTTTTGTGTCAGTTGGCAGAATATCAACAAGCTAGAAGCCTTCTCTAATTCAACATCTTTTGGCAGAGGAGTGCTGCTGAAAAGGAAGGATTAAGTGCTGCGGTCTCTGCGCATGGTGCTGGAGGGGGGGGGTTGCTGCAGAGCAGTTCAGTAGTGTTGGTAGAGCTGTTCTTGTAGGAGAGCTCTGTAAGCCTATGGAGAGATACTGACCCTCTTTTTGTTGGTCAACAGTGAATTCATCATTCAGGGCAAACATCCTTGCTGAAGAAAAGACAAAATGCCACAGAATATTTTACTGAGTGGAGACATCGCATTGTGAAGTGTGTGTGGGGGGCAGCGTTTGGTCCCCGGGCATAGTGCAGACACGCTGCTTTTTAGAGCTAGTCCCGCAGGCTGGTCTTCTAACTCTGCCAGTGACACGAAGCCACCTACACGGGAAGAAGTTGGAGGCCTGTGGCATACATAAGTGCATCGTTTTGCCTAAATTGAAACAGAAGCCTCTTACACCTATAGTAGCTGTCTTTTTTTCTGCAGGTATCAGCTAAAATATGTAATGCCAGGCTGTGGTGAATTGTAGCACAGCACAATGTGACTTTGATCTTCAACTTTCTTATTTGTTACAGAAAATATCTTGATTCTAGCATAATTAACATATGAATTCTATTTCTCCTTCTACAGTGGCTCTACATCATAATAATCTAAACCATTTTTTTCTGTATAATGAGAAATTTTTCTGTGCTAAGTTCAAAAAGTGATTTGAAAACAGGATGAAAAGGCAGAGAGGTAATACAAAGTGAATTTAGGGAAAAATAAATAATAAGAAAAAGAATGATTTGCCATCTCACCATCCATTTTATTTGCTGCCAGCCTCTTTGTCAGTTTGTCACCACAGATGATGTTTTCTGCTTTTCCATTTACTCACATATTTAAATTGATCAATATTTGTATTGTGCTTGCTGGCATCATCTTATCATTTATACGCTTACACAAGTGTAAGTTCTATTTCTGTATATTGATCCTTAGCCTGCTCTGACAAACAGATATAAGTTGTTTTGTCTGCCAAGACTGACCTTTAGTGTAATTTAAATACCATCTCTGAAAACTGATGGCAACATAGGGGAAAAAGAAAGCAGGAGGTGTTTTTACTGTTTGCATGTTTCAAAGAAATGCCAGTGTCCCACTGTGGAAGAGGCAGCACAGTGGAGAGGAGATGGCATAAGCTGTTGTACGAGAAATCAGAGCCTCCCCTCTGGATCAGCCTTTGTCTTCAGCATGTAGGTGGTATTTATTCTGACAGAAAGTTTCCCGCGAGAAAGAAACCCAGCGTGCCTGACTAGTCCTGTCAATCCTACTCGCTGCTTTCTTCTCCACCTTCAGTTTTCTAATTTAGACTATTCGTTGCTACTCTTTTTTTTTTTTTTTTTTTTTTTCCCTACTGTGCAACACAGTGAGTTGAAAGTTGTGCACAGGCTGCAATATTCAGTTTGTACTCTTCTTATTTTATTTCTCTTCATCCTATATGGCAACTTCTTATCAATTTTAGTTTGTTGCACTAAGCCTAGCCCTGGTATGTTAAGCCAGTTAATGTTTTTGTGGTTGCCTTTGCAAAGCAAGGACCTCACTTGAGATGCTGTATGGAATACGGTTTATCCAGAAACGTAGGTTTATGTTTGGTTTTTTTTATTTCCTCAATGATTATAACTTTATGTTCTGTGTGATGAATTTTTCCTTAAAGATTTCTTAGACTCCAGTGTCCCCTGCAGTTTCTCTATTAACAACATCTCAAAATACCTCAGAATCTGAAGATAAGTGGCATGCTTCATCCGCATTTTTTTGCTTTTTCCAGCAAACATTCACTTAGGGGAGTTAACGAGCAGCTCGGTAGCTACACAAGACTTGTTTATATTGT
This sequence comes from Falco biarmicus, assembly GCF_023638135.1. Classification (NCBI taxonomy): domain Eukaryota; kingdom Metazoa; phylum Chordata; class Aves; order Falconiformes; family Falconidae; genus Falco; species Falco biarmicus. Next base: position 3,530,334 of record NC_079295.1, on the reverse strand, counting down.
TATGGGCTGGCTGTGTAATCGTTTCCAAAGCCAACCGAAACCTAAAGAAAAAATTTGCCAAGCTGCAGCTGGAGCACTGGAAACAATCCGTGACATTTGGTGAAAGTTTAAATTAACATATGTTATAGCAGGCAACAAGGAAACAGCCGGGAAATATGACAGCTGTTATCCATAAATAATGTTACATTATCAGCACCTATATTTATATGGAATTTTATTGGGTAAAGACGCAAATAAGTATTTCATTACTCAACAATGTGACTGCACTGTTGGAAGAGCCCTGGCTCTCTTCAGCGTACTCCGTGTGCTGCGCAAACAGCCTCAGTTCTCCCAGGCTGGCAGCTGAAAACCCAAAGTCTGGGCATGACTGAAGCTCAGCTTCTGAGCAGTGAAGGGCCCCCAGAACTTCACAAAGGTTTCCCCTCTACTGACACAAGGGGATTGAAAGGATACTTTTGTTCTCCAGAGTTTACGCTGTTGGACTTCAGATTGGTGTATGGGTGGGTTTTTTGGTGGAGCCACATAAGTTTGGGAGACGCCTGTTACTCTTTAGACAGACTATTTTCTTGCTGTCTGTACTAAGCCTTAATTTTTGTGGTTCCTTCTTCCTCCCTGACACAGCAACGTACAACCTTGGCAATTTTCCTCACAATATCCATTAAACTTATGATGGAAAACCCTCCTAGAGATAATTTTCTTAACAGAGTGGGAAAAGACTTCTCTGTGCTTCAGAATTAAATCTCTCTGGTTTGGTATTTCAGCTCATCCCTGAACGTATCAGTGGCAAGCTTAAGCATAGTAAGAAAAGGGAATAGGTCCTTCAACACTGACCCATGACATGTGATCTTGGTATGGATTCTCAGCTACTTGGAGATTCTTTGGTTTAGACTTTACATAAATCCTTATAGCAGTAATGGTATTAAGTCATTCTGGTATAGTATAATACTTTTAGCATAGCCAAGTAGGATTATCTGGGACTTAATTTTTTTAATCCTGAGCATTTTTGTTCTGAGAGTAAATTTAATTGTTTTGAAATAAAAGTAGTGGTGGCTACTTGTTTCAAACAGGAGAAACTGGCCACAGAAGGTTCATAGTTCAAGTTAAAATATCCCCAAGATGTTAGATTCAGGACTTAATTGTACTCAAATCTGTCTGCTGACTACAGACCTGTAATTAATGAACATAATGGTTGATTATAGGTGGTCTGTCTAAACTAATAAGAATGATTGCTGGCTATTGTTGTCTGTTTTTACAGTTAACATTAACTTAATACAAAGATTTGATATTAATTTCTTCCATGTCTTCTAGCTAACATCTGTTCAGTTAAAAAAATAAAATGTTGTCCTGGGCAACTACATAAATAATACCCGATCTTTTCCAAAAGTGATCAGACCTGCAGAAGCAGTGTGGAGGAAAACTGTTGCATCGGTTGTCCACTGGGTATTTTTCACTAGCGTGTAGAGATAAGCACTGCCTTCATAAATATTTATCCTGGAATTTTAGCATCTAAAGAAAGAGAGTTGACAATCTTGCTTAGGAAAATAATAGTTTCTTTGTAAAGCTAGATAGTAATTTATGTATTGTAAATACAAAGGCTTGTATTGGCAACTGTTTATGCTAAGGAAAATATTCACTGGGAATATATGGAGCTTGAAAACAAACGAATGAAAAAGAGTCTTTTTGTCATCAGCACACTCGGCATATTGCTTTTAAATAGCTCTAATACAAAGAGAAGATACATTAAGAGACCTATTTAATTCAGGCACTTTGCCAGGAATAGGCAATGATGGTGTTTACAGTTTATTAATACTAAATAAAGTGAAATTATATTCAGCTTTAGCATCTGGAGAAAACGTGGCTTATGGAAAGGTCAGACACTTGAAAGGCTGCCCAGGTTCTACAAAATGCGGAAGGTGAGGGTCTGATCTGGAGAACCGCAGTCACAGTATCAGCAGAGAACTGAACTGAAAGGAATTTGAATTGAGAAGTTTTTCCTTTCTCAAATATATGCTGTATCACATTCCTTGCAATGTAAATTGTTACGTATGTTGACGCTCTTTAAACAGAGCAAAGGCTATGTGAGAGTAAGTGGAGGCTGGAAAAAATAATTGCAACTTTACACCAAAAATTGGTGTACCTGACCCAAAACTACTTACAGGCAATTTACCATGCCTTGTGCTAGGAAAAATGAGGATATATTTACAGTAACCAATTCGTAGCAGCAATGACATAGATTTGCAAAGCTGTACCATGTCTGTACAGTTACTGGGGAGAAGCAAATAGGGTTGTTTGTCCTTGAAGAGAGGTTTTCCTACTTGCAGTATTTTTCCCTGTTCCCAGTGCAGTCAAAACCTGTCACCACCCATCCTTATAGTCTTCAAAAGTGCTCTGGAAAAGCTGGTGGTTTGAGTGGATAAATCTGGAAGACAAAACATTCAGAATGATCCATCACCTCTCCCTTAGTTTCCTTTTTTTGTTGTTGTTGTTTGCTTGCTTGGCTTTTTTTGTGGGGTTGGGTTTTTGGGTTTTTTTCTTAAGAAGTCTCTCAGTGTTCTGGTAGCAAGAAATGATAAACTCTAATCAAATAACACCCTTATTTGGTGACAGAGAAGGTTTCCCACGCTGCCTTGTCCCCGAGAACCTAACTAATAATAATAATCCTTCACCTTGAGGATTTTCTATAGGAATTGGGAAATGCAAGATGATGAGACGCAACTGTGTTCCAAGCAGTCTCCTTCGGGGGGGTGGGTGGGGTGAGGAGGAATGGTGTGCTAGGAGCATGGAGGTTAAGTGAATGCTGCAACATCTGTAAATATATACAGTATTAGTAATGCTAGTTTATAGTCCTGCTCATACAGTCTGTTAAAAGATTTTTGGATAAAGACTCAAGCTGTCCTGTCATTCTCAGTGAGGAAATCTTTGTGGCCAAAAGAGAATTTCATTTTATTTAGAATCTAAACTTCTTACTTTCCTCGATTTGGAAATTTGTTGTAATTTCAACTTCTTATCATCTAATTCCAAGCCAAATGTAACACTTATTCCAAAGTTTACATTCACAAGAAGAGAAAGAGAAATAATTAATGATATAATTTCTGGAATCAAAAGATCATGAATTGACATTCTTGAGATAGGTCTTTAGCTTCAACTCACGCTGACACCAAAGTTTCTTGCCTGTTATTCTTATATACCATTTCTAATAGGAACCTGATGACAAAATGTGTCCTTTCTTTCCTGACCTGTGGGACTCATTAATGGCTGCAACAGCTCTGCTGAATTTTGACAAACATTTCACCTCTGGAAAAAAAAAAAAAAAAAAATAAAACGATGAGCTACTCTGCCAGAAAGAAATCTGCCTGAAACAGCTGAGGACAGTTGAAAGGGAGAGCATGTAACTGACCCTGGAACTTGATCACACAGCTATGGAGGTGTGCTCAAAGTTTTCTTCCAACTGCAATAGTCATGTACAGTGCACTGTTCTGGGGAAAAAAATGGCATTGCTCTGGGCTGTCAGAAAAGTCAGAGCAGCACCTGCTAGCAAAGCTGTGTGCTAGTGTGATTTTCAGTTGTGCAGCCCAAATAAATATTCCATTTTACTTGAGACTCCAACAGCCTACAAGTCTCATTATGACACAACCATTCATAAGAACGTGTCCTATGAATACCTGCCTAGTCTGCAAACACGGGGAGCCCTTCCCACACACACGTGTCTGCCTTAGACTTCCCCCACTTTATCTTTCCACATTCTGATTTTCAGTGTGGGATAATTACATTGAATTAAAGGTCATATAAAATAATGTACTCCAAAATGGTCTTTATTTTTAAATGAGAAGAGGTGGTGTAATTGTTCCTGTTCTCTAGAGCAACAAAAGGGATGTAAGCTTTTTGGTAATAATTAACCTGCCTGTGAATGCAAAGTAACAATCAAACTCTTCAGTGTTTATGTATAACGCAAGTGGATAAAAACAAAGGATAAAATTTATATATCTAGCAGCACATTGTGAGAACTCACTGCCCTCATCCTCAAGCATGTCAGAAGACCCCAAGTCATTACTGCAGTGCAAAGAAGTGTGAAAAGCAGACAGCATTTAGAATGGTACAAAAGGATATCACTAACTAAACCTGACCAAATGTGACCTTTAGTGTGTTATGCTTTAAGGTATTCGCCCAGACATTTGTAATCGGTGTGCTGTAGGAAATTATGAGAATGTGTTGGGTTTCCTCATGTGAAACTCCAGGACGGAAAGTGCATGTTTTAAGTGAAAAACAGGATGTTACTAGTTAGCGGCACTGGTCAGTAGGAAATTGTTACTGAAAGTCATGCTGACCTGCATGAGAGAAGACCAAGAGAAAGAGCAATAACTGCACATCTGCCAGGAATAACCTTCATGATAGGATTAGAAATATAGTTTAGGAAGGTATGTGTTACTAGGTAACATGGACTTTCTGATGGTCACGGCTTCTGTTCCCTACAGGCAACAGTGAGTAGCATGAAGATTTAGACAGAATATACTGACGCTTGCAAAGTAAGGGCAGGCATAGGCTGGGAAATTAGAGGCAGTCTACAACCATTCAACTTTATCAGAGATGTCAAGCACTGAGGAAAAAATTGTATAGTGTAATAATATAGTTGATGGTGAGTGTGGAGACCACTGTGGTGATTATAAAACTGTTGGCATAATGATAAATATGAACAAATGTAACCGGAATTTCATTCTCTCAAAGTAACTGTATTTGAAGTTAGAAGAAAATGAATAACCATAGGAAAAGATAATGAATAGAAAACAAAAATATTTCTTATAGAAGAAAAATTAATTGCAGCTGGCTACCAACCACGATATAGTCATGTGAGCCATGCAGTGAAAAGCAAGGGTTTTCTTGCGGTACCGTAACCTGCAGGTAGTGAAATCTGGGGTCTGAAGGTTGTCACTTGTCACACACCACTTCAGTGCTCATCTCTGCTGCTTTTTTGTTCTTGGGCCCCTAAAGGTTATATCATCTACAAGGAGTGTGGGGTTTTTCCTCAGACATTGAATAAAGACTGACAAACCCAAGAATTCAAGCAGATTAAAAGTCTTTTGTTCTTCCTTACAGCTCTTTCCCAAATGAGAACCTCATGCAGTACTGCCTTGGATAGACACTTACCAAACGTGTCCTTAGGATATTTAGCTCTCCAGCTTAAATATTTGTAAACAAAAATTGAAGAAGTGCTACTGTTCACTCACACATTCCAGAGGCAGCATACATCTTGATCTGAATGTTTTATTAGATACTGAGATGTTCTGATAATTGTTTTGCCACAGGTCTGTATGCTGCAAGTAGATTTTTGAAAAGTAAGATAATGTGATGGCAGTTTCTATCCATAATTCATTTGTTTAAGCATCTATTACCATATATACTTCATTTACTTCAACTGTTCAAGCAATTAGCTAAACGAGAGCAGTATAGGATTCCAAAAAAAGAAACTCCAAACCTTCCAGCCCATCCTATTTCCCCCAACGCTCCCCTACCAAAAAGCAAACAAACAAAACAAAGCATAACAAACCAAATCCCAAATGCACTATAGGCAAAGAGAAGGAGGTGGGAGCGTGGAGCTGCCCGTGGAGCATCACAGGAGGCTCCTGGTTTGCAGCTGTGGTAAGGAAGTTCTGGTACACTTATATCATCTGAGGATCTTACCGTCAAGGTTTATGCTTTTCACCTCAGCAAACTGAAAATTCTCCCCTTCTTGTGTTTTAAATTTTAAGTCAGAAGAGAATGAACATGGAGAACAATGATGAGAAAAAGAGGTCCAAAGGCAAAAGGAGGTATTAGGGAGAATATCCAACAAAGGCAGGCAAAGTATCTTGGATTTTTTTTTTTTTATTGGTTGTCTGAGCTACCCTGTGAGTGTACAAGAAATAGCCCTGACAGGATGGGATATCTCAATGAAAAGGTAAACATTTTTCCCCATCCTGCAACTTCTCTAGCTTTTTCAGTTCTCCAAGGGAATGCTGACATGTTTTCGTGGAGGAGCGAAGTCTCTGCACGCATCTGCACAGGCACGCACAAGTAGGGCCTAGTGTTGTGGCAAGGAGATGGCAATACTCCTTTTTTTCCTTATAATTATGCCCTTCCAGAAATATTAACGCGTTTTAATCTTTTCCTAACTTTGCTAGCGTCGCTGCTATGACTTCAGATTTGAGAGTTCTCTTTGGGTTTTGGTATATCTTTTGTTAGAGAACAAGCACCATTTTAGTGTTAATAGAGAAGGAGAAGCCGGTAGTGCAAGCTGTCATTCTGTGTGGCGGAACAGATTACGGATCAAGGACTCTGTATGTAAAGCAAGTTTGCTGCTGGTCTTTGGGATGAATGTCATTATAGACAATGTAAAGATATTCCCTGAGTATTAATACTGTTGTCCTATTCCTCTGTACTCTTCTATGGTTAGGCCTGCAAACATGAACTTCACGCTGTTGTGTTGGTTACTTCAGTACAGCAATCTACCCTCCCCAAACTCTGATTTTTTTGTAATTCTTTCATAAACTGGGAGTTCTGTGGAACTCTGAATGCAGTTCAGAAAGTTCTGTGAGCATGTCACCGTGCTGGGTATTATTCTCATGTCCTGAGCAGTCTGCGATGAGGATTGTGCTTGGTGTTTTGATGCACACAGCATGGCTGAGAAATGAAGTGCTGCATGTGTGCCTTGAAGACCGACAGGGCTGTAGGATCGGGTCCATCTCATTCACCATCAATTCAAATGGAAACTTCATCCTGTTTTATAGTGGATTTGGTCTTTGCTTACAAAGAGAAAAGGGGATAAGGACATCTGATTTGTTTTACTGCGGAGAGATCTTATTAGAACTGTTCTTGCAGAGTGTTGGCCTCTTTGGAGGGCACATACATCACTCAGAATCAAACCTCCTGCTTTGAAACTCGGAGAGGGAGGGCAGCACAGGATTACACAGGAGGTTCAATGAGAAGCTGATTTTACTGGAATAGTTTTCCAAGGCTATTAAGTAGTTTGCATTTTTGAAAATCAACAATTACACATATGGATTTTGGATTTTTATTTTTATATATATATATATGGGGGTTACATTATTCTGAATGTACTCTACAATTTAGCCACCATTTGTATTGATTTTCAGTGTGTTCTCAACTGTGGCAAAAATCAGACCAAAGGAAAAAAAAATAATCGGTATATTCTCCAACAATAATCATCCCCTAGCATGGTTTATTCCATTCTCCTCCTTTGCTCCTCCCCTTTAAGAATGCAGTTTCTAGAAGCCAGGCTTTGATGTTGAATTCTATCATTAAGATTTTGTTACATACAGCAACTATGTTACAGGATGAATTCCAATGTGTAAGTATTATGTTATTGAAGGATAAACCCCAATGAATAGAAAATGTAGTGAAGCTTACATGGAGTAAATCTAGAAAGACGTAACATGTTTTTGATTTTCTTTTATTTGAGGGATATGTAGTTATAATACTGCATTTATTCACAACATAACAAGGCATTATGTTGTTGCATTTAATCAACTGTATTCTGGTTGAGTAACAGTTATGATTTTCCTCTCTGCATTTAAAATACTTTTCCATTAAGCAAACCTGATATCAATGCAGAGGAACTGGAATGATTCAAATGAGGTTGAACTATCAAGGCTGACAAGCATCTCACAGAATGAAAGAAGATGCAGGTGAAGCATGTTTCTCTGAAGTCTGTTTAATGCCCTCACACACAAATCTTAAACATGAGGATGAATCTGACACACAGGCAATTCTGATGAGCTCCTTTTTCAGGGCTATTTTGTGCCTAAATGCGTCAGCATCCATGCTTTCTGTGTGAATTTCTTTCTAAATATACTTGTAGAAAAGTGTGATTTGTCCCCTGGGACAACAAGCGACCCTGCCTGTGAGGAAGAGTGAGGGAGGCATGTTGAAGGAAACTGTGTCAGAGCCTGTCAAACACTGGACATATTTGCTTGTTGAACTGAGCTTACCCTGCTGCAGGCTGCAATGCTAATGGGCTGCTAACACAGTGCCAGTGAGATCGCCTTTCCACTCAGCAATCCATTCTCTGACTGTCCAAATCATGACCTCAATTAGGCAGACCCAGTTTGGTTGCAGCACAGGATTTTTTCCAGAAGAAAGCTAATGGAATCTCCAATCTGCCTTTTTTATGTTTAGCATCCTGAATAAAGGTACTCCTTCTTAGAAACAGATGTTAGAAATAACCTCAGACTTGCATCTGCTGTAAAGGAAGAGATGAAGCCCAGTTTCTCATCGTGCCATTAAATAAATTTCAACCGCTACCCATTCCCCCCAGGTCAGCAAATGAAAAGTGGAACAATTAAAATTGTGGGTGATCACAATTTGAAATTTGTTTCCTTTTCTACCCGTTTAAGCATGTCATTTTCCCTTTAGCTCTCATCCTCTCTGATGTACTTAATTACTGCACCATTAGTATCCATTCTTCTTGGTTTCAAAACCCTCCTTGCTAAATTTTTAATGGTATTTCTTTAAGAACACAATTTGCCATATCTTTCAGAATTACTAGATGAAATCGTTGTCAGTAATGATCAGGGCGAAGGAGCACAGTGACCTGCACACTACTTCTGATATTGTACTTGCTATGGCAACTGCTGCTGATTTCTAAGACGGTTATTTATTTCCAGGACTACTTGTCCTTTCCCAACCGCCACTTTTCCTTACTGAAGCCTGTATGATGAAAAAGGACATATGAGGTACATGGCCCCTGATCTGCTTTGGATTCTCCTTGAACAAAGATTCTTTCCCCCCAAATCCATTTCTTTCCTGTGCTGCTATGGAGGGCTTCTCTCATCTTCCCCAAGCTGGATCTGTCCCGGGGGGGGAGCTCTTTACATTTTGCTTTTGAAGAGCTTGGAAAATTGCCTCTATTTGTTCTCTGCCCTGAAGGAGTTATACTGGGAAACTGTTGGCAGCTGTAGGAAGCCAAGAAGCGTCTGTTCTCTTCCAATGGTGTTCTGGAGAGAAGCAAATCTAAAGTTTTGCAGCAATGAAATTGCAATGAACAATATTTGTCTGTACCCCATAGGAACTACTCACTGAACTCGTTTTCAACCAGCCACCGCAGACTCCTCACGTGGTATGTGAGTAGCTGCCCATGCTGAAGGGTAGGTCACAAGTTAGGCTTGGTTAGTTTCTTCTGTGCCACAGTTTTACCCCAAAAATGAGAACGTAGTTTCTACGTAACTTCACACTGACTGACCGTTTTACTTAGAAAAGCAACACAAGAAAGTATTCTGTGTCTATGTTTTAGGTTTAAGCCAAGAAGAAAATAAACTTTAGAATGGATCAGTTTTTGAACTGTGGCAAATGGTGTCATTTCGAGAATGGTGACGTTCTAGGAAAGGCCAAATCTCAGCTCCTGCTAAATAATGCAGCTCCAGCTGCAGAAGACTAACAAGTAAAGAACGAGGCAGCTGAAATTCCGTGTGCCTTCAGGTACTGATGTGCCTGGGCCTTACGTATGGCGTACTTTACTCTGAAATCATCTTGGCATCGTTAACTTGGCCAGGTGGTATGAGAAATGTGTAGAATAATACTGTCTCCAACTGTATTTGCCATGAGGAAGGAGAGAGATTCCCAACTAAAATAATAAGCAGAAGGCTGCAAGAACTGACAGCACATTATAGAGACCAGCGTAAACTAAAGCCAGGTACCACTGCCTTGTGGCAACAAATATAACAAGAGAAAAAATGGCACTACACCTGATTGACTTTTGTTTCACTGATTGTAATAAGAACAGGAAATTATGTTGATTTAACCCATTGTTTTTTCTTCTAAAATATTCCTAGTGGTTCTCTTCAGATGCTCTTATTCGTGGCTACTAGTGGCAATCCTCTCCCATGCTGGGAGAGCTCCTGGAAGTGTCCACACGTACTTATGGAGGAGTTTGTATTTAGGACATTGCTGATGTAGTGCAACTGACAGATCTGATAGTAAAAAAAATTTTTTGCTGGCAGGGTGAATGGTAGGCCACCTTAATTCACTGAATGTGTCAAGTATTATAATTCGATGAGAGCTCTTTCTCCTGATAGATTCTGACTACGTGGGTTTTGTAAGCAGATTCTTATTCAGTCCTTCTTGCATGTTACACTATGGTGCAAAGACAAGTATTCTGTTGTTTCTTTGAAACACTATGACTCACACCTTTTATTTCAAATTATTTTCAAGGAGAGCTCATAAAGAGATGAACTAATGTACTGTACTTCAATTCCTTAAAGGAAACATTTTTTAGTGAGCAGAACCTTGGTTTTTAAAGATCATTCTTCCCATGGATTTGTGCCTTGTGTCCCATAATTGCATCCTACTGCCAGTTACAGCTAGTTTCCTCTAGTTCTCTTGTTATTCCTTGACAATCTCCCTCTTGCAGCCAGTCTATCTCCCTCTAGCATCCCCAGTTTATTTGGCTGGACAAATTGCTGCGGCTCGTTCAGAGCGTATGTGGGCTGATTTGCTGGCTCTTATCTCCGAGAATGGGAAAAGATCTTTCTCTCAGCCGAGGCAATAATTTGGATCTCTTTCCAATAGTCAACTGTTTTCATTATATTTGCAGCAGCATCACACCTCTGAAAGCTATGCCTTTTTAAAAGTGGCCAGGAGTTCAAGGGTTATTAAGGGAGGCAGCTGTATGGACAAACTGCGTAGAATGTGTCTAATCCAGAAACTGGAGAAAATAATGTGACTCCAAATGAATTTGAGGCAGGGAAGAATTGGTAATGTTAATTTAAGGATTTTTTTTGTTGTTGTTTTGAAAATCAAATAACTTTTAGAATTGCATGTGGACATTATAACTTTTTTTTATTTATTCATTGGTGATGATAAATGTAACTCTTTTGTTGATGAAAGAACTGTTGAATTTGAGTGAATAACAATTAAGATTTTTCACCTTGCTTGTATTTATTGGCTCTTTGATACCCCTATAAAAAGCACATAATAGTCTCATTGTCTCTGGTATCAGCGACAAAAAAACACCCCCCAAAAGAAATAAGAGGATCACTTTTGGAGAAAGGGTTAGAATTCCATCATCTGACAGAGTCCGTCCCAACTAGTGCTTTGACCACTCCAGCATGAGGGACGGCAGGTCCCTCTTGTGTGTCATAAAAGAGAAGCGCCATCCTTCCCCACGCTTGCTAAAGATGTTGGAGGAAGATGGTATGGAATATTATTCTCTCTGCCAGTGAAACCATCAGGGAATCGATCTGTTTTACCTTACCAGGGTGCTGTCTTCTGGGGTGTTTCACACAGAGAACGTCAGTCTGAAGCCCTTGCCCTGATTTAGCTTGTGATCGTTAGTTGTTTCTAGGATGTTCTTTGTTTTTCTGTTGTTCTGTCTCTATCTGCTGATGTGCCCGAGCTGTATTTTCTTCACCTTTGATAGGTGTAAGCCTTGCTTCATTTTCTTTGCATATAGAATTTTGAGTTTTCTTTTGTATGTGTTTTCTTACTGGTTTTTCTTCCTATCCATATCAGTCGGGTCAAGAGATCACCTTTGCAATAGTTTACTTCTTAACTTGTGTCACTTCAGAAATGTGACGTACTGTCTAGAATTTTGACCATATAAAAGTATAGGCATAGTGCAATGTAAAACCATGTACTGATAGGTTTTATATTTCTAATTGTTAGTTTGGAAAAGAAATATTAATTTCAAGGGATCATCCGATAGCTCAGTGCTGAGAAACAGGAAACCTTAACCTTTATCACTTTCTGAAAACCAAAGCAGTGATTCAAAATACCAGAGATTAACGTAGGAAACAGACACCGGTGCTATTTAACCTTCTTCCAAAGCAGCTGCTGGATGTAATTTCCAATAGTGACTGATAGGTGAACCCATACAAGAAGAGCGTGACTCAAAATAAATCTTTCCAACCAGATAAAATAACTGGCAATGCATGCCCCACAATCCCATTAGCTCTAGTGATAGCACTCAGTCCTTTCAAGAAAAAAATGTGTATTGCTACAAAATATTGTCAAAAGGAATGGATCTTTTTTATTACATTGTAAAGATGAAGTAACCTGAATACGCTATTCAAAAAAAAACAACCACAATTGAAATTCATAGAGTGAAAAATTATGAGCTTGGGTTTTTATAAGATTTGAAAGGTCAGGAGGGTAAGCAGATGGCTAGCTGTAGAATTCATTGTGCTTTTAGCAATTGTTTTGATGTTCCAGGTGAAACCTTGCAAGCTTATGAGACCGTAAAATTCTACAACCCTGCATTAGAGTGAGGATTATGCTCATAATATGCATGTGATTTTAGAGATCTATCTATCACCCGTTTATTATCTGCCAAAAACTCACGTGATTCAGTGTGATTAATATGCTGAGCTAATATTTTTACTATTCTGCAACAGTGTGTCCCTTTTTCACACATTTTGTGTTTGTTTCCTTTATGAGAATTAACACAAAAAGCTTATGATAATGAAGTGATACCCTGGTAATGCTGAGTGACTTTCCAGCAACCTTTCAGTGCTCAAAAATGACATGATTTTACAAGACATGTAAAAAAATTATGTATTCAGGGACAATTATTGCTCGTGCTTTCTCACATGTAACAAGCTACTCTTGCCAAATTCAGTGTTATCAGGGTTTCAGTGCAGTAGCTTGAGAGAAGGTTAGCGACTTCAGTACAGAAGCACCAGCACGGGCTCAGGGTTCACCAGCACCTACAGAGCAGACAACAACAGTGATGCCAAACTGTTACTTCCACCCTTACAAGTAGCACTGTAAAGAGCAGGCCCCTCTCTTTAGATGCGTTGTGTTCCAGTGGGTGACATTTTGTGTCTCTTTGGGCACATTTATTAAGTAAAGAGATATCTCACCATGTAACCAGCCCCTGAGACTGCACAGGAATTAAGCTGCTCCCCTGGGCTTGCAGCAGCAGCTTTGGTGCAGGTCAGCGCAAGCATAGAGTGAATTTGGCTGGGAAGCCCACCCAGGCCCACCTTGTTATTCTGGCTTTCAGAAATGAAACACAAGGCCATGCAAGCAGCTCCTGGTCTGTGACAGAAGTTCCTGCTGCAGTATTAATAATGAAATGATGGTTAAAATTTCCTGCTCTCCTGTAGGAGTTGAAAAGCATAAAGGCCTTGTTTCAGTCTTGAAAATCTTCCTAAATGCTTTTTTTGAAGGTGGCACAACTTCTGTGGTTGAATATCCCATAATAGTAAAGACAGGGTACGGGGAAAATTCCAGTGGCTTCAAACTAATCTAGCTCACCATTGGGTTCCAGCTCCTGTCTGGAAAATACTGACCAAGTACAGCAGGTGGGACAAACAAGGGTGGCCGTCGATATTTTTTTTTAAGTTGGAAAGAAAAGACAGTATTTCAGTATTTCCCTACCTGGAAAAGACAAGAGCTGCATTTTTTCCTCACTTGAGGAGTTGTGCAAGTTTCACATGCAGTACCTCACTTTCCAAGTTTGTGTATGTGGTGATACCCATCTGCAAGTCTGTTGAACAGACCTATTACCCTGCTTATAAATTAAGCCAACGTCTTGATTAGTTCCCCTTTTTGCCCAGATGATCTTTAACTTTTCAAGAAGCAGCTCATTTGAATTGTGGTGACAAAAATAGGTAAATTTCTTCATTCCAAATCCATGTTCTAGCAAGGTTTCTGGCGCCAAGCAGTAGTAGGAGTAGGGCCCACAGGAGGCCAGTGTTCTCCTGAAACTAGAGTCCAATTTTCAAAAGCTGCATCTTCTATTCTTACTGGAATAAGGTACAGCAGCTGTATTTTGGTAGGTATCTGTCCTATTGGGCAGGAAGGGTGACAAAAGGACATGGTAAGGGTAATGACGGTGCAAAATTTGTGTTGATGAAATCACTTCCAGCTGTGTAAATGTAGTGCTTTTACCATGGAAGATGCTAGTCGTCCGTCGTGATTTTGAGCATGGATTGCTGAGCTCGGGTTCAAGTTGTGCTGGTGTTATAGCGGTAGGACCCTGTCATGTTTTAATGCATAGGGACTTGCAGTTTGTTGCCTAAGGTGTATTATCAACAATAATTAGTTTTCTGTTCAGATTCCATTGTCGCTGTCTGCACAGTTTCAGATCCAAGGGAGCCTGAGCGCTGAATCTAAATGGTTGCTTGTCAAGTAATTCCACCCAGTCTTCCCACCACCCCCACCCGCAGTTCAGCACCTCGGTGTTCACTGGAGTTGGTGCATAGTTTCTGCACAAAAAATGAGCAGTTAACTGAATGCTAATTAAAAGCAGCATGTCAGTTTATTGTGCTCAGTAGGAGCAGTCACAAAAGAACATGAACCTGAATTAATTTTTTATCTTTTTTTCTTTTTTTTTTTTCTTAGCAGATCTCAGGAGGGTTGAGGGAAAAGCCTGTTAGGATAACTCAAATGAAAATCTAAAATGGCCCTAAAAAGCTTCCAGTCCTGTGAAATATTTTTTAGATCCTCCCAATAAATGCACGAGCTGTTCTGCCTGCCAGGTCAACATGCCACAACTTCTGAAACCTCAAAGGTGCAAGATGCCTCAGGTTCCCATTAGTCCTGGTACCACTAGTTAGCTACAGGCTTGGTCCCGTGAGGTTTATTGGTGGTATTGAGACCTGAAGGCATTCAGCAGCTCACAGAGGTGATCGTTATCCATACGTATTAATCCTTACAGGCCTGATCTAAAGTCTATAGCATTCAATGAGGTTTTACATTTTAGTTTGAAAGGCTTTAGGTTAAGCCTTAAGATACAGGACAGAAGCAGATAATGGGGCAGGATGAAAGGTAGATCAGGTAGGGCAGTGTGAAGAGAACTGAGATGTGGGAAAGAGAAGCTCTTCTCACACACAGCTGGTTTATCATCTTGGGCTGCCTTGTAATACTTGTGGGTGCCAAACCCTACAACTAAAGAAAAATCAGTTGTTTATTGTTGGCAGCGTTCAAAAACTAATCTGTATGAACCAAGGACAGACCTCCACTGGTTCAATGGAGCTGTACCCATTACATCAGCAGGAAACATGAATTCATGTAGTCACAGGTCCATGTCTTGATGCTTCCAACAGCAGGTGAAAGGAAGGATTTTCCTGTGCTTTTAAGTACAAAAGAGCTGGTTCTTTTTACTGTTTAGAAAATGTCAAATGTTTGCTGCCTTTCTCTTTTTTTCAGTGAAGCATTTCAAATGGAAATGTATTCTTGAGGTTGAGTTTACTAGCCCATGATAACTGTGGTGTGCATGCTTAGGCTGATACCTCGTGTTGTAGTATATTGTTTTCGTATGAAGTTCCCCACTCTGTAGACCTTTCCTATCACCGTCTCTCGCTTTGCGCTCTTGCTCGGTTGTTCATGTGACTGAATTAGTAGAAATTTCACTTCCAGACAAGCCAGCTGGGATTCAGCATACTGTCAGAAGGAAACTTTTTCATCAACCTTCTTTTAACTCCTTTGATGCCCTACTGGCACTGCTTAATGTACGAGCTACCAGTACGGTAAGGTAGAAGAGCCCTCTGTTTTAAAGGAAGCACTAGATCACAGTGATAACATCACTCTGATAACGTCAGTTACACATAGGATAGAGTAATACTTCATACAAGCAGTAATGATTTTACTATAAGCTCCTTAAGTAACCAAATATTGTTAAGCTACACCAAAAGACGCGTTTACTATAGAGCCTAATCTCATTGCATTTTATTGTAAATGTGCTGTTTGTTTCTTTGTCCCTGTAGTTCTCCAAAGAGTATAGGACAGAAAGGAAAAGTTTAAAGTCAGTTTTGGCTCAAGCCAGATTCATAATGTGCCAGATTCATACCAGGTCCAAGAGTGCTCTAACCTGAGGGAGCCTGTAGCCGCCCCCTCCGAAGGCTGGGAAACACAGCTTCACCCCAGCACAGCGGGACCCACGCACTTTCTTTCCACGTTTTTGTAGTTACGGTGAAATTACAAATGCGGTGCCAGGATGTGTGTCGGTGTACAAGTGGAGGACTGACAAGAGTGGAAGTCAGTAGAAAATACCCAAGCACAGTGCATTACCACACATCCTGCTCTCGCCTAACCATTACGTGGTGCTAGACCAACCATTCGTCAGATCATTTGGCTTTCTCTTTCCAGTCTGTTGCTTTCTTCCAGCTCTTAATTTCCTCCAGCTAAGATGGAAAAATCAGACTGTAATGAAAGGCCAAGATATCTTTGGATTCACCAGTGTCAAGAAGTATTTGTAATCCTTTGACAACCAAACAGTATAAATCTAAGAGATTTGAATTGTTTCGGATACACGCCAGTTATTTTCTTATAAAGCCTGAGAAAAGTTGCCAGGTTTTCATGCTTTGCTCAAAGCTAATAAGAAAAGGATAAAGATCTCCAATATCGCCAACTAATGGAGTTATTCCCTTAGCTTTGAATTCATCCTTCCAGCTTCAGCGACTCTGTGAGTGGGATTATCTTCTAGAAGCTTCTGATCTTGTTTCTTTAGTCCTGAAGACCTCTAGTGTTCAGATTAGCCTCATTTTGCTGGTGCAAGTGAAATTAAGTATCCCATGATATTCCCATCTCCTTTTTGGCCAACTTCTACCCAATCTCTTCCCTAGGAAAGTGCTTTAATATACTAAGAAGGCACTGGTTACACTCAATTAAACCACTGACTTGGTTCATTCCTCAATATCTTATGCTGCATGTAAGGTGTTACTGAATGCATAAAGTATTATTCATTGAATTATTACTGGTCATCTGTGGCATTTTAACACATTAAAGATTCTCCCCAGCTTCAAGAGTGGCTGATGTAGCAGGATGAAAAAATCAATGGGCTCTTTTCCATCAGATAGCACAAATCCCTTCATGATAACTGCAGTTTCTCATTGAATGCCAACAATCTATAATGATTCAAGACCACATGAACAAAAATGAGCTTAGCCACAAGTCTGTGACAGATTTGAAAAGATGCGTCGTGAACTTTTACTCTGAAATCATCAATCTCTTTGAACTGTAGGAGATTCCCCGCCACCTATCACTTTTTATTTTCTTTTTGTTTGATGGCCCCGACAAGGGGAGAAGCACAGGTCTGACTTCATTGCGTGAGCATGCTAAGCTTTCGAGGGGATCCTATTATTGAGGGAGTGAATTTCCTACGTACCTTTGCAATCCTTTCTAACCTATGTAACATTGGCATATTCCCTGTGAACACCAGGTCATGGTACCTATTACTGTCAGAAAGACTTTTCTGCCAGTGGGTACCAGCCCCCTTTTTCCCACCAGACTGGTTTCCTCTCCAAAGCTCTCCAGGCACCTCAGTGCATGTTCCGGATCTGTGGTGGGACAGAAGCTGGCAGCTGGAAATGTCTGCAGTAGTTTTAGCTTGGTGGAAATGAAGCGTGAAAACAGGAAGCAAGCCCATGCTGCTGTTTGTGTGAAATGATCTTCTATATTTCATATGGAGAATATTAGCAACTCACCAGCTATTTTTGTAGTGTGTTCTCTATTACAAAACATAAAATGGCTGAAAATTACAAGTGCTCTTAACTGGTGCAATCATCTCATGAGGTTTAAAATATTGTTAATTCTCAATGGGAGCATATATAGTCAAATTAACGGCTATTTGATACCGTAGCACTCTGCAACAGTTCCTTTTCATTGCAAATTCAGAGTGTGCATGGCTTATTTATTTGACTAAAATCAGGATGATTCTGGACATTCTGGAATTACTGTATTTGGTGGACCCTAGGTGTGGGATGGTAAAGTATAGATTGGCAAAGCTGTCTCAGCTCTAACTCCTTGACATCTTCAAAAGTATTATTTGGTTCTTAGTACCAGAAATGTATTAGGATCATTGAGAAAATACATAAATTGAACTCGTAAATAACCCTCAGAACTATTATGGTTTCTCATTATGCACAATTTTAGCAGCATATACTAATTTTAAAGTGTTCTATTTTAGAACTAACTGAAAATAAATTTGTCTGCCTGTGCACTAATACAGTTCCATCATAAAACCTGATCTGTATTCCTTAAACTTCATTATTTAATCCTTATATTGTAAAATAATGCTTTGAGAAAGCAAGAGCTGTGCTGCTTATGCTTGCCTTGCAAGCAGGTCTGCGTAGCTTTGTCAGGTCTTGACAAGAAGCTGCAAAGTTTTCAGTCACGTTGTTAAGGTTAATATAAACCAAATCAGGACCCTATGTGGATCATTTGTAGGTCTGGCACAGTAGGACCCATGCAGTTGGGGACATATCACAAATGGTAAGGCAGGTTTTCTTTTTAATAATAATAATATGATTTAAAAGTGTTGTATAGGCCCCCAGATAACTCCATGGAGGCCCCCTGAAGGGTTTAAAAAAAAAAATATGCATCCTTTGGATTCTGAAGGCATAAACAATAAGACTGTTGCTTTAAAAGTTGAGTGGCTTTGGGATAGTTCAGGGTATTTTTTTGAAGTTGCATACTTACTTAAATGCTTTATCAAATAGTCTAGTAAATATCTCAAATATTAGAATTAATATATTTTTTTTTTCTCTAAAATTTTCCTGGAACATATTTGACACAAAGTATAGTAAATGTACTAGGACAGATGTTACCAAGTAGTAAGTCTTATTCCTTGAGCATTGTGTGTATTCTTTTGTAAAGTGAGCTGGTTTGGATACATACCGTCAAGAGTTATATAAAAGCATTAATGGAAATAAGGGACAGCTAATGTTAACAATAAAGGGATTTTTCATATTGCTTAGTAAAATTACTTGAGGCCACCCTTAGGGCTTTTTTCCCCCTCTTGTTGAAAGGATGTACCTTAGAGCCTTTCTGATTTTCTCCTGACAAAAAGGGCCACGGCATCAGAATGGGGTGTGTGTGTGTGTGTGTGTCAAAAGACCATCCAAGATTAAAAGATCCATGTTAAAATTAGTAACACTTCCCCATACGTAAAGCAAGCATGTAACAGCACATCTGGAGAGTGCAAAGGGGTTTCAGAGACTGTCTAATCGTATCTTGAATGGTCTGATTGATGTTACTTGCAGACACGATGTCGAGGGCTATGAAAGAAGTAATTGCAGAGTTTCTATTTGTCACAATATTCCTTGATGGGATTTCTGATGTTAGCAATTTGTCACACTGGTTCATTGTCTTGCCGGATGTCAAACAAAATGGAGATGCCAGAAAGCTGATGATTTGCTTTAAGAATGTCAGCATCAGGACTGTGGGAACAGATTGGTGGTGAATATTGGGGCGACTAGGAAGGGGCAGGAGATCGGCAGGGCTCTGGCCAGAGGCAGCAGAATGGGGTGGTTCAGGAGAGACACCCCAGCTGAGTCTCCTAATTACCCTCTGGGATCTCACCTCAAAAGTATCTGAGGGGGATGCTCTCTCCAGCTAAACCATGCTAATTATGAATCTACTAAAAATTTAAGTGGGAAGTGTGTTTGGGAGTGTGAGTTAGTCTTGTGCTGTTTTCCGCTCACCATACAAACTGTGGGGAAAGGTCTCTCTCCCTGAGACACTCCACCACAATACCGTAGCACAAAAAAAGGATATTTCAAGCTGGTGCCTTCCTACCATAGAGTAAAACAAATGTAATTACTGATCGGTTCCCAGCAGTGTAGTGGGGATGATCTTGGGGGTGGGGGGGGGGGGGGGGTTGCACTGGGCCAGCCCTCGGGGTGCCTGGGGCAGGTGTTACCTCTGCCACCAAACCCTTTTACAACATCTCTTGGTGCTTCCCTCTGCCTGACCCAGGGAGAGGTGCAGTGGGGATAATAATATTTTGCTTTTCTTACTGGTTTTGTGTAATCCATTTGCATTAAAAACTCTTTAAGGCGTAGAGAGATCTTAACCTTGATGGGTGGGATCTTAAACTTGTTGTAGGTAAGGATTCATTTATACAAGTAATAATAAACCTTATTCCATTGTTTTGGTGATGTGTTGCATGGATTTAACAGGCTGGGGGTGGGGGGGAGGGAGGCACACGTAGGAGAATCTATGAATGGAACTAGTGGAAGGTGTCCCTGTCTATGGTAGGACATTGGAACTAGATGGTCTTTAAGGTCCCTTCCAAACCAAACCATGCTATGATTCTGTGAACCAGAATCAAAATCCCGGTATTTCTTCAGAAACTCTTCTGTTAGGTCTAATTTATTGTTATTCTTCAACAGTTCATGCATTAATAAATTACAGGTAGGGTCACCGATCTGCTCTGGAGAAAGACAGCTATGCCTCCTGTCATATCAGAGCACGGAAAACAGCCTAATGATTAGACATGTCACTGATGGCAAGTTCCAGGCATAAGCTGCTATAATCACTCTAGGAAAAAGAAAAAAAACAGACCACAAATGGACGTAACAGAGCAAGCTGACTGTCAAAGCACATCTCTGTAAAGTAGCTAGGCAGTCTAAGGGAGTGTAAATAAAGCCAGAAAGAAAAAAATGCAATGGTAAAAATAAACATGATGCAAAAAGATCATGTTGTAAATCGAACAGCATCTTGGCCTCTTGTTGGGGTAGTCAGAAGCTGCCATAATATGGCCAGTGAGCAGGCTAGTAGTCAAATAGAAAGGACCACAAAACCAAATGTGTGATTAAATCACTACTCTGTGCCGATTCAGTTGTTTCTGACCATAAAAATTACAATACAGGAAGAAAGAGAATCTAACCTCAAATATCGGGCTTTGTTACCCTGAAAATTTCAGTACCCCATATACGATGTGGATGCTTTTATTCTTAGTGATACATACCTTCCTTCTCAGGTTGCACGTTAGTCTCTAGGGGGATGTAGAGCCCATCTGCTGTGGCCTTCTGCCCGCTGACTGAGTGGTTCCACCGGGCCTGGTTCTGCAACCACCACTGCTGCAAGAGGCTGAGGCGGGGGTGTGCGGGGGCACCCGGTGCAACCCATGGGGGGCACCTGCAGGCGGTTTGCCGCGGGAGCCTGTTAGCACGTCAGGTAATACATAGTAGGTGGCTGCGGCTCGCAGGCGGGAGGGCGCGGCAGGAAGGTGTGTTGCACACGCAGCTTAACGTGTTGCCCAGGGGGGCAGAGAGCCTGCTGGCTCCCAGCCATGTGGCCCAGGACCTCCAGCAGAGAAGCCCCCCCCCTCACCTGCTCCCTCGAGGGTGCTCTGCCTGCAGCCTTCCTGAAGCTCACACGTGACTGCTTTGAAAGGATACCAGGGGGGACGTATGAAGGTAGACAGATGTGGACAAGAGGAAACGAAGGGAAGATTGATAAGTCGTGAAAAAGACAATGAGGGTTTTGAGAGGAGCTTCTGAAAGAAGAAATGGGATAAAAAAGGAGAGCAAAGCAAGCTAAACAACACTGTGGAGACAAAATAAAAATGTGGTAAAACAAGAGAAAAACAAGGGCTAGATATAGTAGGGGATTTTTGACTTGTGTGTCATGGTCTCTTACGAGGAAAGTAGGGATGACGGTGAATGCAGGAGGGGAGAGGACCAAAGTGACAAGAGTGGCTGAGACAACCCCAGCAAGATTGTTCTAACGGTATTCAGGGATTACGTTATTTCATGGTTTAACATGTCTTATTAGAATATAGTAAACAATTTCTGACAAATGCATTTTTGGCAGGATTTTTTTAGCTCTTAGAATGTAAAGAAATATAAATGAATACACCAGAAAAAGGAAGGTGACAGTTTAAAAACATGTTAGGGCACTAATTCTTTCTGCTGTTTGTTCAGCTTTAAAGTAATAGTTTCTGAAGAAGACACTTGTCAGTCATTCTTTAGAAAGTTGAATGATGACGTTACATGCTTATTTTATTGCTTTCTATTTGAGGAAGCATAGCCAGAGTTTTAGTCTAGATTGGCTAGATATATATATAAGGCCAGTGTCCTCTTTGCAAGAGCTGTGTGTAGAAACTTCTCCAGTGCGCTTATCTCTGCAAGGAAGGCACAGACCCTGCAGTGCCTAGCATATTCCCCATGGACCTATGACGCTCACTGGGGTTATGTTCTTTCTCAGTTAATTCCAAATAAATTTAAATGTCTCAAAAGAAATTTCAGAGACAAAGTCAGTACTGATAATTATTTTTATTAAATTACTTTTTTCAAAGCTGACTCTTTAAGGAGGTATTAAATACTTGCATACAACAGCAAATACCTTTTCCAAGCTTGCCACCTCTGTCAGAGATAATTAACTCTGGAAGAAAGGTGAAATCTCTTTTGTGTGTGTGTTCATATTGCAGCTCCTCATTATTCCAGACTCTCCACATGCCCTGAATGATATCAGACGTCTTTGTCCAAATGCATTTTGGAGTTTCAAAACAGGCAGATAGAAGTCGTTAATGATGTCACTATAATGGATCGTTACTTTTTTAGTGCCAAGCTCCCAGTAATTTAGTATTTTCTGTCTTTCACACCTGCAATATACAAGCCGGGGGTGGGGGGGGTGGGGAAGAAAGAGAGGGAGTTTGGGCTTATCTGGAAGGTGAGGGAAGATTTCAACCAGGCTGTCACGTACTGCAGCGCCATCTAACCAGACAGTGATAAAACTGAATACTTTATCGATAAATCACAGTAAAGCTTGACACAATTCACCTCTGCCTTCAAAGCCTTAAGAGCGGTTAGATTTTCCTATTAGAAACAAAACTAAAATATATTTATCAGAAACATCTGGAGACTGGGTGAAGCGAGCATGTATCATCAGAGGGCTTTCTGCCTGCATCCAAGCAAAAACATCTATCTCTGGCTCTTGCCTTATAGAAACTAGAGGAAAAGCAGGGAGTTGTGTGCAGATACAGATTCCCAGTGGAGCGGGCTCCCACCCTCATGGCTTTGTAGGGCACTGTTCCCATGGGCTCCTGCCCAGGATGCCCAAGGAGGGGGGGGCTTGGCTTGGTGGCAGAGCTGCCTCCACTTCTGGAAGCTGGAGTGTGTGGGGTGGCTTGCCAGGAGAGGAGGGAACACTCTGGGCTAATATCCATCAGAGCAACCAGATGTTGGCAAAAAAAACCCCTGGGGTAAAATAAGGAAACATTTACTGAAGAGCTGGGCTGAGAATGGTCGTATGGCCAGAAAGCACCCAGAAATTGGTGTTGCTAGTAATGAAGGCTGGAACAATCTGCTTCAGAAAAAATCTGTGCAACTCTTTATGTCGGAGAACAACATGATTTGTGGACAGAGTACCCACTGTGCATCCTAGGATGCCTGTGTTCCCTGCTTTTCTCCTTTATGCTTGGCTGTTGCTCTCCTCCTGGATCTAGCCCTGCTTAAGCACGTGCTAAGGAGCCCACGTGCTAAGGAGCCCACGCCCTTCCCCTGGCCACCTCCTGATATGATCTCTTTCTTGTCCCAGGTCTGGAAGAAGATTGACAGCAGCATTGACTATAGAAAGGGAGAAGACATTATTGTAGAGGAAGAGGTGGAAGAACTTTGGAGATCATGCTATTGAGGTGAGATTAAAAGCCACGGTGCAAGCGAACATGCAGTAGGAGTTTTTTGCTGCGAGCAAGGGATCTTTTGGTGACAGCAACAGAAGGCAAACCAAGCTGTAGCAGGCCCATACCTTATGGGATGAAGCTCTGAAAAGAGATAAACTGACTTTCATATAGACTGGGTGAGATTTTTATCAATAGAGGCACTGTACAAGTCTGTTGGGGGTTCGCCTGGAGAGCTTCTGGGAGTGGAAGGATTTCTTAAAGCAAAGGTCTTCAGCCTGGCAGTGCAAGGTGAGCTAGGGGATGTAATTCTTCTCTTAGAGATAAAAATACCAGGCACTTGCAGAAGCTTCTTATGGTCACAGGCAAGAGAGCAAACAAACTTACATGGGGAATTAGAAAAGTGTTTCCACGAAGGGGAAAAAAAAAAAAAAGTCTGAATAATCTCCTGTTAGGACTAGAGTGGCAAACAATGCAATTAATGTGGGCCATGGTACATTTATGACCCTACTTATAGGAGGTGAGTTTCTGAAGAAGCACAGAAATAGTCCCGGTGAATAAAGGAGGTTCATTTTTGTCTGGGGCCCTTCAAACAGATGAAGGCTGTCAGGTCAGATATATCTGGAATACACTGAGCATCACAGAGTTTCACCGAATCCAAGCTCTTCCTCAGCTTTTATTATCTATAAATGCCACTGTTCTCGTTTGCCAAGTGAATACATGCTGGTGAGTGGTTTAGCCCGTTAACTAATTATTTTTTCAAAAGTTGAGCATTCTCTACTCTTAGAATATGAGATTATTTCAAGATTATTTCCCTTTTTATTTTCCCAACATTCAAAAAAAGTGCCTTTGTTTGGTAATTGACTGTGTTTCATCTTGCACAGTGATATATTGATTTTCATGCAAAGTGAGCTTTCAGGTTGCCGTTTAGAAAGATGAGTTTTGGCAAGGCTCCATTAGACTTCTTTGTATTATTGCTTATCCTTCAGCTGGGAGAGCAGGCAGCCTTATCCCCAAGTACAAGCTGCCTGAACCATCTCATTGAATCCCAGTTCCTTTATTCCCCTTTCTGCTGGTATAGTGTAGTGTCATTATTTTGCCGGCCAGTTTATTTGCTGGCTGGTGGGAGGCATTTACCTGCCAGAGACTCCCAGTCTCTTTTTTTTCTCTCTAGAAACTATATCTCCAGGGTTGACCACCTACATTACAGACTACAGAAATATTGCACACACTGTACCTCTGTCTGTGAATGACATGGTATCTGTAGTTACTGCTTTCCTGTAGAGAATATATTCATTTGCAAACTGCTCCTTTGATTACCTTTGTCGAAGATTATTATCTTCTCCAAAGGCTTTGAGGGGAGGGTAGGAAGGGGCTCTTATTTTTCTTTTTTATTAATTACACTTGGTCTGTTTGCATCAGCATATATGAAATAAGAGAAGCCAGCTTTCTATCTGATAGTCCTTCAGTTACTGGCTCTGGAAAATGACTGAAGGCAGAAACTAATGCAGCAATTTAATGCAGCACTGATGTAGAAGTTATTTATTTGTCGGTTTATTGCACCTTTGTGCAATTGCACTTCCACAAATTCTGAATTTTTAATGAGTGGAAATCAGACAACTTATCTTTTCTGTACAAAAATTAGGGAAGATTCTGCCTCCCCCAGCCAAAAGTTTCTGCTCAAGTCAGTGAAGTCTGGTCTTTGGGTTTTCTGGATATCTGAGGAACATAGCTAGAATGAAAAATGAGATTAACATATCAGGATTTTGCCCCTGTGATGTTCCTGTTATCAGCAGTTTTTTAATGAGGTATTATATACAATAACTATGGAGATGCTTTTCTGAAGGTTGTACTATAAGGTGTAGGAACCAGCAAAATATCAGGTACATGTTCATGTGAAATGATGCTTCTAATCATAAAGAGTTTTGCTGACTGCTTTTTAGCATCTGTGAAATACACATTGATTTTAGACATACTGATAACTTAATATTCCAGTCCGTGTCTTACTTTGGATTGTGCTTCTGCACTTGGTTCAAAAATATTGTGTATGATTGAAATTTATTGCCCTGGGTGAACAGTGGGAGATTAAGGTGAGGGAGCACTCTTGCTAGCCTTTTTTAATATTGCCCTGGAGAAAGTGGTATGATTGCTGTCCAGTACACACACAAATTTAAAGAGTTTATACCAGCTTGCTGGATAAGCAAGTAACTTGGCTATCATAAAAGACAAGCAATACAAGCAAGACATAGTATCTTGGAGAAAATGGTAAGAAAAAGAAACCGAAGGTTATGGACAGTGAGAAAATCACTGACAAGTGTATCTGACAGTTCGTGGTAGAGATGAATAATTTCAGTTAGATATGAGACTGAAAGAGGAAAAAATGAAGGCTAAGATACACAGTCAGTCTGCTGTTTATCCCAATAAATCTTCAGCTCTTAATTACTGATGGTATTCAAGTTCCAGATAAGTTCAGGAGTAGAAGAACATTATAACATACCCTTTTTTTAGATGGAAGTGTGATGAGGAGCATTACCAACAAGGAAGAAGGATGACTAAATGCTTTCAAAAATAAAGCACTGAAGTAAATTTTGAGTCTGTATTAGAAAATGTTTAGTAGAGAAAAAGGTCTAATTCAGAAAGGAGGGATCTATGCAGAGTCAAAAATAGTGACTCTAAATTGCCACGGTTTGGGCAGGCAAGGAGCTGGCATGATGGAAGCATCTCTTCAAAAAGCATTCTTATCAGGCTTGGCACCTTGGCCAGTAAAGGAGAGGGAGGAAAGTGAGTATTAAACAAGACTTTCAGCTCTTGCAGTAAACCAAACGTAACAAGAAAAGATATCTTTGCAGAAAGGATGGGCCAAGAAGTTTTCACAGACAGGAGCCAAAAAGTTCACCCTTGGCAGAGAGCGAGCGTGTGTCTCAGCGTGCAGCACGAGCCGGGCAGCACCAGCGGTGCCACTCTAATAGCAGCAGCGGGAGTCCATAGAAAATGTTGCGGTCAGTTCCCAAATATCCTCAGGACTACAGCCGGCTGCATGTGTGATTAAGGTGACTCTTCAATGACTTTGCAAGGGGCTTGTTCACTAGATACAAACGATCCCCGACACAGATACAGACTGGAGCAAAAAATGCTCGTTGTCCCTCACCGTGCCCAAAAGAGCAGTCCTAGATTTTGGCGTCTGTCCCCCTGTTGAGTGTTAGAAACCACCGCTCGTTATTGAGCGCAGTATTGAATGTGCCATGTATTAAATTGTGCGAATGGCTTTCGCATCTTTTTTTCTGCCAGTCGTGAACCAGACTATGCGCCCGATAAATTCACAGGCTGTCAGACTTGCCAGTGAACGACTGATACATTACTGAGATAATAAGAATCTGGTTGAAAAATGTAGATGAAGATGGCCTGCAGAAGATTTGAAGGGAAAGAATGTCCATTCTTAGCAAGGTAATAAAAGTCATGAAAGGTCATTCCAGCAAAGAAATGGTCGGTAATATGAAGGTCTAGCATCAAATAGAAAGCTGAAAAGTGGGAGTATGGGTGGTTGTTGTTTCATAAATGAAATAGTACATGGCTTAAAAATGATAAAATAGTAATCAGTCTTATCAGAGGCATACAGCAATTTAGCATTAGCTTTAGGAAAATGCTGAACAGATCAAGTCACAAGCTTTATTCTTGTGTGCTTCCCAGGGCTGCGTGCTGTGAATAGGAAGGGTTTGGGGGAGAACTGCCTTGCTTCTTCTTGTGACTCGAGGTACTTCATCAGTATTTTAAGAGGAGTGCTACATTCCAGTACTCTCCTGCAGCCACCCTACATAGACCTGACTTGTGTCATGCACTAGATGCATTTTGTGTTAATAGCCCTGTAATTGCTCAGTGCTTGGGGCAAGGACTGTCGTGGTACTCATAGGTACTGCTACAGAGCAAATAAATCATGGAAATTATGTCTTTGCTCCTTACTCTACATATTCTAAATATATTTTGCCTCCAGTCCATAATTTTGGCAGATACTTTTGTCATTATTTTAAATTGATCGCATTAGGGATTTGGTAGTCATTTGAAATGGTCAACAGTTGCGAATACCCTTTTCTGTGGAAAAACTACATTTTGGAACTCAATTAGCATCATGGTGTGATATACATTTAAATTAATGCCTACACTTTCAGAGTTGTCTTTTGGAGGGGGAAGGGGCAGGGCGGGATTTTTGTGAAACTAGATCTGCAAATGGAATGAATGACTAAAATAAGGGTCATCCAAGAAGTCATTGCTAGGTTTTTATGCAGAGGTTCCTAAACCATTTTTCTGGGCTGTATCCCAAAGAGCTGCTTTCAGTCTCACGTGAAAAGATGTGGGAATTGAAAAAAGCCTGTTTTGTTTGGGTTTGGTGGGTTTTTTGTTGCTTTTGTTGGGTTTTTTTTTCAGTCAGGAGATCAATGTTTCGGTCTTGGCTTTGACAATGCCTGTTGAATGATGCTGGGTAAGAGCAAATACCTGTGGCAGAGCTGCCTGTGCTGTGATCTGGTAGCAGCTAGTGGTTTCCGACCAGTGTCAAAAATATGTTACCGATTCATCCCAACTAGGCAGCTGAGTAATTATAGACTAGTTTCTAAATACTCTTTGGTATGTGCAGTAAAATGGTTAGGCCAGAACTTCCCTCTCTGCTTTAGCTGCCTGGCACGAATTACAACCTTATTTATTGATTAAGTAATACTGGAATTCAGAGGGTAGTAGTAATATAAATATTTGTCAATTTAATTTATATCATCGTTGATTTAGACCATGATAACTTAAATATTGTACAAATGAATATATTAAGTCAATATTGATATAAAGTAACATGTCAGTCTCTAAAACTTGTAAATGCCCAATTATTCAACATTTATAACCATAGTCTAAAATTAAGTCTCAGTTTTGAACCTTCCAAACTTGTGAAAATAAGGATTGCTTTAGCACAGAAACTGTATGAACCCAAGACAACCCCCAAAAAACCTTTGTGATGCGGTGGTAACAAAACTCTTTAAAATAGGGGTTTTCCAGGGTAGGTGCTGATACAATTACTGGGGAGGTACAGCTGGCACCGCCGCGGCAATCCCCCTCGCTCAGTTCCGCACCCATGGCTGTGGCGGGGAGCTGAAGGGGCTGCTTTGACTGCTGCCTCCCCAATAAGATGAGCTGCCTTTTGAAATGTGTGAATCTTCTACTAAGATAATTTTGTATGCTGATGTCTTGTACAAGATTTGTATTTTTAGGATCATACTTATATTTTGAAACCCCTGAAGTATGTGATACTTAAGTGGACTAAACCAGCTTCCAGTCTTTATCTCCCCCATCAAATTGTCTTCCCGTGAGAGGTAGAGCTCTGCTCTCTGCCCTTTTCAGTATGTTTACCAGCTTGAGTCTTTCATTCAAAATCATTTTATTTCAGACAGTTTAAGACTCCTTTTAAGGTTGATTGCGATTTTCTTCTCCCACTTTCCTTCTCAAGCAAGATTATACATTCATTAATCAGTCCATTTTTATTTCAAATCCATTCCTTCAAAGATTGGGCTGAGGGCAACCCTTTCTTAGAAATTATAGGCTATCTGTTGCGTGAAACAATCATTTAAACGATGCCTCTGTAATCTCTTTCCTAGTCAGTTTTGGAGATGGTGGCAGACAGAGCTATTATCATTATAAGTGACTTGGCAGAATAAAGGGAAATGCAGATGTTGTCTTGTTGACAATTTTATGAGCAAGCTGAGTGCAGGCACTAAGAGCCGGTCATTGATACAGCCAAGATTTTGAGAGGGGAGAAAATGGAAGTGTGACAAACAAAATTAGTTTTATGCTTTCTAATGAAAACATCTCTCTGTCTTCATCTTGAAGGATCCCTTCCCAGTGCTAGAGGGTGTCTGAGCCGGAGGACCCATTCCCTCAGGCTCCTTCTGTAGTCATTGGCAGTGGGGACGGGACTGACCACGAGCAGTTTTTGTATGTACAGATAAGTGCACTTACATGTGAAGGTAGAGCATTTACAGGAATATATGGGGAATAAGATGGGACAGGCTGGCTGCTGTCCCTTTCCCTGCAAGTGTTTTATCAGTTGCAGCCCATTCTCCTGTTATAAAGGACACGAGACCATGCCAGCAAGTAATATCTCAGCTGGTTATACTAATATTATTTATGCCAGTCATTAGAGACCCATATTTAATACATGCAGCTCCAGTTCTACAGGAATGGAAGATGTCAAGCTGGAAGGGAATCAGTTTTGTCATTTCTGTGTGAGCAGATGGAGTGACTGAGGTCAATTTAAGGTACTCATACTTAAGAGTTGGTAACGTTACCATCTGATGGCACTTTGGCCATGAAAGAGAGGCCTAGGAAAACAAGTCCATCCCTATGCAGTATGTTTTAATTTTTTGTGGCCACTGCTATTTTCACAGTTTTTCAATATTTTTAAAGAACTGCATGAATTCCTTAGGAAAGCCAAACTAAAACAACAACAACAAAAAAGAAATTGCTTGAGAAAAACTGTCTGTTTTTTGTGGTTAGTTCCTCCCCGTAACTATTGGGTTAGACAATCCACCAACTACAAATAATTTGCCATCTGCATATCTGTACCACCAGATTCTGAGACCCAATTTGAATAGGCTCATTTTGGGTTTTAGAAAATAAGCAACTTGCCTCAGCAATTCTTAGAAGAAATTATTACTTCATTCTTTTTAGTGAATTGGCATTAGATAAAAGATGAATGATACAAGTCAATACAGTGTCTGCCTCTTTGTGTTTGTACGAGGGCTGGATTTTTTGAGAACTTTGGCAGAGCAGAGCAAACTGAATGCAAAGTGAAAACCTGGACTGCCCCGTGCTCTGAGCACAGGAGAGGCAATGCTTCCTTGCCTTCAATGAAAGGCAAACACACCTAACTACCTGCTAGTCAAACATACAGCTCTCCTGCAGTCTGGACTGGCATGACTACTGGTCAGAAGAACCATGCCATTTGATAGATAAATAGTAAAGAGGGTAACTTGGCAACTGCAAGAGAGTTGTGTTCTCTGGCACAGAAAGGGGTGGTTTTAGCTATTTTTACTTTGCTCTTGGAACCTAAATAGCTTAGTAGAGATTCACGACTGCTCTTATACCCATCTGGGTATACAAGGGTCAGAAAACTAGCGCCTCTGGTGATGCGGGTCCTTTTTGGCTGCACAGTCTTTCCACCAGCTCTACCCCCTGGTGAAAATAGGAAAAATAGACTATTTGCTTTCCTAATGTTGCATCACTAGGTGAGTCATGCAACGATGAAGCTTTGCCTGATGTGTAAAAACAGATTTAAGGCATGATGACAGAAATGTGAAATCATTTTAATGAGAGTGTTCTTTAGTAAGTCTGTTTCTCTAAAATCACGTAACAGTGTTCCTCTGTTCTGGAAGTCCCTAATAAACAACATTTCAAGCAACTATTTAATGCCATCTCTAGAGGAGTACCTAGATGTAAAATCCACCTCTTATTTTAGTCCTTTTGATACATGTTTCTGATGAATTTTTCAGAATAAGTGAAAAGGGACAGTGGGAAGAGGAAGCTTGGTTGGTTATTTTTTTGCTTTGTTTGGCTAATTATGGAATTTATTGGACTCCAGTTCCTTAATTTTTTTAATTAAATCCTTACTGTAGTTATACTAAGAGTTAACGTGTAATTCTCCAAACTATGGGTGCCTTATGAATATAAATGTATTGTTTTTAACACTGCTTATCATAACTGAATGTCTTTCTCACACTTGACTACTGGGAACCATAAAAAAGCATCTTTAATGCTAAAGTCTGCTGGGCATGTGCCAAATATATTGCCAGAAAGTATGCTGAACCTCAGGAGGAAGGAGCAGGCTTGTTTATATTATTTGAGGTGTGAGTGTTCTTACAGGCTGTATGAGGATGAATAACCGTTAACATCATAGCTTGCATCTCACTGACACGAGAGGTGCAGTGCAACAGGGAATATGTGAATCTTCCACATTAAGACCATTTCTACTGGTTCTTGACAGTCTTTCCTGCCCTGTAATTGCAGTACAGTTTTTCATATTGAAATTAGAGTTTAAAGTATTGCATATCCACTGCATAATGTTCGGTGCAGGCTACAGTAACTGCACTGACCTCGACTGGTTTGGTGCCTTAGAGAATGTGGTCCGATATCATTAATGCCATCATGGCACAAACTCCGTAATTCAGCAAGGTACTGATTTTTTCTGTGGGTGAAAGCGGTATCATTGAAATCAACGGAAATTATTAAAGTTTTTTAATAAGGTGTGTGTTGATATGCAAGATTGAATTGAAACATTCCTAGGACAAAAAAAAAAAAGCAAGAGCGCTGGTATCATGGTGAGAGGAGAGCACTGGACCCTGTCCAACAGTGCCCTCATGTTCAGTTCCCAGGGTGCCTGAGGTAAAGCATCCGTAAAGCTGTAGTGTGGGCTAATACAGTTTGGGACAGAAGAGGCACCTAAAGCTATCCTTGAGACTGGAAGCAATGTGCAACTCAGTCCTGGCACGCTCTCTTATCTGTCAGAGATTTGTATTTTACCACTGCTTGTATATAGAGAGGGGCAAGATTAAGATTAAGCAACCTGAATTCCATGGCAGTGCCCTTTTGGTATGCTGTTATTGCTTGCTTATAAAAAAAAAAAATCCCCAAGCACTGCCACTTATTTCATAAAAATAAAAAATATCCATGAATTGCATGTATTTCTGA
This sequence comes from Falco biarmicus, assembly GCF_023638135.1. Classification (NCBI taxonomy): domain Eukaryota; kingdom Metazoa; phylum Chordata; class Aves; order Falconiformes; family Falconidae; genus Falco; species Falco biarmicus. Next base: position 3,498,278 of record NC_079295.1, on the reverse strand, counting down.
ACACACAGTATCTCGGAAAATGAAAGCTGTATTTACAGCATGTATCTCTAGGCAGTGGGATGCCGTACACCCGTGTGGGTATGATTGAATTTGTTGTCCTAGTTCAATAACGGCCCGTTTCCAGTGTTCGCAAATTGACTCAGTTTGCCCTGGTTTGAATGACTACAGACAAGTGCAAACTCTGCGCCCTTCCAAGTCGTCAGGGGTCTTCCCTGGTTGGTGCAGCTTCGTGGCACAGATGCTGAATACAGCAACAAGATCACAATTCTTAGAGCAGAAAATATGGCTTCAGGTTATCTGATATTTTAAGTCAGGGTAAGAGACTGGCCATTTACCTCCCTTATGTTGTGAAATACTGCAAAAAAGAAAAGTATTATCTAATAGCAAAATACTACCTTAAAGCTTCTGAAAATGTAATTTATTTTAGGGTAGTTGTTAAGCAGCTAATTGATAAAATCATTCTTTTTGGTTTTAAAAATGTTCAAAAGACTATTTTTATTCAGAGACCACCAAGGTAAAAAGTAAATTGCTGAGTAAAACCTTGATAAGTTTTGCAAAAAAAAAAGCAAAAATTAACAAAATATTTATCAGCATGAGCATCTGCAATGATATGATCCCAAATATATGTAGGCTTTCTGGTGAAATTAACACCTTCTGTCACTAGAACTAGACAAAGTAAATTTCAACATAGCTTAACCATTTTCTTTCAAATTTGATTAAATGACACTTACTGTTAATCCTTCTGACAAAAAAAAATCAAACAACAAAACAAAACCAAAAAACCCCAAACAACTTCCTACCAAGAAAAGGCTTTATATCAAACAAAACATTCCACCTGACCTGAAATAAAATCATTTTGTCAACATTTTTCTCCCTGACCTGTTTAAGGATTCAAAATCTGGAGGTTTGGGTTTTTTTAAGTATTTACACTGACTTCTCAGCTTAAGCAATTTTAACTTAAACCACTATGCCTAGAATCCAAAGCACATGCATTTTAACTGTGTCCTCAGATGACTGCTCCTCTAATCGCTCCCCTTGCTTGTCGTGGATAGGTGACAAAAGAACTTTAAGATGTCTCTTCAGTGTGAAATCAAAATCCTGGAGGAAAAGTGACTTTGCTCCACACTCTTTCTGCCAGCTGACACACAAAAAGACTAATGACTTTTCCCTTGCTCCACGAAAATCTAACTGTGATACGTTAATGGCCTTCATTAGATGTGTCACTTAACATCCCCCAAGCCCCATCACGCGTTTACTGTCCTCCCCTCCCACTGAGATGTTTTATCACTCTCCTAAGGATGTGGAGGGAGGCATGATTCTTTAGCAGCAGCGCCCGAAACTTCTGCACTGGGGTGATGAAATGCACTGTCAGCTCCCCAGTCCTGTGCAGCCGCCTTAACTGCTGGTCTTCCCGGCTTCCTCAAATCACTCTCCACTTCATGATGGCTCTCTAGAAATGTGTGTGAATAGCCTGCTTTCATGCTTGGACTATGTTATGTGATTAGAATTATAGAATCATTTAGGTTGCAAAACCGAAACGCTCCCCAGCTTACAGGGCTGCCCCACCGCCGCTCCTCCCTCGCCTATCATTTCTGGAGAGTTTGTAGTCATCCGTTGCAGCACTCCAGCCAGGCCAGCCACCCCACCATGGTTCCGTGACAGCAGCTGTGTCATCATTTCTGTGCTGCACAATGGCTTCCAGCTGCTCCTGTTTGTTGTCCAGGCTGGTGTGGGTGTGCTTCAGTCGGGCTGTTGATCCAGCCACATTTTTGAGGGGAGAAGCCCTAACTTCTATGTTCTCAGGCTCTGCTGTGGCTTCTAACACATCAGTAACCCTTGCATCTTTGCTGCCAGATGGATCTCCATCCCCTGCATCTGATAAGAGAGCAGGCAGAAGGGCCTCCCTAGCACGCTGTCCCTCAAGCACTGGTGTGCTGCCCGCAGGCTTGTCCCTAGTGAGGCTGCTTTTATCCTTTCCCTCTTCAAATCTGTCTTAAAGCTTTTACAGCGAGCCCTGCTAACTCACTCCTGTGCAAAGATCCTTTTGCCCCTTTGAGACAGGCAGACCTCACCTGCTGCCCGCTGGCCTGCTGTCCTTTGAGCTGCCCACGATCAAAACACCCCAAATTCCACCAGTGACACCAGCCCTGGAGCCAGGGATTGATCTACTCGTTCTTCCCTTTTCTTCCTTCGTCATTGCCTCAACTGGGAGGACAGAGAGCACTGCTTGTGCTCCTGACGCCTTAACCCATTGCCCCAAGGCCCTGAAGTCTCTCGTCATTGCCTTCAGGCTTCTTGTTGCAAATCCCTGGCTGCCTGCCTGACAGATCAGTAAGAGGCAGTAACGTGAGGGTGGCCGCAGGGTGGGAAGCTTTCCCTCTGCCTCTTGGCCCCAGGGAGCCAGCAGGCCTCCCTTAAGAAGCGGGTCTAGTCAGCGTGTTGGCACCCTGTTCCCTTCAGCAGGTGTCTCCCATGGCGATGACCCAACTCCTTTTCTGTACGGACGCAGTTTTGACGCAGGGCATAGGCCAGCTTAACCTCAGTGACGCCTCCGTGCGAGATCAACCGTCTTCCTCGTTGTTGTTGGGTTCCACTTGCAGAGCCTCGCACCTACCGTGTGGTGGTCATGGTGGAGACTGCCCACCGTGTCAGGCAGGGGCTGGTCACCATGGCCCCCATCCCTTCAGTTGCAGCGTTCAGCCAGGTGGAGAGAGGACAGGGAACCCTCCGTGTCATGTGTTTTCTCTGCCTGTTGGGCTTGTCTCAGGGAAGGTAGGGTCTTCCAGCAGCCTGTCCTCTGTCACACCCCCAGACGCTTCCCAAACTGCTGTCCTCCTCCTGGAGCTCTGTCCCTAAGCTGAGAAGTTCTTCTGCCTGGGCACGCTCCCACGGCTTGGCTCACTGCTGCTGTCCCATACTGGTGTAAAAGCAGGGCAGGGGGTGGCTGCGCTTTTCCCCCCGGGCTCTGTCAGGGCAGCGGCAGTGGCCATGGTAGGTGCAGAGCTTGGAGAGGCAGTGGCTTTCTGCAGGGTGGGCACCATTGCACCCCGGTCTGGGTGGCAGGGCTTCAGCGCTCGCCCCACCATGCGCGCTGCTGTGCCACGCTCCCTGTTTTGTAGGCGGAGGGCCTTGGACCCCATTGCTCCTGGCCATGCCAGCCTCTGTGGCATGGGCTGCGGACTCCCAGTGTTTCTCTCTGTTCCCCCTAAGGTTCTCCTCGTCTGGGAAACCCCACCGTGACCTGCGCTGGAGCGCTGCACCACCAATCCTGCTGACACTGGAGCCACTTGCCTCACCGATTAAAGCTTAATGAGTTCATTATCCTATTTAACATTTCATGGATAATTTGTTGTTATTTAAAAATAAACATGTATATTTAAGGTCTGAATTAACGGAGAGAAAAATATCAAATGCTGAAATACATACATATGGATAGGGTAGGTAATTGCTTAGTCAAGGCTACGTTCCTTCAAGGCTCCTCTTCTCCCACACGTAACCCAAATATATAAATAGGTAGGTAGATACTTGCACGTATACACACTTCTATGTATGTGCTATGTATATTAGCTTTCCTTATGTCTTCATTAAAGGGTTGCATTAAGATAGGTCTTCCGTGCTACAAGGAAATTATGGATTTAAAGGAAATTTTCTATCACCTGTTTACTGAAATACTGAGTGCTGACTAGCAGGTTGGGTCTTAGGTGTTTTTAGCTTGAGCATTTCAATTGTTTTCTAACATCGGTACATAGGGAAAAGCAGAATGTAAAAGTAAAACTGGGATTTATTTGCATATATTTTGTTTGAAGAGTCAGTCAGAAAGGACAGATCCTGCTCATGGGGAGGGCTGTGCTAGAAAAGAATTTCAAGTATTTCTGAAGTATCTCTACATCACTTACAAAGCATTCCTTGCCACAGCTTGTCTTCTCTTCCACTGCTACTTTTATTCCTGCTACGATGCTGTTTCTTTTGCTGTCCTCTGCCTTGAAAGCAATGATCTCTACGGCACTCAGGACATAACTGATAACGTTATCTCCTGGTAGACATCACATGCCAGGTAAGGAGATTTGTATTTAGCATACAGCACCTGAAATGAATATATGTTCAGCCTCCACTTGACAATATCCCTTAGATTACGGTTTCTTGGCTTGCTTGATGTGGTATTATGCTAGACGAGACTTGCAAATCAGAAACTGTTATAAGATATTTGTGTCTAAATCAAAAACAATACTCACCTTAGATGAAATTCCAGTCCCCCACAGAAGCCAAGGAAATTTTGCCTTCGACTTTACTGTGACCAGAATTTCAATCAGAGTTGTTACACAGAAAAACAATTGAATAGCTTTGGTGGTTATCATTTCAGTCAGAATCTCCTGCATTTTTATTAAATTAGTACCCCATAACAATAACTTCTAAGAGTGTTAGAGGACAATAGAAGAACAAAGGAGGAAAGGGAAGCTTGAGAGGTAAACACTTTTCTTAGAGAGAGACATGCTAGCCTTTAACAATGGATATATAGTTACCCCCCATCTGTGGGAACCTCAAGAGGAACAAATAATTAGTCTGCTATAATCTGTATCAAAGCAAAATTAATGGTATCCTTTGGGGTTACATATGTCTGGGCAAATTGTGATAGTGAGAATTTATTGGAAATACACTCTGGAACCTGCCCAGCAATAGATTAGTCCATTATAAAGGTAGACAAAGGCATCCTTATCCTTCTGCTCTAGCAGTGGATCACAGCTCACGGTCTGTGGAATTATATTTTGAGCAGCTGGAATGAAAAAAGAACAGACCACATGTCCATGATGAATGGTCATGTTAACACAGAGCAGTAAACCTAGAGAAAGGAAATATATTTGAAAAGCATTTTGTTCCAACAATTTTGAATGCTGTTTCATACTCAGTGGGATATGGTACCAAAATTATAACTTTATGATATCACTTGAGATAGTTCTGCTAGGCTGATACAGGTATTGGAGCATAGTTTGTGCATCATGAAATAAATTGCTAAGTTTTGAAACCCCATGGGAACCAGAAAAAACAAGCTTGCATGTTGAGTTCGCAATCATAGGTTCAAAAACTTAGCAACAACAGAAATATTTATTTTTACTAAATGAACTCAGTAAGGTTGCAAAAGAAGGGCATAAGTTCAGTCTGGTTTCAGATACAGTATTTCTGATTTTATCATTACTACTTTAAATATTAAATGCTAGGGGCCAACTCTGTTTTATTGTCTTTTCTTTTTATACTCATTAAAGAGAAGACACAGAATTCCTAGCTAAGGCTCTGTCATCAACATAACATTGCTAGAACTTTTTGCAGAAGGAAGTAGAAGTCAAGTAACATTGAGAACACCTTGTGAGGCAAAATTCACAAAACAGATAATAATTGGGCTATCCTCATTTTTATTCTTCATAGAATATATAGAATTAGGTGTATTCAATTATATAGATCGTATAGAATTCTTTATAGAATATATATATACAATTCTTTCACAGCTCACGTGGGTACCGTTACCTGTTTTCAGCAGTGCAATAATTTTGCGCGTTGGTGTTGAAGGGGGGAGGAACAGCCCATGCGGCCGGTGGTTGTGAGCCCAGCTGACCGCAGCCAGCAAACCGGCCCTGCCACGGTGGGGGCAGCTGGGAGGGCAGCAAGGGTAGGAAGACCCAAGAAGGGAGGGAAGTGGGAACAAAGCCCAGGGTACCCCACTACTGTCCTAATGTCTGTTTGACTGTCCTCAAGCTTTATTTTTTTTTCCCTTGATGTCTGCATAACCCTTCCCAAACCCACCATAGCCCAGTTGCTCCCAGTAGCACCAGCAGCTCATGGTGCGGCAGTGCAGGGCTCCTGCCATCGTGAGCAAGGGGAAAGCACATTCAGATCTTTTGCAGAGCAGGATATAAAGAAATTCACCCCCTGCCTCAGCTCAAGAAAGCTTTTTGCAAGTTCACTGCCCAGAAAAGCAGTTAAAAAATATCTGCCCCAAAAGTCAGAAGAAATAAAATGCAGAATTTCAATTCTGCTAGTAAATAAGGGAACTCGGGGAGGCAACTGGTATTTAAAAACCCACAACTATTCGTGCTTTTCTAAATGACTCTTTACTTTTCTAAATTCTAAGTTCTGGCTAGGACAAGAGAACTAAACAAAATCGGAAATCATGGTTTTCTTCCTAACTCTGTATGCATTTACAATTGAAATATAGACTTAATTGACAAAGCTGAACTAAAACCTTTCACGTGGTTGTAATGTATTTCAGTTAGGAATGCAGTAACGTTACATCGTCTTACAGCCAGGTTGTAAAATCATAGGAAGAAGAGAACATTTAAACTAGATTTATCCCCTGTGGAGGACTTTGTACGGAAATTAGAAGATGATCAGATCTCTGAATGGTAATTTAATAGCTAATTTAAAAGCTTCTCTTGCTTAAATTATCAAGAAACCACAAGATACATAGTTATATATCATACAATGTGCATTATAACATAGGCATATGCTAGTGAAGAAAGGACTCCAAAACCACAGTTTGAGTTTCATATTACTTTAAATATATATGATTACCTAAAATGTCAGGTGCATTTAATCGTTTTTAAAGCGCAAATTAGCGCAAAAGCATCCTATTGTTCCGGCTTTACACAGATTCTGCCTAATCCCAATATACCACTCTGGGAAGTAATTCCTCATTCAACATCCTGTCTGGTAAATTCACCTGCAATTAAATGAGTGTTGTGCTGCAGCCAGAGACTTGGCAAATTTATCCAATTTGGGACTGAAATTTCTCTGCCTTCACCTCGCTCTCTGTAATGTTGAGGACTGGGGCTTTCATACCTCTGCTAATCTCCAGTGCAGCGTGAACAGAGCCCTCATCACTCAGGCAGGCAAGTGTCAAGCCACCTGTAGGTTTGCACTAACACTGGTGCCTCATGTCCAAGCTCAAACTGCCTCTTACCGTTTTTTGTCGCTGTTATTACCTTCAAAAGTTTTTTATAGACTTTCTTTTATAATAATGTTCCTTATGCAGAGAGGTCACGGAAAATCAGAACTATTAAGTTGATTGCACAAAGCACAATAGAATTAAATAGGGACCCATCAGAATCTTGCAGGAAGAATACATTTTCAGGTGCTTTCTGCTACATTAAAAAAGTAATTTTCTGTTATTTATTCAATAATCACTGGTTATTTTTACACCATCTCGTCTTGGCTTAAAGATGCAGTTGTGAAACTGGGAGACGGTTCTGATTGCAAAGCTGCACAGGGAGAATGGGTTTTGTTAATGGGTGATGATGCACAGCTCTACTTTGTCTTCTGGTTGGATGGACAAGCTCCAAAAGGATTTATCCCTTCAGTTAAATCCTCACAGTGAACCTTAAAGTCCTGTGGCAGTCTCTCTTCCAACAATTCTCTCTTTCATTTGGGTGGTTATGAAAGAAGATGTATTTTCTTTTCCTGCTTAGAAAGAGAGAGACAGACGAAGGGAAAAATAAATCTAAACAAAACAACAACAACAACAACAAAAAGTCGTCTTAATTTCTTTTCCAACTAAATAAACCTAAAACACACATTTCCCCACAAGGAAAGCTTCTGACTGATATGTTGTGTCAAGACACCATCAAACTTTCAGCTGTCACAGCATTCCAAAAGTACAGGTTCAGCTGCCAAAAGCCAGGAGGTTATTCTGTGACTGCTTCCAAACAAGCGTGCCAGGGATGCTTTGCGGATTAATTCAATCCAGGGGCTTCTGAGAAGATTTCACTGAAAATGACCAACTTACATTTGTGCACTGATATTCTGCTGCCATGGCATGGGGAGAAATATTCGAGAAATGCCTCGGAGCTGCCCCTCGGTCACAGACATCAGATCAGTGAGACTGGCTGGGACTTCTGCCCTGTAGGCAGTGGCCAGGGAGCATGGATGAGTCTTGCCCGTGAAGGGGGACAAGCCCGTGCAGCAGGAGGGACTGCAGGTGCCAGCACAGGCAGCAGCATGCGTGCTCTTCTTTCAGGGTGGCGTAACACCCTAACCTGCTCAAAAGAGAAAAGAGCCATGCCTTTACATCAAGGGCTTGATCCAAAGTCTGTGGAAGTGAAAGAAGGGCTCCTGAAGATGCCCAAGAGTGTTGAGGGAAGGATGAGGTGCAGAGAACAACCATCTCTTGCCTTGATGGCTTCAGAAAGACTGCTTGTTCCACGTTGTTGCAATTTTCCTCATGGAAGAGGACCACCACCTAAGGGCGGGCGTCTGACTCCTTACATGAACCTCGTTATCCCATTCAGCAGGAGCCTTGATGTTCAGAAAACAGTTGCTTCCCTATCTTCATACTGTAAACTAAAAATATTCAGGATCAGAATCAGACTCAGATTTTCGACTGCACTATTGAACAGTTGCCAGCCCTGCTGGCTTTTGATTGAAAGTTAGTGTTTTGCTTAAACAAGAAAAAGGTGTGGAAGTTCTCTTTTCTTCCAGAAAGTGAAAGAAACCCAACACCTTTTAACTGAAAAAAGTAAACCAGAATTTTAGTGAATACAAACATAGTAATTTGACAAAAGAAAAAAAGAACCAAAATAATTTCCTTGAGGAAAACATCTAAATTTCATGAAGCTTTATAAGTTAAGAACCGTGTTCAAACAGCATGCAGTAACTACCTAATTGTGGTAGCCTGTCAACAAGAAACAAAGAGGAATAATAAATGTCTGTATTCTCTTATATAAAACATACCTCTTGCCGTTTTAAGGGGCAATTTCTCAATTGCAGCTGAAATCTAAAATTATCAAGTTTGATCAATGGTCTAGGTAGATGAAAAATCTGGCCGACCCATTAAATAGGAAAGTTAATAAGAAGAGAGAACCGTCTCACAGTTCATGAAATAGTACAGCAAAGTACAATTTTTCAAGTCCGAGTAATTATGTTGGCTATCACACCATTACTGATGTAATGTGAAGCTAATAAGCCAAGTAATTAGAATGCACTAGGTCAGAGTTTTCACCTTAATATGTGAAGGGTAAATGACAATGAGGCATTATAATATTTAGCATATGGCTAAAACAGTACAAAAGCAATAGAACCAAAAGGTTACTTTTTAGAGGGAAAATGTTCATCGAGTTGAAAGTTGTTTGTATTGACTTACATGCTGGGCCTAATGAAGGTCATTATGGGGATTTAATTGTGTTACAGATGTGCCGGAGAGGTCTGGCAGGCCGAGTTTCTCCTCCGTGAATGACTTGCTGCATTCTGCTGCTACCATCCAAGTTCTTCACAGGCTGGATTGCCTTTCTCGCTTACAAGCCACTTACAAATTGAATGCAGCACTACAAAAGATTGTCTAACACAAAAGACCCAAATTAGTCAATACCTCAGAAAAAGAAGTGGGATATTTCTGAAAAGCAGGGGGGAAATACTTCCTTTGCTGGTGTTTCTGTTCGCAACATTGCCAGACCAAATTCTGTTGGTTTATGTTCATGCTGTCAGACTGTTGAGCTGTTTTTGAAAGAAAGCTGAGTACAGGTTTCCAAGTTCATCAGTTTAGCTGAAAATAGTTAGATGCACCCCCCAGCACCAAGGTTACTCAGTCTCAGCTGTTTGCAGACACAAACTACCAGAGCACCATTCTCCTGTGAACATACAGTTTAAAAGATGCTTTGCTTTCAATCCTTGAGGAGGCAGAACGACAAATTCCAAACAAATATGTAAAATGGAGAGAGAGGAAAAAAAAAGAAGGTTATTAAAAGAACAAGCTGGGAAGTAGTCTCAATTTTGCAATGATAACTCATGCAAGATATAACCTATCCGACACTGCCACGTGGTACAGTGAGGGGGCTCACAGAGCCAATGAAGCCCTTTACTGAGTTTGTTATGGGGCATGACGACATCTCACGTTTGAGCGTGACACACGGGACTGCCAAGTGTGATGAAATAGAAAGTGCCATGTGAAAGAGAGCTGAAATCTTTGCCTGACTCTGCCTTGCAGTGAAGCATCTCTATTTGATCCACTTCGGGCATAATAATATTAAAAAAAAAAAAAAAAAAAAAAAAAAAGGCAGATTATGGAATCAGTCTGCAGCATATGTGTGGAGGAATGCACAGAGTGAATGAAAGAAGGAAAGAAGTCAGTGGGAGAAGTAATTTGAATTCTTCTAGCAAAGCCACACACAAAAAAGACTGCCTCCCAGAAGGTCTTGAATTAAAAAGGTGCCTTTGAGGTTTCAGGCTTTCTTCAGCCTGCATGTTCAGCCAATATGAAACGCTAAAAACATTAAGAGCTTTGAGGAATGCACTTTCCTATGCTTTGCTGTGCAGTTGTTCTTTGAAGGGTGGGCATGTAAAGTCCTGAAAAAATCACTTCAGAAACTGAAAGGGAAAATTACTCTGATGGGACAGAGCTTACAGCACACCTGATCAACTCTGAAAACGCATGCATCGACACACGTGCATGGTAAGGGTCTCTCTCTGAAGACCTGATCCTGATGAGAATGGGAGTGAAAGTCAGCCTTCATCCCACGCCCACGTTACAGAGGGTGGTGTATAAAAGGTCCGTTTAGCGAATGGGCTTATCCTTTGCGAGGAAATAATTTTAACAAAAGTCCAGTCATAAAAGCAATAACGTTTTAGATGGAAATTGGAGCATGCCCAGCAAACAAATAGTAATTATTTTATTAGTAATTTATTTTATTAGTAACTATAGTCATATTAACAACTCCAACTTCTCTAAGGACCTGAAGCAAATGTAACCGTGAAGTGGACATTTACATTGTGCATCAAACATAACGTCAATATGAACTATTCTAACCTTAACAAGTTTCATAGACTGAAATTCTCCTATTCAAATTTTAGCTAGATCAGTCACATCAGGTAGAAAACCATGGATGGAAATGGAGACTAGGTCTTGACATCAACCTCAGCCATACTGCTCCTACATAGCTATTCTGTAGAGAGCATCTAGGGAATGGGGCCTGGCCTGGCTCCCACAGCCTCTATTACATGGAATTTCTAGAAGCAGGAGTGGGTGCTGGAGGGTGTGAGAACTCACAGCTTTCCAAACCTGAAAGGAAAAGTGTTTAAGGAAAAGGACCAGTCTTCTCATGGCAGCAGCACTACCATCCTCGACACCTTTTTGCTCACAGCCTGCCCGAGAGGAGTGGTTTGCTGAGCAGCACAAGCACACATAAGGAATGAGGATGGTGAAGGGCAGCCCCCAGCCCACCCAGAGATCCGGAAGTCGGGCAGCAGTGGTGGAGCAGTGGGGCTTGCAGAAAGTCTGTGCCTCACTGGTAATCTGCAAAGGGAACACACCACAGTCCCAAACAAACTCCTCAGCGATCTTCTTTGGGAGCCACTCACTCCTTTACTTCCAGCCACGGACAGGCATGTGGGAAGCTGCCCACCAAAGCAGGTCTTCTTGGCACCTGCAGCTTTTGCTTCTACTTGTTTAGATCCTGCTAAGTAAAATGTCAATGAAGTGAATATAAACGAGCATAAAAGTAACTTACCATTGCCAGACTCTACTCTCAAATCATACTTCCTCGATAATTGCTTGACTGATGTATCTAAGCATATATCTTTCATATCCATACTAATTAATGAGTTGGCACCTCCAGAGATTCAGAAATATGCCTTTTCCTTCCCTGGAAATGATGTGTAAGACTCCAGAGTATTTCCACGTAAAATTCCATCTAATATTTATATTTCATTAAAACATACTTTTTTACTTTGGTAGCTATTCTTTAACTCCCACAGGTCTTAACTACGTTCACAAAAGGGCATGAATAATTCATAACATCGTTTATGCAGTTAATGTCACTATTGTTTTTTCTGTTGCGCACACTGTCCACCGGCAGAGCGTGGTTTTGTGGCGTGTCTGCTCTGGCGCCCGCCTCGCGTCCCCGAGGAGCAGCGCATGGCCTGCCAGAAAGAGAGTGGGAGATCCAGGGAGGAGTTGTTGCGCTGCTTTTGCTCATCATTTCAGGACATAACAGCGACTTGGGCTTTTGAATGATGATCATTCAGCTTCTCTCTTCCTGTTGCATCTCTAAAGAACTCCCTGATAAGATGCTCACACATCAATTTTCTATTTTCTTTCACTCGACGAGCTGCTTCAAGACAACAAAGGACTGAGCAGTGCTCAGATTTAATCTGTTCATCTGCTCCTTGCCCCCCCACCACCCCATGCCCCATGTATATCAGGCGGGAAAGTGACACACAAGGTGATACCAAAGCTGTTTTAAACCTTGCCCTTCTAGTCCAGAGTTAAGTTAATTTTCATCAAATTACAAGTCTGTCACAGATGCAGGTGTGAATGTCACCAGAAGACATGCATTGTCAGTTTTTATTTCATCATGCACTGAAATCAGGAGGCAATTATTCATGTTTAATATCTGAACTTTAAATAGTTCTAAAGATGTTGAAGTAGGTGTCCACTTAAATAAAAAAAGTGGAAATAAAGTTTAAAATTCCAGTAAGTTTCAGAGGATAAGAAGGGGGGAAATATCACTTTAATAAAGACCTGCCATAAAATGGAAAAGTAATTTTTTGTTTTAAATCTCTTTAGGTTTTCAGCAGAGCTCACCTCTGCTTGGTTCTTTCATAGAATTATGATCAGTGAGTGCCTAAACCACAGAGAAGATTGCTGCCTAAATCATGGAGCTATATGTTGTCTTAAAACAATAAATGATCATCAGTGCCCAATTTTATTTTAATTTTCAAGAAGGAGGTGGGCAACGTATTACTGCAAAAGGAATAGGTAGATCTTCTTTGTTTATTTCACAGTGTGCAAAGAGACAGAGAAATAGTTTTAAAAAACGTGAATATTGCAAATCTCCCATGGAAAAAAATCAGATCTACTAATATTGCTTTGGGGCAGGGGGTTGTTTGGGTTTTTTTGAAGCGAGTCTAACAGGTTTCTTTTCCGACTGAATGTAGCAGGGATGGAGCTCTAGAGGAGCAGGAGGCTCAGTGCCCTGCACTTGAAGGCACGCTTTGCTGATGCTTCTCTGAACCCCTGGAGGCTGCCACAGCAGAGCCGAAATCTCCCAGGACAAGCCTTCCAGCAGGCATTTCAAAGTTTCTTTTTCAAGTCCTAATGAAAACCCAGAAGAACAGAAGCTGCAGCAAAATGAAGAGCTGTCTAAAGCATTACCAGTATTGATTCTGCGATGTTGTGGTCTGGTTCCAGCCGGTCCTTGCTGTCGGGAGCAGGGACTCCGCCAGCCTTTAAGGTGCTGCCGCTTTAGCTCTGGGACCTGGATAAATGGCGAGGGCACAAAGCAGGTCAGCGTGGAGCTGGCTCCCTCCCTGTTCTGCAAATCACTAAAGTAAATGTTCCTGCGCTAAGAAAAAAGTGTCAAAACGCAGAGTCAATGGAGAAAAGTCTTATTACCGCCACTAATTTTTATTTAAAATTTTATTAGCGCAGCTCAGATGAAAGCTAGAAGCTTGACATATGCAGGCCATAAACCCCTGATGGCTGATCATCAGCCAAGCCTTAACCATGACTTTCAAACTGACAGGTGGGGAGAGGCTTACAAAACTTGACCTGTCTTAAGCACATCAGCATGTGACACCAGACCCAGATTAATAAATACTCTTTGCTGCGAACACATGCAAAGGGGCTGTTCAAGTATGAGAAGTTGCCATATGGCACAGCCACTACACCTGTGGTGTTGCAAGGAATGATGGATTGTGTGCTCTAGCAGTTAAATGGTGTCATCTGTTATTTAGATGAGAGTGGGAGAGACCAACGCAGAAGCTGGGTAACACAGCCTCTCGAAGGTTTGAAATAATACACCAGGATCTGGAAATAAGTGGCTGACGAACTCATCCTTTGCTGTGACACTGCAGGGCTGCGCGGTCTGTTCGAGGCACGGTGTGGTGTGGGACGGCAGTCCCCAGAACCCGGGGGGAGGAATGCTGCATGGCATGGAGCACCTGCCTCGGCGGGAGTGGTGGGACATGGCAGCCGTGCCCCTCCTGACACAAGGACGGGGACAGGCTGGCAGGAATAGATGCTGCTAACCTGTCTGGTGCGGGTGAAGGAGCGCCATCTCCATCCCAGTGAAATGATGCCTGGAGATAGCTTGGAGTATTTCAGGGCTGGAGTCAGTTTTGGCAATGCCATATTACCATAGGGGATTCCAAATTCCTCACCTCAGCGAGCTGGAGGACAGAGAGGACCATAACGTCATTGTAGATTGACCAAGGAAATAGGTCACCAAACGCTCCTTGCTGCACAGAGCACTTTACAGCCAGAGCTCCGGCGCTGCTGACGAGCACCTTGTGGCCGGAGGGGGGGACCTGTCACTGCTCACACACGGGGGAGGATTGATTCCCACCACGTTCCTGAGGCAGCTGAGAAAGGAGATCTCGGAGAACAGATGCAGCACCCAGCTCGGCACGGGGTAACGGACGTGCTGGGGCAGTTCCCTGGCCACGGTCACAAGCTGGCTGCTGACCACAGGCGGGCGAGCGAGCAGCTTAAGGGGTGGCCAAGAGACAGCTTTTGTGGCCCCTTGCCTGCAGCAGCCTGGCACCCGCGTGCAGCAGTTGAAGGCAAGCAGAGGGCACGGCGCGCCCCTTGCTGCCATGTGGCCTTCGCCAGCCCGGCCATCCACGCTGGGCTCATCTTCTGCCCTGTGTGTCGGGTTAGTACTTCAGCTGGAAGATGTGTCTTGCGGCGTGTGTGCCAAATAATCCTGCCGCTGAGACTACTGAGGTGCTCTGGACTGTTTCTGCTGGAGAGCAGGGCTTTGCTGGAGTTCCTCGGAGCAGTCTTCACTCTGCCTGCCCGAGAAACTGCTCGCCAAAGCAAAATTGCTGGGTTTAGCTGTGAGGTGCCAAGACATGTTAGTGAATTGCTGTGCATCGGCAGATAAATGGGCTTTAAGAAGAAAGGAGGAACCTGCACTACTGACTGCATTTTAATAGTTCACTACTGTCTTTTTGGTTTAGGCCACACAAACTCCATGAAATGCCCCAGCACCATGTGTTCAAATATCACTCCCTGATCAAAGCACAGATTTTTGGCATTTTTATCCTCGCAGAACGCTCTTCCCTGAATAAGCTGTTTTGTAGCATGAGTAAGAGCGAGCAGCAGAATCTGACTCTCTGCTTGATTTCCCTTGACCAGAATACACAAGAGAAACAAATGGAAAACAACATAGAGCAAAAGACCTGTAAAAATAGATCCTACTTAGTATGGGGAGCATTCATGTGAAATTACAGAGAGCGAGAAACTGAACTAGCAGTATTGTCAGGTAGAATGGTTCTGTAATTGAAGAAAAATGTTAGTGAAATAAGTACAAAATAAAGGGTCAGCAAATAGAAAAAACAGGCAACAATATCATAGGTAATGTGAGAAGAAGAGAGGGTGTCTCCTGCATGTCAGGAGATATTTCCTGCTGCGGGATCTGTTCAGCTGAGGATGTTTATCGATAGCTGCCAAAGTACGGGACAAAATAAACCGGTTTGAGGGAAGGGTTTCCGGGTGACATCCTATCTCTGCAAAGAGGCAGGCAAAGTCCCAGGACATCAACCAAAGCCACGTTCAGGCAGGGCAGCAAGCCCAGGTTTGTGGGGCAGCAAGGATCTGCCGATGCACAAATGCACTAAGCAGCAGCAGCAGCAAACCTTCATGAGGCAGGAAAAAGGTACAGCAGACCCAGTCGCTGGAAGCAGCAGTTTCTTTGGAAATAGCTACAGCCATGCAAACACAAAAACCCCGGAGACATGGCCAAACCCATCGGGATGTGTTAATCAGCAGTGTAGGAAGCTGGAAAGGCTTTGAGGGGGCAGCTGGATTTCCCAGCCTCTATTTGATACATTGCCAGAGGAATAACTCGACAGAGATGAGGCTTTTTGACAGGTTATCCCCATCACCTATGTGCCACTGCCTCTGCGCAGGGACACGCTGCCTGGCAGAGGCTGGACAGCTGTGACGTTTGTCGGGGTGGATGGGGTGACCTCTAACTGCAGCGATGGCAGAGGCAACGCGAGTGTGCACAGCATGTTTGCGTGGGTAATCCCATTGCCATTCCCAGGCATCAGAGCTACCTCCAGAGTTTATGCCTTCAGCAGGAATATATGGGTGCTAGCAGAATGTGAGCAATTAAAGACTTCACCCCCTTTCCCCAGCTTTGCTGCTCTGATTTTCATTTATCTCCTTCTGACATGCTCTGAAGGCTCCTGCTTGGTGGAGAGTGCAGATTTGGGACTATTAGTCACAGCCATTAGAGGTTAGATTTGTCCTCCAGTCAGTAATAAGAGCAAACACTTCCTTTTAGCTGTAAAAAACAGTGTCAACTGATCCATTTGCAGGCAAACAGCGAGGAAAGGGCTGGCACAAGTCAGTCTGAGGGCTGTAATTGCCCGAGACGTTTTGTTTGTGTTCCCCCCCTGCCCACCCCCCAGCTTTCTCCAGATTTTCCTATTTCCGTTTGTGTTGTGGAAGGCCCAAAACACAGCAGGGGCAACCGAGCAACCACTGGCTTTCATGGCAAAGCTGCTCAACAGAAGTGCTGTCAAATTGCAAAGGGAAAAGTAGGGCATATTCCCCTTCATCTTTTATAGTTATAAGCTGAATTATGAATAAGAACGATGAGTAAAACAACTGTGATTTTTAAATCATTCCTAACAGCAATAGGATTTATTTTCCTCCTTTCATGTGGATGAATTTTGATTCTGATAACCTGATAAGAGCAGAACTTGACGCTTGCTCCTGGTTCTCGCTGGCTTTGCAGAGGGAGGAGGGGGAAGGAGAGGAGTGGGCTGGAGCAGGGTCCTGCACCAGTCTTTGAAAACAGCCTTTCACGTCACAGCAGCTCTTTCAAGCATCCAGAAGATGTCCTGTGCAAAGTCATGATGCAATTAAAACCCTATGAAGCTCTTTTGTGAAATTTCACCCATCTCAGACAACAGCTAAAATGTTCACCTGGGAGATTCACATTTAAGTTTCCTTTTAGAAGAAAAATGGAGACTTGAGTAGAGTGGGGCAGATTCCTTCGTGCCCCGCCAACATCTGAACCACCAATTATCCTCTTCTTTTTCTGATCAGAAATTTTGTCTCAGATCCAAGAAAAAACATCCTTCAAAACTAATGTGTGTGTTCCCACAAGAATTTCTGGTGGTGATGAATTAACATTTTCCAAAAACACCCAGCCACTTCTGCATATTCTGAATTAAGTGGTTGTGTTCTGATCAGGGCAAGTGGTTTACAGTGTTTGTGATGTACAGATCAACATTTTCTTCTTATCTATTTTCTTACTGATTTCACCCATTCATTTCTTATTTTGTGTCAGAAGGAAAGAAAAAAAAAAAAAAAGGGAGGTGTACTCAGTTTCTGCATTTTCAGATTATTCCAAGCAATGCCTGATCTAAGCAGCACAAGTGTTCAGTGCCGGGGGCCTAGGGGGAGACCCCACGGTGGGTGTGCTGGGGCTGGCCGCTGCTTGGGCTCTGTGCCTGCCTTTGCATGGGGGGCTGGGGGGCTCACTTCCATTGTCCTGGGGGGGGTTCAACTAAGCAGTGATGGTGCAAAAGATGTGCTAAGAGTTATTTCTAGATAGCAGTGACATGATTTTAAAAAAGGTGGAATTGTGGCAGAATTGAAATGTAGTCTTTAAACCTCTCAATGGTCCTCAAAGTAAATACGTGAAATAGGATGTTATGGTCTACATTTTTCTCTAGACTAAATGCTACAAAGTCCGTCATAAATGTACTTTGTGAAATTTATTTCTTTTGTTAATGAAGAGGCACATACTTGGATTCACTGTGTGTTTTATCAGAAGATCAGAATAGCTCTGAACAGCTGTTGGTGTGGAATACATTGGGGTTTGCCAAACCTTCTCTTAGCTAGTGGGGGATGCTGGAACAAATGAATCAGTCTTCACTGAAGATCTCAAAAATATTTGTAACTTCATCGGGATAAGAACCTGTCTCTATAATGCTCTCTTCTTTATAAGCATTAGTATAAATATACTACAATTTTGTATACTAATTTAGTTCCTGTAATACTCGGAGATAATAAGCAAGGACATATTTGGCCAATAAAGGTCAATCCCTTCACCAAAGAACTCGCATCTTAGAAAGATAAAGGACGGCTGAAAGATAAGGAAGAAAATTTTATTAATCTTCCTGCAAATACAATCATTCATTAGTATTACTATTTGCAGCAGTTATTATGCATGCCAGGCAAAACTTCTTAAAGTATGGAGAGATTTTTTTTCCTGGAATTTTTTATTCAGAATATTCTGTTCAATTTTACAGGAAAATCACAATGTCTTGAATAGTTATTTGTTTGGCAAGTATTAGTTATTTTCTTTAGTACAGAGATTTAGCCGGTATCCATCCAGAGCATTCTCATTCGTAAGAGTAAGAAACCACTACTCATTATTTTGTTGTTGCATAAAATGTACTGCTATCTGCAGTCATGAGTTAAATACAAATTATTTATTGTTAAATAATAGAAGATATGTTAAATTAGAAATGGAGCTTTAGAGATGCATGTTAAATGTCAAAGGATTTGTCTAAATAATATAAATTTTGAAATTATGCAACTTAAAATTGTTGGCTTTCTAACAAAAGGTGTCAGCTTTGGCTACAGGGATTGTAATCGCCTAATACTGAAATGAAATAACTTCGTGTGAAAAGCTTGTAGGAAGATTTTCAGGCAGTGTCATATAGTAGGAAAAACTTTTTGCTTTCACTCTAAAAGTTCCTTCTCAGGTCCCAGAGAGACCATGCCTCACTAATATTTCCTTTAATTTCCACCTCAACCTTCCAAACCTCACATTAGCAACGACTGAAAACTAGTGAGAAACCAAGGCTTTTTGACACTGTAGTTCATGGACCTGCAGGGGACTGCTGCAGCCCCCGAGCCATCATGGGCGGGTTAATATCTTCACTAGTGGCATCAAGGTCTTGCAAACGGAAGGAGGAGCAGATGCAGCCGATGGGGGAATCGTTTGTAATAGGCAGCGCAGAAGACGTGGTGAGGACTTGAGTTTGGAAGAAAATGAGCCTAGCACCCCACAGCACCAGGCTTGGTTGCCCATCACCTCCTGTTGTACGCAACTTCATCCACACACCGCTCCCTGGGTCCCCTTTCAGCCTGAGTTGTCCACGCCTGGGGTAATTCACATGCTTGCCCATTTTTGCCAGAAGGAGAATAACCAAATGGAATATTTGCTCTACAAACACTTCAGAAAGTGCCTTTCAGACTTCAGGGTTTAAAACTTTTAGACATCTGCTTGGTGTAGGTGCTAAAACAAAGGCCTAGAAACAGCACCAGGACCATAGTAAGTAGAAGAAGCTACAAGTTCGCCTGTTTGGGCAGGCTCTGTTGACAAATCTCTAGTTTTACACCTAAGAAGAGCAACTGCCATTCCCCACACCTAAGACTGTTAAGCACAAGCTACTCAAGCTGGTGGCAGCGTGTCTATCGTATGTCCTCATGGTCCTGCCTCTGATGGAGGTGGGCCCTGTACTCCTGCCCTTGACGAGTCCGGTTTCGGATCAAGCTTAAGCTATGGGGAATTGTGGTAATCAGGTATATAAAATAAGGGGCGTTGAACAAAGAAAAGGCAGAAGCCTGTGCACACAGGGATGTACCCAGGAACTGTTTTCAGTGTGACTCAGAATAGGTCATCGCTGGAGTCAATAAATAAATAGGAAATGAGAAAACCGTACGCCACGTAATGGCTTCAGCGTTCAAGGCTGGGTTGTTCAAGTCGCTGTTCTCAGGATCATTAAAGATCAAAAGTAAACTTATTCATGTCATTCTATCTTCTTTAGTCTATCACTTTCATATTTAAACAGTGACTCCCATATATGTGTTTGTGTTTACTAGAAACGGAGGTGACTAGCAGAAATCTGATAGTCTTTTTTATTATTATGGCTTCTTGAAGTTTAAACTTCTAAATCACATGCAAAAAATATTAAAATAATACTATCAAAGGCTCCGTCTTTCGGAGATTCAGTTCATAAATATGCACTTTGATGGAGGAAATGCAGACCCTTTTATGCGGCATGAATGTCATCAAGGAGATATTCTCATGCTAATTATTACAGACAATTCATGGCTGAACAGCTCTCAGATAATGTAAGGAATGGTGGGGGCTTATTTCCACTTTCTTCTATTCTTCTGCTAAAGCTCCTGTTAACCACTTTTTCACTAGCTACGCTATTTCATTTGCGACCTGCCATCTCCGGAGAGAGGGTCTGTAGTTTGGAAACAGCTGCTGGGGGTGGTGGGAGGCCCTGAGGGCCCTGGGCAGCCCCAGGTGGGACCTGCAGGGCCCCCCCCCCAGCCGGGCTAGGAGCCCCATTTCAGCCCAGGCCAGGGCTCCCAGCCCTTCCCCAGTTGCCCTGAGGGTGCAGGGCTTCCTGCAACAGCCCCCCATGTGCTGCTCCCTGGGCAGTGGTGGGGGTACCTACGGTGTCTGTCTTTGTATTTAGACCAGGTAGTGATGTTAGAGTAATCCATCTCGCTCTGTGGTGATACCCACCAGAAGCAACAGCTACTGTCGGTAAGACCACGAAATACCAGTTTTTGGCAGGAAGTGGACATGAGAAATGCATATGCATGATGAAACTGGAGAATTAGACTGTGATGACCCAACTTATTTTTGTGACCTTTCCTATTGGCATCTTTACATCATTAAGGAGAGGAACTCCCAGCAGCCTGCAAACAAACTGAGAAAAGCATCAGGCCCCCGCTGAACCATGGCTTTGTGCTTGTAGCAGTGGTTGTGAGCGTCTCAAGCTGGAAGAGATGTAGAAAATAAACAAGTGAGGAAAAACAGCTTAAGGCAGAGCAAGTTTAATATGTTTTTCCTTTTACATAGGGGCAGGCAGGGGAAGTGTGTGCCAAATTTAAAGTTGACTGCCGATGGCTGTTACTTATGTAAGTAACGCTGGCGTGCCAGCCCAGTGCACACGGCTGGCTGACCTTGGCAGCCGCATGGCGCTGTTATTCTCCCACAAATCCAGGATTCTTTGGCATTTTCTGCAGCGCTCTGAACAGAGGCAGGCTTGTCAGTTGGTAGAGTAGGTTCTTCCTATTTTTTGGCCTTTTCTTTAAAGAAGCAAGAGGGAAACTCATGCCGGTTTCTGTGTCTGTTTCAAGGGATGTTAAAGCAGGGGGGAATCTTTCAGTTTGGTGGACTGAGAGCGTGGTTGTGGAGCTGGATATAGAAAATGCTGTGTAGAAAAGCAATTGCTTGAAATGGATGCTGGAATAAATAAATTTAGGTAGTGAAGGGGAGATGACTGAGTCTGAGCATCCTGTGCTGTGCTGTTCCCATTTCCTCTCGGTGGTCACAGACTCCGCTGTCTGTGCCATTTTGCTGTCAGTACAGATCCTAAACAGGACTCAAGGAAGAGCTGAAATGTGCATAAGTGTGAACCAGAAAATGCCAGGTTTCCAGGTCAGAAAACCTGGAGAAAAATAAATGGAGGAGGAAAAAATATCTGTCCCCTTTTGTCGACAGAAGGGCATCTGCAATAACTGGCAGCTGCACCAGGGATTAATTATAGCAGCACAACAGTGAATGGCAGTGAGTCTGTCAGGGTTTTACCACCCTGGGTCTGAAGCACTACAAAGCCGGTAGGCTCCCAGTTTTTGGATCGGATCACAGTTGGGTTTCAGGGCGTGTCCCAGTCTAGGAAACCTGCACCCCAGAACACAGGTGTCCCCCTGCAGCCCTTACAGAGGACCTGGGCTCTCTGAAGCTGTCCAGAGGCAAGAGGTGCCCAGCTGTGCTCCA
Source organism: Falco biarmicus (assembly GCF_023638135.1). NCBI lineage: Eukaryota > Metazoa > Chordata > Aves > Falconiformes > Falconidae > Falco > Falco biarmicus. The sequence continues at coordinate 3,476,529 of NC_079295.1, read as the reverse complement.
GATTTGTTCTCCATTTCATAGAAATATAGAACTATAGAGTGATTTGGGTTGGAAGGGACCTTAAAGACCACCTAGTCCCACCCCCCTGCCCTGGGCAGGGAGACCTTCCGCTAGAGCAGGGTGCTCCCAGCCCCGTCCAGCCTGGCCTTGAACCCTCCCAGGGACGGGGCACCCACAGCTGCTCTGGGCAGCCTGTGCCAGTGCCTCGCCGCCCTCACCGTGAAGAACTTCTTCCTAGTATCTAATCTAAATCTGCCTTCTTGGATGAATCCCAAATCAGAAAATAAGTAAGGTAACCTGAAAAGTTCAGGTGGAGGTTTGGCAGATGGATTTCATGAGCTTCTTGCAAGCCAACTTGGAAAAATACAGGCGGCAGTGCTGGGGTGGCTGGGTCCCAGCGGGGGGTCTAGCAGGGCAAGGTGATACAATGATTTTTTTCTTGACACCCAGAGCAGCTGGGTGACACCTTCCCCCCTGCACTGGCAGGCTGTCAGTCGGGCTTTCAGCTATTGCTACTAGAAGACCATTTAAGCACTCATTCCCTTTAGCCTGAATACAAATGACTTTCAGCTAAATCGTTAGTTAAGTCTGAGTCTAAGCCTCTAATACCGAGTATTTGTTCATTACTATTTTATCTGGTTTCTGCTTTATACATCCAAATGGAGAATGAACTACAAGTTTTCCCACTCTTGCTCTTTCCTTTTGCTGCCAGGGTCCTTGAGCGTGGTGTGGCCGAGTCGCAGGCATACAGGGTACAAGAGGGGGTGGGGGTGGATATATGTACATGTATATGTATATATAAATTCTAACAGCCTCCCTGGGACAGGGGAGGAATGCTACTTGATGTTCCAATTTATGTCACTGCAGGTACACTTCAGGCACGAACAAGATTTTTTTTTTATTTAAAGCAAGTCGATTTCATTTAAATGCAGATAAAAATCGCTCTATGCTATACCTTTCATCTTTGTTCAAGAAATATGCATTTTTAACCACCCCTCTTTCTGTGTCAAATAGTGACTCAAGTGTCTAAATCTGCATGGATGAATTTTTAATTTGCAGTGTGATCCTGCTATTGTTGCAGGTTCATCCATCCCTTAGGCACCTTGGATGTACCCACGTGAAGGATCAGACTTGCCTTTTGTAAGTCGGTCTGGCAGGCTCTTAGTCTGTCGTACTGTTGTAGTGGATATAGGTGGGGCTTTCCAAACACAAATGCTCTATAACCCAAGTTGGTCCCCTCAGTTTTCTCATCACATTCGAACCTTTCAGCTGTCAGCCCTTCCTTGTCATAAGAAAATCTCTAACAGAGAGCACACGTGAGACATGAATCAGGCTTATTTGATTTTGTTACTCATATGAATACTTAGGGGGTTGGGTTTGGTTTTACGTTTTCCCAGTTTTCTGCTGGTGGAATGGGCTCCGATTTTACTTTTTCACCCAGCTGTAAAGCAAGTGCTAGGAGAATGTGGCAACCTGGGATAGTAAAGCAGAATTGTATGTCCAGGTCCTTCCTTACTGCGATCCTGCCAGCAGGTCCCCGGGGAGAGATCTTCCAGCAGCACTCTGGAGCAGCAGGAGCTTGCTGAGACCACCGGCAGCACTAGGGCTGCGGGGCTTGATCTCGCCATCTGAATGAAAGCGGCTAAGGGAGAGCACGCAAACGGACTTGCTCAAAATGAGAAGTAATTCTCTGCCTTGGTACAACAATCATAAAGGGGTGCCACATGAGAAAACAGCATAATCTTCCTTCCTTTTAAACTAAAACTTTTTAATTTTACTTTTTTTTTTTTTTTAAAGAATTATATATTATGCTTTTCTTTCAGCACTCTATAAGCCTCTACTTCTTTTGTATCTTAATAAGGAAAGCAAAGCTGAACTGAAGTTTTTAATATATTAAATCAGAAACCTAGACTGGAATGAAAGATAAGAATCCAATAACACCAAAAAGACACATAGAATAGTGTCGGTTATAAATGATTTATGCACCAGGATTAGGAGGTTAAAAGGCAAAAACTTTAATGTTCGCTCATGCAAGAATGTCAAATCACTGGCCTAAATAAGGAATTTGATGGTAATAAGATTTTAGAAGTGGACATTTTCAGGTAGTGCTATCTGCCATAATAAATAGAGGTCATAAAACTTTGATCTAAGTATATTCCTGGGATGTTTATGGCTAAGGTGGTCACTCATCTGAACTCTGAAAATTTATTTCATAACCTGTTTTAATAAACACCTATTAATACATGGCATATTTATACACCTCAGTAAGACTATGCTTCCTGGAGTTGCTTTCCTTATCTGTATCTCTGCAGTCCTTGTCTCATGGCAAACGGTGCCAGTCTTCTGAAGGATTTGCTGCAGGGATAAACCTCATTTACTTTCCACCTTGGCTAGGGTGAAAAGCGTGCAGTTGTCTTGAAAGTTTGATGAGAGAGGAATTTCTAAGTGCTAACGAAGGACACCCCTCCCTGAGTTATTTGAGGTGGAACTTTTCATTCAGGATAGCACATGGGATATAGCAGGAAAGCAACGTTATTTAACTCACCAGAAAATTAAGTTTTCCCACTGCTAGCATGTGTTTACATTTATTTTGAACGCTGAAGAGCTGAACAACATCAAGCTCTAAGATAGATCAAAAATAATACTGAGGATCCTGCCCTTCCCACAAAATCTTCTTTCTGAATCAGAAGATTTGAGACAAGAATAAAACTGTTATAGCAAGCAGGGCATGGCAGGTACTTCAGACCACTGCTTGAAGTCCCTTGCTACCATTTCTAAAAATCGGGTCAGACCATCTATCTAAAGGGAGCCACTGTGTAATTTTCACTTGAGCCTCTCAGAAAAATGGCTGGAGCTCGGTGCTCTCGTTTTGGGGAAAGGTGGCATGACGCAGCCGCAGCGTAGGAGCTGTCGCAGCGGTGCCAGCCTCGCATCTCTGCATCGTCTCTTCGCAGACCAAAATGCGCGCGGTGCTGCGCGGTGCTGCGCGGCAGGACTCGGGTGCTGCCGGAGGGGCCTTCGGGCTCGGGCTGCGCTGACGTTGCTGGGGCCGAGCCGGGGGGGCGGGGAAGGAGCCAGGGCTCGGGCAAGGCGGGTTTTGGGGGAAAGGAGCAAAGGCACGGAGCGGCCGCGTCTCAGTCATTCTGGTGTGTCTGACAAATTAGCTGGTACCGGGTTTTGCGTGGGGCACCAGTGACATCTCCCGGCGCCTGGCCAGAGTTGCAGCCGCCCCACGGCCTCCCGGGGCTCGCTCCCGCCGCTGCCCCACGCCCCCGCCGCGCTCCTTAGTCCCGGCAATTACACACTCGACGGGATTTCTTTCAGTCCCAAGAGCTCACAGTACCTGCCGCCCCCGGGAGCGCCGCCGCAGGTGCCGGCCGCTGCGCAGCATCCCCGCCCGCAGAATCCCCGCCCGCGGCATCCCGGTGCGCGGCATCCCTGTGCGCAGCATCCCGCCCGCAGCATCCCGCCCACAGCACCCCGTCCGCATCCCCGCGTGCAGCATCCCACCCGCAGCATCCCCGTGCACAGCATCCCGCCCGCAGCATCCCTGACCCGCCGCCGGGTACCAAGCGCACCCCGGCAGCCACACCACACCGTGCCCAGCACCCGGGTCTTTAACACTCCTCCTGTTTCCTAGGCTGTTTGCTGCCTACATGAGCAGCCGCTCTAGCATCTTTCCCCACTACCAGCAGCAAAGGTTCAGGTGGGCTGTAGTGTCATGCAGACAGTGCTCTAATTAAAATGCTTCTCACTGGCATGTACAGAAAGTTAAGAGAAAGAGAGACAGACATACTGATGTCTGTTTGAAAAATGTTCAAAGCTCAACGTTTTTACAAAAAGCTCAGGAAACTCTTCCACAAGTACAGTCTAGTTAGTCATTAGATTGGTAGTTTATTTATTTTCAGAGAGAGAGAGAGGAGGAAGGGGGGAGAGCGTGGGAGACACGTAGGAGTTGAAAAAGCACTTGTGTTATTCACCATGCAGCCAGGAGCCGAAAATAAAGAGGCAATTAGAAGGTCAGAACCAATAATAATACGCTGGCAACTCGCAGAAGCTGTAGAGCAGGTGTTTGTTCTCCTGGTACTTTTACTGTGAACCATCATTAAAGCTGTGTGACACCACCAGTTCTCATGCCACAATTATTTGCATGCAAATTTGACATCTTCGATGTGAAGACAGATTATATGTTCACTAATTTGGTCCAAGGCAAATTGTCACTATTTCCTTAAGAAAACACTGCTTTCCATGAGGAAATTATTGAGTGCCAACTGAGGGGTTTTTTTCATGAATTTAGCCTAGGCAACCAGACAGAATCATGCTTTTATTATTTACTTCCACTATATAATCAGCTTTTCATTGAAGATGACAGCTTTCAGCCAAGCAAGTCCGATGTTTTTTCTCAGGGAAACAAGACAAACAGGAGGCAAAAAAATGTTGAGCTTTTGTAGGGCTGAAGCAAGCTGTTGGTTTTGCTATTCTCCTTGTACTTATACAGAAATGTACACACATATATGCACTCGAAGCATGCATGCAGGGACCTGTGGCCTCACTGAGGACTGGCGTGAAACCCTGTGCACCGTTACAAAGCAGGTCCAAAGCACTGATCAGAAAAGGCCCCTCAGGACCTGAAATGGAGAAATCAGGGCTGAAAATCCCCACAAAAACACAGACTGGATAGAAGCATAATAGCTGCTGGGTTTATGTTTTTATTACACAAGTGCTCTGATCCTCACAGTCTTCATTCTCAGGCTTAAAATGAAAGTGGCATGTGGGGAGGGAGCCACATGGTATTATTCAAGCATTTCCCCTGCTTGAGGCTACCTGCAGCGACCTCGGGCAGCCCTAGCAGGCGCGTTGTGCCCCAGCCGCGCAGGGGGGTGCAGGGCACAGCCCACGCTGGGTGGGCGGCAGGGCTGTGTGCCTGGCGTGGGTCAGCCCCACCAGCAACTGAAGGCCACGCAGCTGCCCCCTCCCTGCCCCAGTGGGATGGGGGGGAGAATTGGGAAGGGATGTAGAACTTGAGGGTTGAGATAAGAACAATTTAATAATGAAAATAAAATTATAATAATAAAAGTAATAGCAATAATAAAAATAATAATAACGTTTGTAATGAAAAGGAAGGAGAAGGGAAGAGGAACAAAATCCAAAGGGAAGGGAGAAAAAATAAGGGATGCACAACACAATTGCTCACCACCAACTGGGCTGATGCCCAGCCAGCCCCCAAGCAGTGGTGGGCGGCCCCTGGCCAACCCCCCTGTTTATATACTGAACATGATGTCCCATGGTACAGAATGGCCCTCTGGCCAGTTCGTGTCAGCTGTCCTGGCTCTGCTCCCTTCCAGTGTCTTGTGCCTCACCAGCCCTCTTGCTGGCAGGGCCTGACAAACTGAAAAGTCCTTGACTTTTGTATAAACGCTACTTAGCAACAACGGAAACCATCCGTGTGTTATCAACAGTATTGTCACACCAAATCCGGAACATAGCACTGCACCAGTGACTAAGAAGAAAGCTAGCTCACTCCCAGCTGAGACCAGGACAGTACAGCACGTGAGCCCTTGCCCTGGCATGCTCTAAAAGCAGCAGGACATCTCCTGATTTGTGCCTTCAGGGTGGCCATCACACGGCAGCTTTTATTACAAAAGAGTCAAGTCTGTAATTTGTGCGTAGTATGTCCAAGAATAATGCTTTATGCTTTGTGTCCAGGAATAACAATGCTTTGCCCAGCTTTGGAGCTGAGGCTTATGGCTCAGGATCACGGTGAAATACATCGTTGTGATGAATGGCTCAAGGACAAGTTCCTAAAACAACCTTCCCTTACAAATATTGCCCTGCAACAAAAAGTGCCCCTTTCCAAAAGCTGAAATGAGGAGGGAGGAAAAAAAAAAAAGAAAAAAAAGTGGGGGGGAGGGGGGGAGAAAGAAAAAAAGAACAGAAAAAAAAGAAAGAAAAAAAAAAAGATGGGAAAAATTGTTGCTGCCAGAACTGCCCTTGCGTTCCCTCTTTTTCTGGTCTTTCAGGGTTCCTCCCATGAGCTCGTTATGAAGTGACTCTTCAAGCCATACCTGGGAAGGGAGTGCCACTTTCTCACAGCTGGTGCCCTACAGCTCTGCTTTAACCCCCCCCAGGGGGAAGGGGCCTCTGTTCATCACCCTGGTCCTTCCACAGGGCACTGGTCGCCAAGCCTGCCGGGGCTGGGCTCCAAGCCGAAAGCCCTGGCCCTTTGCCGAGGCCATGGAAGGTGTTGGGGCTTGGGAGCACCAGCCGCCGGCAGCCCCTGCCCCGCCGCTCCTCCAGAGCCTTCGCGCTCGTCTGGCAAACCAGCCACAAGGCACTGATCTCGCATGTACACTTGAAGCAGAAGATGGAAAAAATATGAATGTTTCGTTGTCATCATGTTTAAAAGTGAAACCTTTTAAAGAAATGGGTCTTCACCAAGGATAAGAGAAATGTTTTTCTTAACTGCATAGCAACAAGCTATAGCTGCAATTATTTATATCGAGTATGAAATTCCCTCAGTGCTTCATTTATTCAAAGCTATATTTTCACCCAGTTTTTGTTTTCACAGATGGCTAAGCTAAGATGCCGTCTTGGGCTTAAATATCTACACAGACTTTGGCAGTCCGCACCAACAAACAAAAATAGATTAAAAAAAAAAAAAAAAAACACAGAAAAATTGCTGTTAAACTTGCAAAGCCCTCCAAAGAGCACAGCAGTATTTTTAACTAATTTAAAACTATGATTATCTACTGAGGAATTTAATGTAATTCTGTCATTGCGACATAGTATTAAAACAGCCTTTATGGGAACCACTGGTTGTCAAATGACAATTATAAGTGGGATTTTATTTTTTTTTTAATTCTTTTTCAAAAAGCACAGGTTTATAATTTGATTCCGGCACTTGTTCTGAGTGCTTTGCTCAAGGAAAGTTTATTATTATTGTGTAGGAAAATAAAATTGAGTACTTGCAAGCAAAATGTACATACTCAGCCAACACTGAGATTCAGTTTCAATGCTTGCTCTCGTGCTCTTTCGGGATGAAAAGCTGTGGTTGGTTTTGTTGTTGGTTTTGTTTCGTCTTTTGCGCAGTTCAGAGGAGCATGTCGGGGGGGTGGGGGTGGGGTGCTGCCTTCGCGCAGGCACGCCAGCCATGGGCACGTCACCCCCTCTGTCTGCACCGGAAAACGGCCGCTTTCATATCCAGCCCAAATCAGAGCCCCTTCACTTGTCACCACATCTGCTCTTTAAGATGTGAACTTAAAAAGTAACTGAAATTCCCAGGTATTTCCAAAGAATGTTTTTTAGTTTGATATTTTGCATTTGGGAACCATAATTTAATGAACTTTCCCTTCAAAATAAGTATCCCCATCCTTCATTTGGGGACCGTAATTTAATCAACCTTCTCTCCAAATGAAGTGCCATGCTCCCACTCAACTGTCTTTGTTTGCTTCAACAGTAACGTGTTTTCCTACTGGTTTTTACCCTGTAAGTGGTATTTTGATGGTGGGCACTGCTTCAGCTGGCTGTCAGTGCCCTTCTTCTCGGGCAAACTCAGTTTTCTGTCAGTGTAGAGTGTTACTGAAGAGTAATACAGAAACAGGGTGGCTTTGCCCAGACCCAGGAGACCAAAAAGATTATAGACCAGTAGTACAGGGGCATGGTCATTACTATCTCTATAAAGCACATGGATATTGAGGAGGTGTCTTTCATCAGATGAGAGGTTCCTTCCTCATCTGGTCCCATCATCAACCTTCATTTCTGATGCAATGTATTTGAGCTCTGGGAAAAAATAATTTCTAGCATTGAGATCAACAAGGAGACCTCAGTTTGAATATGAATATGAGTACCAAGCATGACGGACAGGGTCTCCGGCAGCGTGAAGGTTACTCTGGCTTGCTTGCTAAAGGTGGGGAGAAGCCTGCCTGGCCCCTCCCTGGCTCAGGTCCATGGGAGTTGGGCTCCTGGGAAATCTGCCCAAGGGGTGAATATGACTCCTATGGACCAGGTAATAGAAAAATACCGATTCAAAGCCACGTTTGCCATTCAAAATAAAACATGTTGGGGATGCTTCAGCTTCCGTGAAGGCCTCATGAAGGAGTTCCCCTCCCACCTAACACCACCTCTGAGCCAGTGCTGTAGCACTCATCAGTCAGCACGAGAGTGGCTGCCACAATCAGAAACAATTACTCACTTCTACTGCAGCTCCAAACAGAGAGAATAATGAATACTTTTCACCAGCTCCTGCCACTTTATGTTTTCATATCAACCAGTCAATCAGACTCTGTATAAAACAGCATGTGTCTGTTCATTAAGAGGAGAAAAAGTTGATTGGTACCAGAAGATGAGTGCAGAGTGATTTAATTGTAGCCCTTTGGCACATCTGTGTTAGATATATTAGGCACTTAGACACTCCACAGTGACAGCAACAATGGGAATTATATTGGAATAATATGATTTTTAAAGCTATACTTACACACAAAAAATCCCCAAACCCTTTTGATCTTTATGATTAAGTATTCCAGGTAATTTCACATCATCAGTTAGTCTTTCTCCTAAACCAGACTGAAAGCTGTTAACTCCCCTCTTCTGCACAAGCTAGATGATCTATAAATAAGGAATATGTTCTTACAAAGAGAGCATTCTTATTGATTGGCGAGATGTATTGTTACCATTTCATTACACTTGATCATTACACGCTCCTCTCCTGCCAGAATTTTTTATTCATCACCAAGCTAGAGACTTGACACCTTTGGAAAGGCATTCACCCCCCAGTTCCGTAGCCGGGAGGGATGCTGGTGCTGTCTCCTGGCCAGAAGCAAGGCTCACCTGGGTGAAACCACTGGCAACAAGCCATCATTTCACTGTTACAGTCTGTCGTCTGAAACCCACCCTGGGTCTTAACTGGGTTTCTCAGAGTACTAGTACTATTCCAGTCTTCTGGAAAGTGTGAAAGGATAGCCACCAGAGGACACGTTTCTGGAAAGATAAATTGTGGACTGCAGTTTCTTCAGGAACTGTAGGCACCAGTCACCTATTACCTTCAAACAGAGAAAAGAAAGGCAAATCAGACTTGTTCCCTATTGCTGAGTGAGCATGATTTATGATCTTTTTAATGGCATTTTAGCTATTTACATCCCAGAGACAGCCCACCTGGGAAGCAGCTGCAGAGTGGCCAGTCTGTAAAGGACAGAAGCTCCGGGATCTGCTCCGGAGGGGCCCCGGCACTGAGCAGCGCAGTTCTGCTGGCCCCAGCTCAGTGCCTCTGCCAGCACCGCTTTTTGCCAGGCTGCTTCGGCACGGCTGTTAAGTTTGGCCATTTCTGTGCTGCTCATTTTGCCAACTTCTCCACCTTGCTGCAGGTCTCTGGATCTGTAGAGCCCCTGCTGAAATCCAGCACTCCTGAAAAACGGGGGCATCCCAGAGTTGGCCTCAAGAAGAAAAAACATGTTCCTCTAATTCTAAGAGTCAAACAAAGTCAATCTAACAGTTATTTTACTTTAAAAACATAACTTTATAAACCATTTTTGAGGTTATTGCAATTTCTGGGGGAGCGTCCACATTTTATTAGCAATGTTTAAAGCAGGACGCGATTAACATGCTGGGAACAAATGCACACAGCAAAGCACAGGAGCTTTCTCTAGCCACTGTCTTCCTACGGCCCAGGGGCAGGCATGGTCCCAGAGGGGAGGGCAGCTCCTCCCGTGCACCCACCCGGGTCCTGCATCAAGGACCCTGCCCCATCCTTGCTCTGGGTCAGGTGCTCACACTCTGCAGTGCTGCTGATGCTTTTCTCTATGGGCAGAGGGCTTGGGGAGCCTAAACCCTGTGGGAGCAAGAAGAGCCACAGCTGTAAGAAGAACAAGAGCACAAGTCGGAATGCAGGTGCAATGTGACCAAGACCGCCCTGCGAAGCCCAGCAGCCGCCTGCCCCCCCAGCGTGGGCGGCACACCTTGCTGGCTGTGAGCACGCAGCCATCCTCGTTAAGGAGCCAGCAAGCTTTCACATCCCAGCTTAACAATCCCGAATGTATCGTTACGAGAAGAGCATGGCTGAGTCTCTTTTATTGTTTCCGTTTGAAATGTATTCTGCACTAAAACATTTTTGTGAGGCTGGAAATTCTTTCCAGAATCTGCTAATTATTTTCACAATCTACAGTCTGCTCTTACATTTCTAATTGTAACTATTAATCCTCACTCATCTACATGTCCTAGATCTGTGCAAGGCAATAACGCATATTATGCTCAGCAGCACCCTGCCTCTTGACTCATTTGTCAAAAGGATTATTGTACAGTCAGTACTGAATGTGAGGAATTAGCTGCATAAACTTGGCCATTACAAAGCGTGCCTGTGTATTACCTGCGCCGGGCACTGGCATGTGTGCAGCAGTCCCCTCCTCAAATACGCAGATCCATCTCACTAGCTTGGGTCAGATTCCTACACGCTACAAACAAATCTGGAAGTGACTTGAATGCAGTTTCACCTTTGTGTCAAGTTGAATGGTGTTACAATTGTAATTAATAAAGATTGAATTTGACTTCAGTCCCCTGATTCACATTTGGTTTCCTAAAGAAATTTTTTAATCCATTTTATAGCATGGCAAGTGCAGAACATGCTCTGTTGTTTTCAAAACGTGATCAGGTAGCTACCTACAAATATTGACACCCAAGATCTGACAGATATTCATAATTACCACTCATCAACTCTGCCAAGACAAGACAGCATCCCTGCTGCCGCATTCGGAGGCAGGGAAGAGCAGTCAGACCAGAGCAGTATCTGTTTCCCTTCAGCTGCGTAGGAATGATGTGCTTTCCAAGCCTCTCTCACAGCAAAGAAATTCCTCTCTTCTGTCTGATGAATATTGTCTATCCAGGCATCTCTGGACAGCCTTCAGTGAGGGTTGTTTGATGGTGAAATCCATTAGTAGCTGCCTCATCAGAACGGCAGCTGGCATTGCCCCTACCCTCGCTGCCAGGGGCAGCAGCCAAATACTTTCTCTTGGCACAGTATGAAGAGGGCTACTGAAGCGTTCATCTATACCAAAATTTGGCCCATTATTTTCATGGACGGCCCTCAAGCTGCACAAAGGTCTGTTCACTTCTTGGCTTATGGTTATTCACATTCATCAAACATGCTCTACAAGAAGACCACTGAGGGAAAAATGGCAGAGAAGGCGCTTTCCTAGTTACGTCCCGTTAGTCCCAGCTGTACTGCGGCCAGACGCAGCCAGCGCCTCTGTGCCTCATCCTCACTGTGCTGCCAGGGTTCAGAGGTTCCTCTTCTCAAGCCTCTTCTCCCGGCTCTTGCACAAATGCCACGTCACGCCTCAGTTCTGGGGCTCAGCCTCACGCTCCCCCCACCACCCCCAGTGTTCTGGTTTTTCCGGGGGTTCCCTCGGGCAGTGGGACCCTTCGCTCCTCCGGCCAAGTTACAGCCACCTCTGGCCAAGCTGGTGAGAATTCACTCCCCGCAAGACCGGAGCAACCAGCCCGCTGTAAGCTCGCCTTCGGAGCCAGCTCAGCCCTTGCTTCACTGGGCATGCTCCAGGGCTCACCACGGTCCTTCCAGGCTCTGCAGGGACAGGGATAGTCCTTACCACCAGGTAAGGAGTCCTTCAGGAGGAGGTACAGAGCCATGTGTGCCCCTTCTCTTAAAATGCCGTTGCATTTGTACCTTGATGTGATGTGAGCTGCTGTGGGGCTCTCATGGTTCAACTGGCTTGCCATCGGCACAAGAACTCTCCCAAGACTTTCTAGCCGGTTTAAATGTGGAAAGGAAAACCCCTTTCCTTCCCCTTTATCTGGCACAAGCTTTCATAGATGATTACGCTTATCCCGCTAAAGCCTGAAAATACATCAGGCTGAAGATTAGGATATATGTCCAGGTAATTGGGGTGGCATGTTCTAATGCGAAATGCTTAATTAGAAGAAGCTTTGCTCAGGAGACCAGAAAGGAACCATTTGCTGAAATAAATCAGATCTTGCAAGAGAAGCCTGTGGTTTTTTTCCCCATCACACCTGCTGATAGGCAGGAGGCCACCCAGGCAGGCTGTCGGTGTACTGGCCGACAAAATGACTCAACTGTAATCTGAAATCCAGACTGGCTTTGCAGCACTGCTTTTCTGCCCTACATCTGCTTTCCTGCCTCACCCAAGCCATTTAGCCACTTGCTTTCTATTTCAAAAGGTGGCATTTATTCTAATTCTTTGTTCGCATTCACCCCATTAAGCTTCCGCTTTCAATCACCAGCGCTGAGGCACTCGGCTGCACCGCTGAGCAAGGCTCGGCGGTTGGCTCACACCGCAGCACCGTACCCTTTATCGCTTTGCTGACGCTGGACTGATAAAACATATCGTCTCTGGAGGCTGGAGCAGGGAAGGGGCCTTTAAAGCAAAATGAAATTTCCAGTGTGTAAAGATACGGTTGTTCCAAGAAATAAGAATGGAGGTGGCTTTCGCCTGGCGCGGCGTGTGGCCTCAGCCTGGGGATGGCGCATGAGGGCTTCTGGGGGAACCGCCGAAAGGCGTCAGAAACACTGTGTTATGCTGTGTCATATTCATTCATTTTTCGTTCTGAAGTTTTCAGCAAGCTTGCCAAGAAAGCTAGAACAGAAGGGCACTTGTTTGTATTTGAGATAGTGAATGCATTTCTGGAGTGAAGAAAAAGGCAGGTGCCTTCTGCAAGAAATTATAACAAGGTAAATTCTAAACAGACAGAATTAAGTAAAAATTAGGCATGACACAGTTTAATGTTCATCCTGTCCACAAAAAAAAAAAAAAAAAGAAAAGAAAATAACTTTTAAAAGGGGAAAACTTCTTAAGATGGGCAAGCTAGCTGTAGATTCATTTGCGGAGTGCCTCCTGAGTGCCGCCGAGGTGCGCGGTGTTGCAGAGGAGGCTGTAACAGCTGGATGTGCCCCCCTTGCGCTTCCCCATCCCCAGCGACGGGAAACCCCTGGCATAAACGCAGAGCCCCTGGAGATGTGCTCATTTTCGGCACCCACACCAGTCCCTCAGCCCTGTTGCACCAGCCAGGTAGGGCAGAGGAGTGGGAGTCCAGCACCATGCCCAGCCCTCTCCAGGGCTCTCCTGGGCAAATTCCCTATGGCAGGAGCTCTAGCCAGGCCGTCAGCTCAGGCAGGAGTTACTGTGCGTTGGGATACACCCAGCCAAAAGGGACCACCGCTGATGCCAATATGGGTCAATGTTGGCAAAACTTCTCGGACTGGCTCCTCAGCTGCAGGTGATCTGAGCTCCCAGCAATTGGGTTTGAGCTGTCTTTGGTTTTTCTCCACAGCTTGGACATCTGCTCTGACCACCACTGGAGTGTCACCAGGTCTCTTCTCTGGCTAGTGTCCCCACAGGGCGAGACCCGCTGGGAACCTTCTGTGCACAGCGCTGTACCGGGGTGCCCAAGGAGGGCTAAAGGGGCCATCGGGAGAGTCTGATCTGGAAAATTCCCCAGTGCAGCCTGATACGACGTGTTAATTCATCCTCCGCTTTCACAACAAGCTAATAAAGGTGAGATGATTGTCAAAGTATGAAAGTATTCCATCTAAAATCTCAGGGGTTGTTTAAAATATAGGGTAGTTGTTTGGTTGGTTGGTTTTTAAAAAAAAAATACTTTGTACGAGCAGTCTTTTCTATTTTTCCCTAGTCTTCACCGAACACTTTCATTTCTCTTTTTCTTATGATTCAAAAGACCCTCCAGGAGAGCACATGTAATTTTTTAGTGTGATGACAGGGTAGAGTGTTCCTATAAGATGTTCTTGGAATGTGGGGATTTTTACTTTTTTTTTTTTTTACAGGTGAGGATCACATCATCATTTTGGCTTTCCAGTTTCTCTGTGCTATGAGCATGTGGGAGTCACAATTTCTCTCTGGCAGCTTTGGCTTCCCTTTCGATTTGTCTTTATCCTGTTGATGCTTCCTTAGCAAACAGGCAAAGCCCAAACAAGAAAACACATGCACCTGGGTGAGCCTCTGCCGGTTAGCAAGGAGGAGGAAACCAAGTGCAAGAGGTGACTGTGTGAATGATGAGAGCTGAGGCTGTTGAGGAGGGTCCCCCAGCCCAGGGGAGGGCTGCCTGGCCAGGGCCGAAACGGGAGAGATGGAGACTTTGTGCTGGAAGTGCGGGCTGCGATAATTTTCCTCTCTTCTCTCCGACTGAAGGTCTGTTCTGTTTCCTTTGAGTTTTATATTTGTAATCTATAGCTTAGTAGTAGCTCAAGGGTTTAGAAGAATAACTTTGCCTGTTCTTTCTCGGTTTTGGATGTTGTTCTTCTTGTGCTCATGAACTAAGTTACTAGGTTAATCTTTCTGGCTTAGGAAAGGGTTAAAAATCCACACAACTCTTCTAAGTGTCATTTATCAAGGGCAGTACTGTTTCCTATCTTTGTTTAAGACTCTGTGCTCAAGACCTAAGGCATTTTCTGCACTCAAAGAACAGAATCTCTAATGGGGGAAGCTGCAAGTGTTTTCGTTTATGAGGTGCCTAAAGTAAATTGAGCTCCTACAAAGTTACCACACCTGGGAAGTTGTCATATATAAGTTTAATCTCAATTCTCTTTCCTTTAAGGAAAGATTTTTTGATGTAGACATAAATTCAGAAATTCTTCTGGAAACAAAGCCCCTGTAAGGGTCCTGAGCTAGAACTGGAGTGCAGAGACATTTCCCTAAATGTTAGTAACCAAATTTGGTGAAATTTGGAAGTTGAAGCTGTTACAGCCAGATCTTTAGGATACAGCAAAGGAAACATTTTCGTTTGAGTTAGTCAAGGGATTCATGGCTTTTTGTTTAATATACAGCTGTGTGGGCTATTAGAAATGGAAATGCAAGGAACCATAATTGAAGAAAAATACTTTTTCCAGTGATAGGATCAAAGACTTTTGGTCTCTGCTTAACATGTAACAGCCTAAGAGGTACATCTGTTCATAAAGCGAAACGAAAGACTGCAGACAGAACTGGTGTTCTCATTGATGGCCATCTTATTATTTTGATAAATGTCCTATTTAAATCAAAACAAGAGCAGCATCATAACTGTATTTTTTTCCTGTTTCCATTGTAATTGTTCGTACTATCACTGTGAAGGCAGGTGGGTGCTTAGGAAGCAGTGTATTCATTTTTCATATTGCCTTCAGGAGAGCTAGGAATTTTTTCCCTCGCTTGTCAAGGAGGAAGAAATGTTGTAATTTTACAACTGATAAAAGGGATCATCTGAAACACTAAGCATGAGTAAAAGGAACTTCTCAAACCTGGTGGCCAGTGGTTGTGTCAGGCTCTTGGCAGCCCTGGAATGGCTTTTTCCCTGCAGCTGACGACATGCACAGACTTCACCTAGCTTTGCCACCTGGTGCAGTTGCTGTCCTGTGACAGCGTTTTTCCAAAGGACTGTTTCTGCCTTCTTACACAGTCACACTTTAATAATAAGCTTTAATAATACCGATGTGTTCAAGAAACTATACATTTATATCTTTCTCAAATATTACAAAGTAATGCCCATCTTTTAGGAGAGAAAGGATTTTGTTTCCCCAAGTCAGAACTTTCCATTATTTAGCAATGCAAGCACTTTGTTTTATTTTTAATTTAGGATACATCTCACTTGCATTTTGAAATGTTCCATACCAAAATCTTTCTCACCACCTTTTCCCCCTTTTCTGGCTTCTGTTGCGAAAGTATAAAAATAAATCTAAAGCCCAGGGCTGTGGCACTTAAGTTGTAACAAGCCTCACCCCTTTCCTCTTCCTCTGTCTCATGCTCCATGAAAGTGTTGCTGAAATGACCTAAGTGGTAGGATGCCTTCGGTGAGATGAGAGGAAGGGAAGAATTGGGATTGTGAGATAAGAGCTAGATGTATTGCCAAGTATGTTTTCTTTTGGAAGGGGGGAAGTTAGCAAATGAGGACCTCTGGGATGGCTGACCAGAGTTCAGAAAAGCAACACTGTGTCCCCGCCTGGCATTCTGACAATGTAAATGGGATTCGTGGTAACTCTGTCAGCAGGAAAACGCCTTTGCTCTTCATGAGCATTGGTCCCAATGCGCGCAGCCGGGAGAGACACCCCTAACGGACCATGCTGTGTGTCACGGTTCACGTGAGAATGGCTCACGTGTCCCAGCCAAGGGATGTTTTTAGCTTAAATCAACCTACTGAGTGCTTTTAAAGCATCCTACCACTTGTCCTGAAGAAGCAATTGTTAGTGGCAATAGATCCTTGTACTCGTGTATGGCTTGCCAGAAGCGTGGGCTTATTTCTTTTCTGCCTTGCTTTAGTGAGTTATTCCTGCAGTGACTCGGGGTCCGCACCCAGCTTGGTGTGCTGCCTGGATCAGTGAGCAGGACGCGGGAGATGTGCGGCGGGGCACGCTGTGCTCCGCGGGGGGGTTCAGGAAGGCAGACCCAGGCAAGGAGGTTTCTCTCCAACCTGCCATGTGGGGTGTTGAGGATTTTTGATCCCAGTTAACGTCTGGATAGCTAACAAAGCACTAGCAGCTTTGCCGACACTTTAATCGGAGCAGATATTTGGCAAAAAACCACTTTTTGTGGAGTGTCAAGGTGCTAGGCTGTGGCACGAGAGAAGGAGCTCTACCAGGCGGGTACGAGACAGGGCTGAGATGCAGTGCGTCTGTCAGGTGGCTGTGACGGCTTTTGTCTGTTGTCAATGATTTTTCTGAATTGAGTCTCGGCAAATTATTCCACTAAATATATTTCATTCCTCTCTGAAAAGTAATGTGACACTTGTGCAATATCTTTTGGTGTCTCTTAAAAGCTACCATGGATAGCTTGAGAAATCTGTGTTTAAATATGATAAATTTCGGGGTCTCTATGGTAGCTCAAGATGAAGCAAATAGGAAGCTATTTAATTTACAATTTCAATTCATGCTGTGGACAAACTAGATGTTTATTCCAGCTGATCTGGAAGTGAGGAGCAGCATTGAATCTAACAGTAAAAAAAATATTTTCCTCTCTGTGAAGCCTGTTGCCACACACCAAGTTTGAATATCCATCTTGTAATGGTATTTCATGCTTTGAAATATGACAAAGTCCATGATCACTAGTTGTGATTTCTGACAGCGAAAAGCAAAAAGATTGACATTTGGCAGGTTGTGGGTCTTTGTAAGCCAAACAAATTCAAGCCAAAATCACTGCTCAGCTGAAGTATCCTTGGAAAAGCTAGTGATGTTTTCAGCAACAGTGCTGAAAAAGTGGATTTGACAACTCTTTTACAATTACTAAAAAAACCCCTAAAAATACTGCAAGAGAAAAGTCCCCTGTGCTTTTTGGAACAATTATGGTAGGCTTGTGTGTAGTTTTGCCATATGGTTTCTTCTGCTTTCCCAAAAAGAAGGGGGGTGAGGGGGGAATTAACACCGTTCCCAGCACAGATCATCGTCACAAAGATTTTAAGTGACTGGTCTGTAAAACTGAAGAGTGTACAATTTACAGCTTGATAAATCAGCGGTGTGGTAGGCAGGTCTGAGCTCCGTTATACTGAAGTGGTGTTGGGAACAAAAGTGACTCATAGTAGCACCTTTGAGTCAGAAAAATATAAATTACTGTTGTAGGATTAACTTTTTTTTTTTTTTTAAGTAAATTAAGTTAACAATAGTTTATTCTCTTCTCTTAATGCTGTTAAGCCTCTTAGGAGCTTTCTCTTCTGCAGAAACCAAATGCTTGGTTTTATTAAAGGGACTTCAGATTCTGTATTCTATCAGTAGGGATATTATTTTTTGTAATGTTTGCCAATTGTTTCATTATGTATTTATACAAGTCACATATTTTAATTTCTGAATACCTTTTATCTCTTGCCACACCAGAGAGTTTAACTGAAGCTGGGAGGATACAAAGATTTAGCCTTTTGTAATGAAGAAAAATATGTGTAATTCCTTTCAAAGAAAATAAAGAAGTACTAGGAGGTAATTTTCTCGGGGAATCAGTATGGGGAAGTAAAGCTTTCTGCATTCCTCCTTTGTCCTACGAATAAAGCACTTGTGCGACTTGGTGCAAGTCCTGTAGTGCCGTGGTTATGTGCAGCTAAAGGGCTTTTGCCTGACACCAGGTTGCTGTTTTGGTCTCTCAGACCCAGCTGGATTAAAATTTCCTGTCTTCCT
This sequence comes from Falco biarmicus, assembly GCF_023638135.1. NCBI lineage: Eukaryota > Metazoa > Chordata > Aves > Falconiformes > Falconidae > Falco > Falco biarmicus. Next base: position 3,458,426 of record NC_079295.1, on the reverse strand, counting down.
TCAGCCTGGGTCAAAGGAATTGGTGAAGTCATCTTCATTAGGTGATCTAATGGGTGTCACTGCAAGTGGCAGGGGCTGTTAGGGTTGCAGGTCTAAAGTGTCTGGAGAAGGCAGGTGCTCCTGGAGGGGAGCAGGGGCTTGAGCACATGCCATCATCCATCGCCCCTCATGCCAGCAGGATAGCCACAGGTACACAGATATTCTGATTCGCTTTCCTCTGGTTTTTTAGTCCTTTCCATGCTGAACCTCCCCTACTACTTTGCCACTCTCCAAGAGAAAAGGGCTACCGGTATTCCAGTGCTACTGAACCAGAAGTACTGGACAAGGAATTACCGCCACCTTTTTCTGCTGTTTATGATGTTTCTCTGGGGCTCTGTTCAAACCTGAATTCCTCCAAGCACTCAGCAGCACCTGGGCAAGGGCTGCCCTGAAGGCTGGCAAGCTTGTGTGTCTAGCAGATTAGAAAGTAGTGCATTGGTTGACCATGATGTATTGACCTGCATTAAAGAAATCGGCAATCTCACAGAAGGAGCTTTCGCCTCAAGTGTATAATCAGCGTGGCATCAGATCAGATGCCAAGTAGAAGATGTGATGCCATTAAGTCACAAATGCTCGACGGTGCAGAGATAAGTAGCTGCGCTCTCCGTTGCTTGCGGTGCAAAGCTGCAGCAGCGCGTTGGACTCGCGGCGGCGCCGAGCAGCTGGGCAGGCACCCGGACCCGCAGCACCCGGACCCGCAGCACCCAGCTCTGCCTCCACTGGCCTGGCTCCAGGCCTTGCCCACCCTACGCTGCATTCGCCGTGCTGCTTTGCCTCTGTGGAGCTTACATCCCATCTCAACCTGCCTTAGCAGGGACTGGTGATTGACCTTTCTGGGGTCGGGAAATGTAAGGAGCTTCCCAGCTCCCACCAGCCCTTTCTGTGCAGCGGCTTTTCCCTAGAAATACAGCCAGTATGGGAAAATCCCCAGCGCAGTTCGGTTTCACTAAAGTTTTGTCTTCCGTGTTGGGGTGCTTAAGGGAAATTACACTGTACAGAAACAACAAGGATGATATTTCACAGAGCAGAGACAGAAAACTCCTACGGAAAAAAAATGCAGGCATTTAAAATCACATAAAATCACATTAGAAAGGCACCATCAATTGTGGCTTAGTATCAGCTCTGTCAATGTGTCTATCACCAAACCACACACAAAACAGGCATCCTTGGTCTTTATATCTTCCAGTGGTGTCATTAGCATTTTAATGATTTGCCATGTTCTCTGCTCAGTCTTAATTTGGTCACTAATGTGCTGTTGTAAATTAAGCTTTGGAACAATCCTTTTTCTCTTTTTTTTTTTATTTTATATGTATTCAGCAGAGTGATTTTATTGTATATGTATTCAGCAGAGAGCTGGCAACAAAAGGCAGCCCTGTGTTTCTCTTACTTGTAGCAAGCACCGCTCAGGTACCCGCTGCCGCCCTTCATGTGCCAAACTGGCTCATGCTCTGACTTAAAGATGGGATGTCGGTGTGTTCAGAGGGACATGTGAGGACAAGGACATTTGCTCCCCTGACACAGGGATGAGTGCTCTCCTTGCCACAGAGTTTTAGCATGCGGGAGGGCAGATGCAGGCAGGCACATCTGAGGAGGGAGGGCAGGGAGGAGAGACCCCGCTGCACACCAGCTGCTGGGATGCCTTGAGATGCAGCATGGAACCAGCACTGCCTTCTGCCTCGACCTTCAAACCCAAACTCCCCAAAGGTACAGGGATCACTTAACTTGGAAAAAGAATGAACCGTTCTTGTAAAAGCACCAATGCAGATGGCTACCCCTGGTAAATCCTCAGGTTGGCTGTGAAATCAAGACTTCTGCTTGGCCAACTAGGATCAGGTCTGCTAGTTTAGGCTGTTACATGGAAAACATACCTGGAAGGGGCTGGGGAGCCGCCAGCTTAACAACAGCCGTTGCAGAGGGAAAATCACTGAGGCTTGGTCTCCACTAACACATAAGGTGGGAGCTCTTTGCAGTTACTGTAAAAACATAATCGACTGCTGCCTCGTTTGCACAGTGGATGGGTTATAATTCAAGGAAATGAGAAGCGATTTCCAGCTGGCTGAAACTCCCTGGCAGCTCTGAAGGGTTTGGGTGTCCCAGAGCGAAGTAGAGACTGGGGGACTGCGAGGATGAGCCTTCCTGTTTTCCAGGCTGAACAGAGGTACCCAAAAAACTCCTGCTATCCTGAAACGTTTGGTCAGGATGGCAGGTGAAAGCCCTAAAACTACTTTGCAAGCAAGTAAAAGTAGGTCACTGCTGCCTGCAGCTGGCACTCAGGAGAACAGGACGGTTGTCCATGAAATGACTTTGTCTTGTATGGTGCACATCATGGGAGAGGTAAGGTCATCGTTGGGGGGAGCACAAAGCTAGCATACAGAAATTAAAGTGATTACTTTTTCTCTTAAGTAGCAGCCAATGCATGCATATTTTTTTTTAATTAGGGTAGATGAAAAGATAATTTGTAGAAAATTATCTGCATTGAGAAGGTGAACAAGGGAAACAGTATCTTCATGAATCTGAAAGAAATGGGGAAACCCATTAGCCTGTCTCTATGACATTGTTAAGCCTTTTTCTATTACATTTCTTTGTGTAATAGCTGCTCTTTTTAAACACAGTGGCATTTTTCATCTAATCTGACGATGATTCAAAGCATTTATGCATTCTACTTATAATATGAACCACTGGTCTTTCACCACAGGGTTCACATTTAAGATTAGACTGCTGTGATTTTCACTGCTGCTCTGGTTGAAGGTCATTTAGTTTAGGAAATGGAGAGGGCAGTTGCCAAAAGATAATCTCTCATTTTACCTGGCAGTTGGCTTTCATGTTCAAATCATGGCATTAAACCCACTGCTATAGCCTGCCTGTAGTCTAGCTTAAAAAATAAAATAGCTGAGACATGCTGCAACTGTTTCTCAATACATTTAAATCCCTGCTTTTCCAGAATGTTTGCTTTGCTAATATGGCACTTGCAGAGCAGGTCTGATTGATCGCTCGTGTCAAACACAGTGCCCAGCTCATAACTCCATTTCATGAGTATGTAATTTATGATGTGTTGGGTCACATTATGTCATAATAGTACCCATAACAATTATACTTTCTTTTGCTTTTCCTTCCTCAAAACCACAAATTCTCGATATCATTTTAGAATGAAATTATTTTCTTCAAAGTTCATTTTGCTCAGAGTGGTGGAATTGTGATTAAAAAACCCTCAAACCACCAGCCCATCAAGCCTGGCATTATGTATGTTCACCAGGGCTTAGTTTCTCTAGTTAGGAGAAGAAAGACAGCGCTCTCGATAGTTCCCGTACAATAACGATACATTCAGAGACACGTGAGTGTTCTGGGTTGCTTTAAGCAAAATGGAGAAGTCAGGCTCGTCACCAGTGGCTACAAGCTATAGCTGAAAATGTTAAAAGTGACACTTTATTGAAAGGTCAGGTTGCTTTTTGAAAGGCAGAATACCTACATAATTCCATGTTCATTGCCTCTACCTGTTTTCTTCTGTTTAACTGCATCCAGATCATAGGGAATGCTGCTATATTTCAGAGCCTATCTATGTCACGTACAGTTTTAGAAGAGCACCACAGCAAAGGGAAGGGAAATGTGACCTCCCCCCTCCACCAAACTGTCCTTAAAGACAAAAATCTGTAACATCGAGTGACATCGGTATCGCACGCGCACCCGGTGCAAAGCAGAATGGGATGGAACACTCCCACTTTGCCATCAGGCATTTCCAAATGTCCTCTGCGCTATCTTTGCTCAGCGTATTTTAAGAAAAGGCTGGGAGCATTAAACTGAGTTTAGTAAAAAAGGCCAACATATGGCCTGCTCTGCGTGATGGCTGCTCAGAGAGCAACATGAAAGCAGCAGAGAGGAGCGGTGGCTTTAGCAGATTTCCTTGCGTGTATGCGGGGAGCACAGCAGGTAACTTAATTGGAAGGGACAAAAGGCATCTAGGGGCCTCTCTGTCTTGAGGGCGATAAATGCTGGAGATGCTGAACCTCCCTCTGGAGGGCTGAACAGCAAGTTCAAAAGTGGGTAGAAATTTCCATCCGCTGCCTAGCATTTGAGCTTAAACAAAAGATAACTGGAAGCTGGTTTCTGTGGTGTTTATTTTAAGTATTTCTAGCAGCAGAAGGACACAGTGCTCCATCCCGAGGCTTTATAAGGTGTGAAGTCCATGGTTTCCTAGATTGCAGGTCTAAGCAGGATGCTTGGCTTGTGGCTTGCAAGCAAACTACCCTCCCACTGCTTAGCAGTTAAAATCTGCATTAGACTAGCAGTTTTTACTTGTACTTTACCTGTAGCCTACATCTTCTTCAGGTTTTCTTGTTGCTTTCCAAAGAATCTGTCTGGTTGGCTTTTAGCTTTTTATTCTCTGAAGGTTTAAAAATCATCACTGTGATGTGCCCATGTGAGTCATAGACCGGCATATCCATGGAGAAGTATGTAACGGTGTCTTTACTGAACATGAAGAGCTACTGGATTGCTACTGCATGCGCGAGCCCCGGAGGCTGTGGTACCCCGTGCCCAGGGTGCCTGCTTATGAAGTGAAAAGCTTTGCCTAATTAAGGAAACTTGTAGGAAAACTGATTTGTCACCAAGAAGCGGGACATGGAAGACCCTTTTACTTTGCCGAACGTGCACTTACTTTTCCAGGTGATTGTGGAGCCTCTAGAAAACACGGCTCTTGCCCTCTCCTTTTGCACGGCGCGTAATGCCCCCTTCTCCTGGAGAAGCAGAGCCCAGGCGTGCTCCAGGTCTGAAAGCTGCGGTACCCCCTGGCCTCCTGTCGCCCTTCTCTCACGTGTTTCAGCTTTCGGAGAGTGCAGGGTGGCTACGGATGAATTGTTTTCCTCAAGAACATTTCCTAAAGCCTTTGTGTTCACCTGATTTAAGGAAAACAAGTATAGTTGAGAAACGTGGCTTCTAACCCCACGTTTTCACTTAGGGAATAAACAAAGGAGAAACCCTAGAGGGCTTAAGATGCTTTATGGGGGTTTTGTTTTTCCCCTCTGCTGGAAAGACGCCTGTATTGCCTTGCCAGTGCTCCTCCCGTGTGACTAGTAACAAATGTTTTATGAACAAATACAGAATAAAATGACCTTGATATACCTGGGTAGAAATAAAAGAAGCTATCTGAATATAAAATATTTATATTCATCGGGAAACTATCTGGCACTGTTTATACAACTTATTTACCGAACTTGGATAGTTAGGATCAGCCTCTGGAGGTTTGAGGAAGAAAAGAGGCTATTCCTGACAACCACTTGAAGTAAAATTTTGATAAGCATTATTCTAATTTAATTTAAAAAATAGAAACACAAAGACTCCTCTGAAACAGGACTTCAACTTTGATTTTTAGCCCTGATAAAATCAAAGGAATTTCTTAATAAAAGGAATTCAAGCTCCAGCTGATTTTATTAATCATTTTCCTCAATCTTTCAAAGCAAAGATTTATTTGATACAAAGAGTTTTCGATAAAGTCACCAAAAAAGCGATTACCAGATTTTGTTTAACTGAGTTGCTCTTTGCTGGAAATTCATGCAAGTGTTGCACAGTTTTAGCAATTGGCACAGCATTCCTCCTCATTGGCTTTTGTCATCACACAAAATAAATAACTTAAAACTCCAAAGAAACTATGGGGTTTCTTTTTTGTTTGTTTTATTGCACTTGAACAGTTAACTGGAGTGAATTGGAACTGAATACTGCAAAGGTTGGGAAACGCTGCTGCCTGTGGTTAAGCTGAGCTGAATGGCAGCATAAAGCTGGAAGAATTCAAAAGCGGGTAAAATGGCAGCTGTAACGGCAAAATAGTGTGAGGCCTTGAGTAGATGCGCTTTAGAAGAGCATTTTTCAGTAAGTGTTGAATGTCATCCAGGGGTACTTGCTACGTGGTGTCAGCCTCAGAGGAAGCAGCTGGTTCCCGGAGCTTTCCATGGCCTTCCCTTCTCCCCTTCCTCGCTGTATGCTCTGTACTATATTTGACTTTTCCTGTGGGGTAAAATTTTAAAGAACTTGCCATCAGTCAATGAAATATTTTCTATTTATCAATATCCATTTTTGAACCAAAATTTATATCTCAAGAAAAGGCAATATATCTGGTGGTTTGCGTTCTGTATTTCTTCTGGATCTGGAATGGAAGTCGATACGTTATTTTTATTGCAGTTTTGTCGAGATACAACAACAGAAATCAAGGCCAGGAAAACCACTCGAAGCTGCATGATTACCTCCAGTAGGTGGGGTCTTTAGAGTCTTCCTTTTAATTGTGTTTGGCCCGAGGAGAGATGCTTCGGGTTTGGCTCTGACAGTGGGGGCGATAGGAGCTCAGTGCCAGCCTCGTTGGCTCCTCCATCCTCAGTCCAAAAACTGGTCCCCAAAACTGCTCAGCCTACTGTGGGTGGCACGTGGGGCCTGTGGGAGACCAAGCATGGGGGGCTCGCCGGAGGTGCCTGAGACCCTCTGTCCCTGTGCCCGGCTGGAAGGAGCGAGCAAGGTGCCTGCTGCCCTGGGCCGCTTGGGTCCTGCGGGCTGCGCTCCCAGCAGGAGCGGCCGGGAGGAATGCGGAGCTGGGTGCTGCTGGCCTCCGTGGAGGTGGCTTGCCCATCGCAGCAGGGCATGGTGGTGGTGGGCAGGACCAGCTTCCTCAGTGGGAGTGCTTTCCCCCGTGTCTGGTTTTGGGTCAAGGCAGTGCGTTTGAAGCAAATTGTGGAATCGTCCCTTCATGCCCCAGTCTAACCTGAGAGGCAACCTCCAGGAGGGCTCCCAACGCTGCATGGTCTCTGAAGAGCATCCATCTGTATCCAAGGTCCAGATCAACCCAGGCAGAAATGCACAACTCAAACGTAAATCCAGTAGATGCTGAGTCCACGGCATTAGCTATTTACGACCACAGACCCTTTGCTCTTGCGCTACAGCATTTGCAACTGTGGATGCGCCTGTATCTCTTAAAGGACAGAACAAATGGTCATTGCCAACATATTCTTTGTTGCCTGGCAATTATCTGTGTAGTTCTGTGATGAAAGACTAAATTTCCAGCATTGATTCCTTTTATGACCTTGCCAGAAAGTATTTATCCCACTTTAAATTCTGGCTATCAGCTGTACGTTGTAATAGCCTTGTAGAGCATTGTACTATTTTTTGTAAACCGTTGGTAAACAGACCTGAGTTCATTACTGTCTGCATCCGAGCAGGTATTTTACCCTGTTTAAATGGCTATTGAAATTGTCTCTTTACATCCGAATATTCACATACATGTTGCTGGCAACTGTTGCAAATTCAAAGACATATTTTTTTTCTAAAAGGAAATCGGCAAACAAAATTAGAAAAACTTGACACCATAATAAATCAGAGCAGCAACAAAATTGTAAAAATCATTTGTAATGACATATTTTGTTGCTGTTCTTGTTTGCTAGATTAGATTTCTGCTAAAGGTAATTGAAGAAAAAATTGTTCTGGTTAGAGGGATAAAATACATTAAAATTAAATGAGCTTCTTGAACTCTGCTCAGGCTTTAAGATATCATATCAAGGAATGAAAACACGTTAAACAACTACAATAGTTACTTTGTGTGGGTGACCATAAAATGCATATGGTCCAGCCTTTCCGTCACATCACAGGCGAGGCTCCTTGAGTTTGGGCAACATGAAAGCACGGGGTCCCTTCGCTGTTCTCCACCTCTATTTCAGATGGCCCCTTGTGTCTTGCCCAAACATGACATTTGCAGGCCGAGAATCGGGTGGGAGCTGTGGGTGTCACTCGGAGCATCCCACAGGCCCCTAGTGACTTGGTGCTGTGAGGGGAGGTCTGGGCTGCCGGCACCTCTGTGGGATTGTGCTGGGACGTAAGTTCAGGCTCCGATTTTATGCCTTTTCTGTAAAGGAACATAAAACTGAACTGCTTTTCTTCAGGGCAGCCTTTTCGTACCTCTTTCAAACACTAGATAAATGCAAACAGGAGGAAAAATAATTCCTCAGAAAATAAATATCGAACAACTGAGTAATTTTAAAAGTACTGGATCTTTGAGAAACTCTAAGCCTACAGAACTCACGTTTTCCAGTTGTTTCAAAACACAATACCTTTTAAAATATGCTTAATAGTTCCCCCTGGCTCAATTTGGAAGTAGCATATGCTTTGTATTATTAATTTATTAATTTCCTTTGATGCACAGTCTCCCGTTAAGTATACCCCACTGCCCCTCTTTTTTTTTAACCTTCCTTTCTCTTCTGGCCTTCTTTCCTCGCTTTCTCCCCAGAAAGACTCAGGCAGGCAGGCTAAGAGTTGGGGTTTGGGGGTTTTGTGTTTGGTTTGCTGTTTGTTTGGGGTTTTTTTTTAAGAAAAAAAGAGCAAACGAAAATGTAAGCAGTTATGGATGGCAGTTCCCTCTGCAAGTGGTATGGAGGAAGAAGCAATAATTTCTTTTAAAAGCATCTTTACACATCTGTAGAAAACACTTGAATTTTTTCTTTTTTTATTGTTTACTAAATCAAAGAGAATGCATCTGAGGCTCATAGTGATGATAGCAAAAATTGCAAAGACTTTTCATATGCAAAAAGACATTTTTGTATGACTGAAGATTGGAAATGTATTATGCCAATCTTGTATTCAAAGACCCACTTTGCAGGGTTTGAGTTCTGTATTATGTGACTTTCTGGAGGCTTTTTGTTTCTTGGGTATTTTCTTTCTCCTTCGTTTTCATGAGGTTTGTATTATCAGTGCTTCGTAACGTTTTCACAGGGTCTTTCCTTTGAACCCTGCACACGAGATGAATGAAGGAGCTGGTTTTGCTTTATGTATCAGCCTCTCTAACAGGTCTTCTGGCTCTGGAAATATCCCCAGAATTCAGAAAACTATCAGGCCAATCTTCATCAGCACTTTAGCTCTGGCTGCACGCTGCAGCACACAGCTTTGAAATGTGAAAGATCTTTCTATTCCGCTATTATGCATCTTGAAGGGATGTGTTATCTCGGTGTCAGGGGATTTGGAAGGGGAGGGTGAAGCGCTCACTAGAACCGCAAAATATTTTTATGACTGAATGCCATGTTTTAATGAAAATTGTCAGCTCCACGCAGCTCAGGGTTGCTCTGTATTGCTGTTGCTGCTATTTGGATGCTCTCTGTCTGTAGCGATCCATCAGCTGTTCAAGATTCCTGTGCCGGTTCTGCTGTCAGGTTGCCCGCTTCCTTGGGCTTGTGCCCATCACCTGGCTCACCCCGAAAGCTGGGTTTTTCTTTGACCCACCTCGCCGCTGCGCTGGGGGTGGGTACGTGCCTGTCACACCGGGCAGTTCCTACAGCTCTGGGTGCAATCTCGGGCCCCGTGGCATTGGGGTCTCTAGTCTTATTACCTGTTGTTCTGCCTTGGTGCCCCGTTTTATTTGTTATTGAACTAAAGAGCATTTATTACTTTCTTGCAACTATGAAACTCCCCTCTCCAACCAGCATGGCAATAACAGCTACTGTTAGGAGGGAACTGAGAAGCATGAACTTGAACTTTGATTATTTTTATTTTGATTAATACACAATCGGGTAGGGGTCAAGACACAGGGAAATTCTTGTGGCGCAATAAACAGAATATTTAGACACGGTCATGCCATAAATGTCAAACGAAGTGGTGCCCGTTCCGACCCCTGCTGTCCCCTCGTGCCTTCTGGTGCAGCAGCAGACGAGCTGGGCAGGGCTCCGAGGGCTCGTCCCTCACAGGTCAATGGGTTCCACTTCCCGCTGCGGAACACGGGCAGGGATGGACTCGGGGATAGGAAAGCAGATCTTGAAGTGGGGGTACCACTCCTGTAGCAGGACTGTCAGAAAAGATTTCCAGCATGTTCCCTCTCCGCTCCCGTGCAAAGCCTGGCAGCTTCAGCTTGCCGCCTCTGCAGGCAGCTTCGCCCCAGGTCAGCCCATGCACCGATGGAGACACAGCTCGGGCACGTGTCCCATTCTCTGGACGGCTACCGGGGCCATCAGGAGGCGTGAACTGCAAGAAGTTAATGATCTGTTCTTACAGTCACTTGCAGTCTCTCTTTGGCCTAAGGCAGCCAAGTGCTAGTTAGCTCTTGCCTACTGCAAATTACCTCGAGCAGAACAAGTTGGCTTGCTCAGAAATAAGAATCTGTTAGTTATAAGCAACCAGGTGAAGAAATGTTGACTGCAGCTACTAACCCATGCACGTGTTAGTAAGCATGTGAGCATCAAATAGCCAGCACAAGGTAAAAGTAATTGATTTTGAAATAAAACCTATTCAGAAGGTTAAGGCCAGATAACCTCTTGCCACTGCCAAAACCAGCAGCTACCAAAATGTAAATCAAGAAAGATCTGTCTCAGGAGCTCCTGCGTTTACAAGTTACAGCTATATTTTAAATTGAGGGCAACAGGGATCAGTTACCTATTTAGAAGTTTGTGCCTTTTAACTATCAGCAGTTTCTGTGGTAAATGAGAAAGATACAATTACAAGAGCTCAGAAGCAGCTTTTTCTCTTGATCGCACATTTGGATACATACATGAGGTAGCCTTCAGCGTTCCAGCATCTCAGAATCCTTTTCATAAACAATCCAAAAATTGTCCTGCAAAGCAAAATATATCTACCTTAGTGACAGATTCAGAACAAATTGTGCTATATGAGGTTGATTTTTTTTTAATAATTAAAAAAATTTGCACAGCTATGCAGATGTTTCAGCCATTTGGCTCACTGTAATCAAATATGGTGAAGAAGCTCAAAGTGCATTTCAGGTTTATAGCACGTCAGTTCAGCTGGCTTGACTGCTTTTTTCATAGCAAGTCTGGTGGAAAAAGCATTCAGTAGAGCAAAATGGTGCTGCTGCTAATATTAATAATAATACTTAGCACTTCAATAGCATTTCATATTTTCAAAGTGCTGTACAAATGCTAATTAATTAGGCAGTGAAGCTGAATGCCAAATAGAGAAAAAGCCTTGTGTCACTGCTTGTAGAACAAGTTAACTTGATTATTGCACTTTTAATATTTTTTTTTTTTTACTTGGGAAAGCACTAGTAATTCAAGGAACAATTCAACTGCACAGGGCACAGCAGGGGCTGGGGAGCACAACTGCCATGAAAAAACAAGGATCTGCTGATCCCAGAGCTGTGACAAGCTCTTGTGATTTTAGTGTTTGCAATGAAAGCAGGTGTCTTTATTCCAGGAGTGAGGTCTTAGTTCAGTGACAGAAGCGGAACAATAGTTTTCCCATTCTGAGCAAAACAGTTTGTTGTTTTTTCTGCTTCCACTGTGTGGTACCCCCTTTACCAGTTTTTCATCCTTCCTCTAACAAAACACTCACACATCGCCTCAAACACATCTTCAACACCTTTGCTACTAAAAACCCCCAAGTTTACATTGCTTTCAGAGATCGCGATGCACCCACCTCGTCGTTTGTTTGGCCGGCAGGTGAAGCCCGCTGAACGGGTGGCTGGTGGCATCCTGGGGCACCGGGTCCCCAGGGTGGCTCTGCTCGCGGCAGGGAGGTAACGGGACCTGCCAACCCCCCCCTCTCTGCTCCTCTGCAGATCTCATGTTAGCTGAAAGAGGAAGGCTGTGCCCAGGGAGCACCTGTACCAGGGCCATAAGCTAAAAGAAGTGATAAAGAAACTTCAGCCCTTTCACCGGGGTTGGTAGTGCTGTTTGCCAGTTCCTATAAAATTATTTTCCAAGGTTCCGTGCAGCCGATACGTGCTAAATGCAGTGTCGGTTCTGTGTTTTGTGTTTCATCACCACTGCAACACTCGGAAAAGCCAAAAGCACCCACCTTGTCCTTCCCCAGCAGGTGTCCCTCATGCTGGCAGCTTCAAGTCTGGGAGGTGTCTTGTAGGAAGGTCGCTTCCCCAAGGGCTGAGTTTGCTTTTTCCTGGAAATGATCTTTCGGTTTCAGAGAAAATAAGACTTGAATTACAGTTAAGTAAGACCCTGGGCTGTGCACTGGCAGCATTAATTTTGCACCAAGTGGCATAGAGACATGAGTCATCCCCCAGCAGACGGTGCACTGACCCAGCGCGGGGTCCTCCCCTGAGAGCGCTGTCACCCAGGGGTGCCGCACAGCTCCGCGGCCGGTCCTCGCCTGCGGCCGGCACGGGTCCTTCCTCCGAGCCAGCCGCGATGGGGGATGCAGCTCCCGGGAGGAGGCAGCACGGTGGTACTCCTGCTCGGGAGCAAGGACATGGGGAGTCAGTCTCTCTTGCTGTCGGTTTTATTTGTTATTTATATTTTTTTTAGCCTTTCATATTGACCAGCTTTGCTGGTTTGGTCATATTTTTCAGTATTCTCAGAAAATATTTTCTTCTGAAGAACGTGAGAGAATCTGTACAAGTGAGCTGTGAGTTAGCAGGGCGAAATGCAGATCGGGTCCAGCATCTCCAGGGCACCAGCACGTGCTGAAGCATTCCCTGGAGCCCAGCTCTCTGCGCGTTTCACTCCGGAGAGTTGCCTTCCAATGCAAACAAGCTTCTAGACTATCAGTAAATGACATCAGAAGCAAAATTAACCTGACTTAAAATAAATTGAGCAGCTGCTTTCAAAGATGCTGTACTGATAATCTGTCTGTATAAAAGAGCATCCTGAGATGGTTTGGTAGGCAATATTTTCCCAGTCTCACATCCTTTCTTATCCTTAGGCACATCCACACCGTAGGGAGGACAGGGGAAGGAATCATGATATTTAGACAAACTTATTCACATTTGAAAGGGACTTTACAAACTCTTGTAACTAAAACAGAGATAGAAATAAAAGTAAAATATAGTAGTCCTCCTTTTTAGTTCTTTCCCAGAGTTAATGAAAGATTTGTTACTGTTTTTGAAAGAAACAAGTATTTATGCTAAAAATGCTGTTATACCAAGTTGCTGTTGCAAACAGACAGAAACAGGCTACTGTTTTGGAATTAGCAGTTAAGGAATTTTCTTTGCTGGTACAGATTTTTTTTTTTTTCAATTGCTTGCTATAATTATTATGATGAAACAGCAGATAATTGTTGGTCTGACCACCAGGCCTTTGTTAAACAATTAATCTTTGGTTTGATGGAAGCAGTGTGCCTAGCATCCTATTTTCAAATTGCCTCTTGTACTTTTCTTGGCTTTCTCTACAATACTAAGAAATCACCATCATTATATTTTTATGTAATTTCCATATGAGCAGCTCCTTTCCTCTATTGAAATAAAAATGCAAGGTGCTCCCATAACTTTGTTGACAGCATGTTGCGATGATCATTTCTCCTACAATACTACTCAAAAAATACATACATTGACAACTGATTTTTTCCAGGCTTCCATTTAGAGAGGGAGGAGAATAAGTGGTAAAATTGGTGGAATTACCTTTCTGTGAATAAATAATCCAGCCAATTTATTTCATTTTGTGGTTGGCAGATCATTCTAAAACTGCCTGTGGTTTCCGTATTGGTACGATTTGCTCTCATGTAACCACAGAAGGTAACTGGCCCCACAGCTCAGTGCCAGGGATTTGGTCACCTCCTGATTGATCCTGAGTGGCAGAGTAATGCACAGGGTGGGATTGTCCACTGCAGTCTCAGGAATTGCTCTTATTTAGCAGATCACCCAACCGAAGGCATGCACGGCAATGCTTGTAATCAGTGATCTATCTCTGCAGGAGTGACGGTGCCTTCTCCAAGCGCCAGAATGTTGAGGAACCCACATGCCAAGTGTTTAAAAACCCAAGGGGCATATGCAATGGCATGTATTTAGCAGCACTGTTTAATTTCCATATTATTTTGAAAAACACAGTGTTAGTAGTTTTAGTTAGTAGTTAGCAGTGGCTTCGGGGGGGGAGGGGGGGGCACGGTTCCTTGCGCTGCTCGCTGCCCTCTGCCAGCCAATTCCCTCCGTGGCAGGAGGCAAAAATGCTCCCAAATCAAAAGCTAATTGAAAAGTTATGAAAGGTATTACAGGACTCCCCAGTTCTATGGAGGGATCGGTGGTTGAGTGCTAGTCAATTCCGAATATATTTCTTCTGGGACCAACACTTACTGGCAAGTAATTATTCTTTAAAAGATATACATCATAATGGATTCTGCTTCCCAAGAACAGTCTCCAATGATATCTCCAGGAACAATACAGACCAAAATGGGCATCACATTGTCCCAGTGAAAATGGGTATACTTTGATTATATTAATATTGCTGGACCAGTTAGGTGGAGCTGCTCATTTGCAATTAGGCTTGCTAGGTGCTAACTCTATTAACGCTCCCAGGTAGTAGCTCTGTATCAGCACTCAGATGCAGAGCCATTTATCTGCACGCCCGTAACAGAAAGCCATAAGGAACCTCTGCTCTCCCCGGAACCTCATCCCTGTTTGTGCTCAGACCTTATAACACACTTATCAAGCACTAAAACTACTCAAAATTTTTACTGCTCCGTGCAGAGTGCAGGTGTGTCCATGTAAATAAGAGTCAGTGTCAGCTGTGTTTGTTTACTTGCTCAAAAAGAGCTGGTCTGTCTATATCTTTGCGCTGAATTTGCTACAGGCTTCACTTTTCTGTGGCATTGAGGAAAAAGGAAATTAGTGCGTGTTGTAGCATTATATATCCTGTTGCTAAAAGTTTATCCCTTGATTTATATTTTTCTTTTATGAATGTGTACGTAAATCTAGATCTTGTCTATCCTGCAGACACATGCACACACATGCAGACTTGGCATTTTGTACACTCTGTTGTAGCTCAATAGGTAAAGGATTGCCTCTGGGTCCTCTCCGGTCATTCGCCCTCCTCCCGTGCCTCCCTGCTTCTCTCCACCCAGTCACAATCTGAGTTAACTCTTATTTTAGCTGAATTAAACGTGTGCTCCCTATTCACCGTTCTAAACTCTAAGCTACCTAAAAAATATTTGCAAATCTTTTTTTGCACTGAAGCTACGTGCAAGAATCTTTCTTTTCTGGAGTCATTTCTACTCTCACTTATCTCAGAATACAGCCAACACATCTGCACTGAAGATGTACAGTGGGATAAGCAAAACCAGAATCTCACTCATACAATATAAATTACTTTTATGTCTGAAGAAGTCATTATCTAGTGTCATAAGAAAAGCAATAATAATTTCCTAATGCTTCTTCCAAGTGACATGGGAAGCATCAGACAGTCTGAATCTGTTCTGTAAAGTACAGGAGATGTTAATGAAGATTAAAACTGAATTAGTGGACATAGCAATGCAATCACGGCAAACGAAAGCAGCCAGATTATAATTGCAAACACTGTTCTGTGGCACTTTCTGTCACGTGGAAGCAAAAATAACCATATTCTCCAGTCCCTTTTCAGTCATTTTTATGAATGTTGCATTTTGTTCCTCTTCCCCACTGTACAAGCCAGGTGTTCCTTTCTGCTGAAAAACAACAATACATCATTTAAGTGAAGTTCATTTTTTGAAGCTCAGTGAGTTGAGGCTTTCTCCATTTCCCTGGCCGTATCCAATCAACCAGCGGAGGCACTGGCATGTGTCATAAATTTTGCTGCAAATATGGGCCAGCTGAAACGTATACCAATTCAGAGATCACATCTCCTCAGCATCCCACTAGGCAGGAAAGGAAATGAAATGTGTGTGCTGTGTTCTGCTGGAGCAAGAGGACGGAGCAGGAGCTGAAAGAAATTTGAATTCTTCACAGGAAAGAAAAACCTCTCTCCAAAGAAAACTTGGAGAAAAATTAACCCCCAGAACACTGCCTACACTCTTCTCCAAGAGTCTTTCCTCCAGCAGTGTCCGAGTCCAGCTCGCCTCTTGTGTGCAGTGATTCACCCAGCTGCCCCCGTGTTGCCCCAGCGGCGAACGCCTTTGCTGCCTCACACGTGAGGCTGCTCTGAACTGGCTTTACGAGCAGTGTCTGGGAAGCAGGTTGAGACTGAAAGCCATTAATAATTGAGGGATTCTGTGATGAGTAAGAAAGTTTGCTCTTCTGCCCACATAGCAGTGGCTTTTGTGGCTCTTCCATTTACAGTCCAGGCTTCCAAACACTGAAGAGCAGGTCAGCACATCTGCAAGGCTGGCTGGCACTGCCAACCCGGTGCCATGTCCGAGAGGAACAGCGTGGAAAAAGAGACAGTTACTTCTGCAAGTAATAGGTGTTACCGCAGGATGCGGCCCAGTCATCCAGCGGCATGGGAGCAAATGTTCTAGCAAATGACTAGACTCCTGTTGTCTAGTCCCCAAAACAACCACCCCTGGCTCTCGAGCAAGATGCTGTCAGGAAAAGTTGTACTTACCAGCCTGCTGACCCCATGGCCAAATGTGTGTCCCAGGCACACTCCTCCTCTTCTCTGCAGGGGTTTTGTGGGGCTTCTAGACTTGCCTTGCTCATGGAATGATCATCTCCCTCAAGTCTGCCACATTAACCATTTTCTCAGCAGAGCCATGCAGTCTGTCGAGGTCACAAGACTTTATCCATTTACTTGATGCTACAGTAAGCTGAAGGTCACATTCCAAAATAAAAATAAAAATAAAAATAAAAATAAAAATAAAAATAATCCCCGGAGGATAAAGAAGTGCTTTGTCTCACAAGGAGGGTCTGGTTTGTCGATTCAGCCCTTTGCCTGCCCTGGGATGGCTACGTGGCATGCCCACCCTCAGAGTCAGAATTTGTCACGTGTGGAGTAGGACGTGTATCAAATCTGGAGCTTTTGTCATCCCGACAAAGTCAGTCCTCACTTGTCTGACCTCGGCCTGTGGGCTATGGGGTCATTCTGCAGTGATTTCTAGTTTCTGTATTACCCATTTTTTCCTCTCCATTTTGGGAAGCAGAGGTCAGGGCAAAGTCACACATCTAAATGACAGTTTCTTCTTGCTGTTGGGGATTAAATGTTCTCCCATGGCCGCTCTGTGGTCTCTACCACGGGGCAATGAGCAGTTCGAACACTGAATGGTCTGAGCGAACACAGACACTACAAAATCCCTTGAAATCTGAGGTGCAGAGGGGTCGGTTCCCAGTGTATTTATTTCAAGGAGTTTCCATGACTGTAATGAACTCTATGCAAACAACTACATGTCCTCATGTAGGATGTAGCCAAAGCAGGGCAGGGGGGAGACAAGGGGGAGAAAGAGAAAAAAGGATTTAACTATGCTTGGTCACTCTCTGGATTACTTACTTTTGTCTGTTTGCTTCAGGGTTTTTCTCTTAACTCTGCATCAAGGATATGTATTGACTTTGCTGAATTATTGAAGGTAGTTGCAAATGATGCATGAAATGAAAAATCCTTCTTCACCCTTCGCACAGGCTGCCAGCAGACAATCCTGTGCAATCTCTGCTGAGCTGCACTGTGATACCAGGTACAGATACCCACACAAATCATCGCATTTAATGGTCATGGGAGTTTCTTTTCTTGATATTTCTCTTACTCATTTCACCTGTCGCTTTCAGAAGAACTGTGCCCTCCTGCCAGGGCAGTTGGCATCACCAAAAGCAGCTGCACCCACTATAATCTTATGTTGGTGGAACTGGGGGTAGCATTTGGGACTAAGCCAAAAAATACAGGCAGCCTTCTGGTGTGCTTCTAGAAATCAGCTTCTCTCAGGTTTCTGAGCGTACATGTGTGTGTCTTTTAATATTTATTAAGGAAAGCTTGGCGGACAATACATTAAAATTACCTGGAAGCTGCTACAGCATCACATAAATCTGCACAATGAGAAAAGGACTAATAAAGTAGAAGGATATGAACACCAAAGAATAAACAGAATTAGAGAGAAACAGTTACTAAGTTGTAGGAGGAGGGAGAGGTATGTGCGGGGGAAGAAAGCCCAGCTTATGCAGGTGGGGGGACGGGGCGGTGAAGGACGAGAGGAGGAAGCAGAGAAGATGGTGGAAGGTCGCACCGTGACTTTCTTGGGATAAGCCCCGAAGAAAATGTGGGGTGTGTGAAGGTTGTGCCACATCGGCAAGAGGTCTAGGAACAGCACGTGTCAGGCCTGAGGCTGTGTAACGTATGGGTTCACTTCTTTTCCTCTTTGTAATGGTGCTCTACCTGCTAAAGGGATCTCAGTGTTGAAAAGCTACATTTCCACGTAGCTACAAACCCAAAGCGGCGCCGGCCTTTGAATTGCGCAGCACACATGGGTGACAACCTGCTCTGGAACCACAGGAGCTTTTTAGCAACTTGCATGCTTCTTTTCTGCGTGGTGTTTATTTTAGCAAAGCATCCCTTGCCCAGAGGCCCCACACCCAAAACATTATATTTGCTTGATATAATTTGAAAACCTTCTGAAAAGATGTATTATAAAAGCAAGCAATAACATTAGGGTTTGGAGTTTAATTGTGGCTGCGCTGCACAGCTGCTAACGCCGTCCTTTTCAGAATTTATGTCCTCATCTAGGTTTTTCAGGAAAACTTAATTTGAGGAAGTTCTGTTTATCAACTTCCTGGCTTGTTGTCAACAGCACACTGCTTGCTTTTTAATATGAGGTGCTAATTATGTTTTTCTCAGACTTCAATATAAATGAAATGCATTTGGCAGTTGCCAACAGCTTCGCAGAGCATGATAATGCCATCGTGCAAACTTTGAGGCTCTCTGAGCATGAGTTTATGCTTCTGCGCTGTGCAGCTTACAAGTACATTTCACACCGCAGACAAGAAGTGACCTGCAGAGGTCACTGCCAGAGGAGCCTCTTCTGCAGGTGTTTTGGAGAACACAGAAACCGCCAGAAAGTGTGATTGATAGCACCCAACATCAGAAACGCCACTTCTTTGTGACGGTGGAGCACAACAAAGCTGGTCTTTAGGGAATAATCTTGCAGCATTTTCAAAGAGCTTGAATCAGCCTCAGCAGGAGCGCACCGGTGAAATTCCTTCTTGATTCCCAAACTGAAAAGACCAGGCAAGGGTGAGCCATTCAGGAGGGGTGCCTGCCTTTTGTTTCTAGCTACACACAACAATCTGCATGCTACTGAGCCCCACACCACAAAAATTAACGCTCAGGTTCGGTGAAGGTTGATCACCAAAAACTTTCTGAAACGAGTCTGAGCACAAAGCAGGAGGCACGCAGCCCCGAAATCCTTTTGCCACAGCCCTGGCAGTGATCTGCTGAGGAGATCCCACCAGGAGATCCTCTCAGACATGAGCTGCTCCTAGAAATCTTCAGTGAGAGATTATTAAAGGAGTATTGAGCCTCTTTGGTTCCCACAACAAAAGAAAACAATTGCAGGACAGAAAGGAAGGAATTGATAAAGGCTTGAATGCAATTTGAATGTGGCACAAGAGATGGAGGTAACCTGTTTTCCCAGCCACCACATTAGGGAGAGAATGGCATCAGTGCAGGACAATCCTGCAGCTTCCTTTGCCAGTGGCTGTCTCAATAGCAGTGTTTTGAAGCTAAATAACCTGTGGGCTGCTGCGCAGAAGAAAGGATGATGAGGTATCGATTGCGTTTTAGTTAGCGAGAGGGAGAGTGAAAGGGCACAGTCTATTTTTAATGTCTGGTTACCGCCACGGATGGAGCGAGACCCAGAAAGCCTGGGAAGCCTTTGTTTTGATCAGAGGTAATTTCACTGAGGTCTCCATAGCCTTTGCAAATATGTCACTGATATCAAAACTGGAGGACGGGGCAGAAAGGTGATGTAGAAAGCCGTAATTTGAAATTATTAGGTCTATTTGGGGTTAAGAGATTGTTGGGTTTTTTTTTTAATTGCTTTATTATCCTTTATATTTTTAGAAATCAAGCTCATTTCAGTGATATTGCACTTAAATATGATGCTCTTAAACAAGACTTGCTCTCAGTTTGTTTACAGAGAATCTTGAAATGGGAGAGGCTTTTTAACATTTCTGTACTTGAAATCAAATTTTTAATAATCCCTTTTGCAAAATAGGTTTTACATCTTCCATGCTGATATACCTATAATCTTTCCCCCTATCATAATTAAACGATGCTTCCTTGACATTTCCGCCTCCTCCTTTTCCTTTAGATTAAATATTTCTTTAGAAGAAGTAATGCGACTTGCACTTTCCCTCCTGCTCCTGCTGCGCCGTCACCCCGGCTGCAGGACTGGGGCCGTGTTTGTATTCACTGTGCCTGCTTTGTGGCTCTATTTCCTTCCAAAAGCTGTAATGTTTGCATCTTCCCGGCAAAATCTGCTCTAGGACTTGTGTGCGATGATGACACGATCATTTGCAATGTTCACCTCCCTTTGAACAGTGTCTTTGACTGATTCGCCTGTGCTCGCGTGGTGGTTGCCCTCCTGAGGATGCACAGAAGTGGAGCACCTCTGGGGACGCCTAAAATGCTCGCCAGGCAACAAGGATAGCGTCTTTTTCCTTCCCCCAGGAGCCACTAACCATGCACAGGCATAGGGGATGAACACATATTTCTTACGACTGCAAGGAAACAAAGATAATTCAGATCCCTGAAGAGATTCGTGATGCAAAAATGTGTCCCTTCTCCCTACCCAAACTAAAGCAAACTGACTTCTCTAGTCAGTTTGATTTAGGTCAGCATGGCAAGCGCTACAAGTGTTGCCGAGCCCTGAAGAGGGACAGATTCCTCAGAAATGAAGGTATGGCCAATGTAAACGTGCCCGCTGGCACCCCGCTGTCTGGTCCCTCATGATTTTAGGCCATTACATCACCTACTGCTATTTCCGTTGCTTCTCTTCTCCCTACCTATGCTTTTCCTCAGGCTTTTTCTAAGAGTACATTTAGGATTTATCTGGATGAATAATATTTTCTATAGTTTAAACAGGGGGGGAATCTCTCTCAATCTGTCCTCCATCACGCTGGCTGCAGAGTTGCTCCTGGTGCTGGCCAGCGTGCCACGAGGCCAGCCCGGAGCCCTGGCATGGATCCCGCACCCCGGCTTCGGCTGCCGCCTCCCTCTCTCTGCAGGCAGGAGAAGGCAGGTCCTCGGCCGGGACAGCAGGTAACCTTCCTGCTGGTGCCTGGGAGGGTCCTCGCTGGCACCTTGCCACGGCAGAAACGCTTTGATAGCTGCTCTCAGGGGTAATACAAGACAAAGTCAAAAGTCAGGAGGGACCGTGGGAAAGCGCTTGCTCAGTGCGTATGTGAATTCACAGGATACCTGGAACACCTTTCTTCTGGTCACAAAACCCACATTGTTTGTAAAGCCTTGAAAATAGCGTGTTGGGGGTAATTTGCTGCTCGTGGTAGACTTTAGAAAAACTTCCCCAGCCCTGTGAGGCAGGAAGGTTGTCCCTGCAATGGCACAGGGAAGGAAATTTGTGTTCCACCAGTGGAAGTCTGGGGCGACCCTCCACAGAGGTGCCAGAAGGCACTGAGGAGTCTGCTCCAGATGCTTGCTGCCTGCTTAACGGTAAGCACATAAGTAGCAAAGAAAGGAAAGGAGAGGCCCGACCAGCAAATCAAAACTGAGGGAGAACCCAAACTGGGGCTGAACCTTGCAGACGTGGGAAGGGGCACGGCGGGAGCGCCGGCAGCATCGAGCCCAGCGTTCAAGTCACTCTGCCCTGCGCTGGGCTGGCCAGTGCTTGCGCCATGCGCCCAGGGAGCTCGCTTTGACTTTTTCCCTCCATTTAAAATTTGCTTGTATGATCTTTATGTGCAGAAATTCTGGCACAGCTACATTCCACCCCTGCCAAAATGCGTGCCTTGTTCATGCTTTTATTCTTCTCAACATAATCATTGTAATTTAATTTTGCATAATTAAAAAAAAATCCAAACCCCTCAGGCTTTAAATAGCCTGATCTTTTTTTTCTGAATGAACACCGATATTCCACTTTTATCATTGTATTCATACACTTGAAATCACTTGCCATTTCTTTCTGTGAAAATTAATCTAATCTCAGGAAAAACAGTTAATTCATTTTAGTTAATTCAGTTCTCTTCTGAGTTTAATTTCCTATGTGAGATTTTTCCCCTTTACTCATGTGTTTCTTACAGTCACTGCATCAAATTTATAACTCACCATTGCTTCAAAGTTATGACTCACAGTTATGTCATTAAAAACAATAATGGAGAGAAACTTGTGAGCTTCATTTATTTTGACTCATTATATGTTTTCAATTCTAAATGTCAAAAGTGCAGCAGAACTTCTGTCACTTCTGTTCATATGAAAAATATTAATAAACCAAGTAAAATAGCCCACACTGGTAAATGTGAATTCTGAAAAAATCAAAACGAAAAGCTGAAACTCAGCCCATGAAAACAAAGGGAAATAATCCTGAATTTTTTATCAGAACTGTATTTGGTCTACATTTTTGAATGTATTTGTCATGCCTCACACACACAAAGAACAATCATAATTCAGATGATTTTTTTTTTTTCAGATTAAGGCAAGAAGCAAACAAAAACGAAGACATAAACAGCTTTTTTTTATTATTATTACTGTGTGCTTGTTGACTTTGATGGAGTTACTTCAAAGACTTTTCATTTCTTCCAGCATCAAGAGAAACATCAGACTCTAATTCTTCTATACAAAAGAGCTGTGTTTGACTCAAACGTTTTCCATCTTGAACTTCCTTTACCAGGTAAGAGAAAACCTCAAGTCTCTTCTCCTAAAACTGGTAAGGAAATTGAATAAATTTCAATGAAAAAGCAATCTGTGTGCAGACAAAATCTAATAGAGGGCAAAGGATGGAAACTCAGTAGGAAGTTTAAAGTGAGACAAACAACCAGAAAATCATAGAAAATCCTCTTATAAATGAAAAAATTAAGATTATTATCTCAGAGTTGAGGGGTTTTTTTTAAAAGAATCTGTAAGTGAAAACAACTGGCCCAGGCCCAGTAGCTGGGCTCTGGACTAAGCACAACACAGCTGTGCGGGACGGCCTCTCCGGGTACACTTTGCTTCAGAGCCGTACCCGCTCCATCACGCCATTTGCAGTTTTGTAGATGAAAGTGGTTGTGCTGAGATGCCTGTCTTTGCTGACAAGTCATTTTGTTTCCTTTCAAAGCCAGAACACCGGGGCTTTGCAGTGGTGATTTTCATAGGATTTTTTTTCTGATTAGGAAAGACAAACCACATCAGTCATGACTTCTAGTTCAGTCTGATCGCTGCTTAAAATAACCTGGTACTTAAACCTTAATTTATGTCAGAAGCACAGAGAACAGTGGTATGACACCGTAACCTTACCCACAGTTTCTAAGACCCACGTGTTTAAAGAGTGACAAATGTCCTTAAACGCAACTGTTTATTTTGCAGAGAGCAATTTCTAGGAATCTGTCTTTATTCAGTCAGTAAAAAAACAAAAGAGATTGTTTCAGCATTAGGATAGATTAACTTCCTATTAATTCTGTGTTTTGAAGACTAGCATGGTACCTGCATAAACTGTATCTCTAAGTTATGTGCATTGTGGGGCGAGCAGGGGGCAGCAAAAAAGCCCCAGCTAACTATCGCTGTGTAAAAAAGCTACTAAATGGAAATATTTTGACCAAGAATGGGGCATTTTAGTACTCAGGCTTTGAATTAATATTTGGTGCTCTTTGAAATCAATAACACAAAGTTCCTTTTGGGCTAAGTACATCAGTGCTTTTTCTGGTTTAACAAAAAGAAAAAACAGTGCCAGGAAGATGCTGCCTAATTCCGATCCCATCCATGCAATTTTGACTTCAAAATTTTCCTGTACTAGCCTGGGTCTGTCAGATCTAGTGCAGAATCTGAGGTTTCAGGAAGACATATAGCACCAACAAACGGTATTTGCTCACCAAGGAAGATTGGCGTTTGAATGTGGTGACAGGTCTTTATAAATCGCAGTGGTGGGTGGCAGAGCAATCCGTAGGAAAATTAAGACTTTTTATTTTTAGGAAGGCGGAAGGGCAATGTGCTAAGAGACCAGTCACAAGGGAAACAGAAGTGGGGTGGAAGAATATAGGAGATAAATTATGCAGGACAAGTGGAAAACATAAAAATCCACGTGGATAAAATTAGAGAACTAGAGGAAAATTTCTGACTCAGGTGAATCCTGAAGTCTGTGATTCAAACTGAGGTTTATCAATCTGTAACAACCAAGAAAAAAAGAAAAGGACTAAAGAGGTTTCCTGAAGGAAAGAAAAAGCAAACTTCTGTCATGGGAAGCTGGCTAAATGTCAGTAGTTGGGGTTTCTGCAGCTTTCTGGCAGGCAGAGCTGGCTGGGACCCGGCAGCTCCACGGCTGAGCCCTGCCGGCGCTCCCTTACCAGTGCCCGGCCTGGGGATGCCAGGAGTCGGGAGGCGAGGGCAGAGGCTGAGTTACAAGGCACCGAGGCATCTTTCCATGGGAAACGCCACCATGCAAGAGGGTTTTTTGCCTAGATGTAGCCAGTCAGGCCCCAGGGCAGTTATTTTCCTGGCTCTTCTTTCCACTTTGTAATGGGGGATGGCAAAGTACAAAGGTGCCAAAATAACGTCCAGGTGAGTCAGAAAATAAAGACCTTAAAAGGACTAAAATATCTTACGGAAATGAAAAGATGTCTCAGTTTAACTTAAACACGGCAGCAAGCGGACCTTGCCTTTAGCCCAGGATGGTGGCTGTCCTGCATCTCCCGCTGGTAGAGCTTCGTGGTGGCGCCCTGCCTTGTGGCAGCACCCAGTCCCCAGAGAGGCGAGAGGTTTCCCACGGGTGCTCGGGGTAGGAGCTGCTGTTCTCAGTCTTCTGTAAAGCTTGCAATGATTGTGGTGTCTTTGGACTGTAAAAGGATCATTAGCTTCCCACTGCTCTTAAATGTTTATCAGTCTCCTTTTCACTCCAATTGATTTTCTAAACACAGGTTGCCCTGGAACTGAAGCATTGATGTCTCTGAGGAGCTGGATACACACGTTTTCCTTCTGTCACCAGGTGAGGGCAAGAGGAAACATTTGCTCAGCCAGAACTGCTGGAGAAGAGGTAACTATGATGCTTGAAAACAGCGGTACTGTTTTTTTCCTGCATTTCTCTCAGATGCAGTGTCCACTGCACTGCTGATCCCTTGCACCTCTAACTTCCTCGTTATTCCTTACCAGAGCTCTTGCTTTACATCAAAGGTGCACCAGGCAGCTTAAAAATACTCTAGGATTTTCTGCATTTTTCTTTGTATTTTTCTTGTCCCCTTTATTCCGTTCCACTTTTCCCAGTGCAGCTTACTGGTATGTACCCATCCACAGCTTCTGTCCTGCTATGGGAAACTAACTGATTCGATGAAAAAAAATAAATATTGATGGGCTTATAACTTTTCAGACAGGGAGTAACACAAGAAACACATAAAGCATAAAAGTTAGCAGCTTGAGGGTGCAGGTGGAGTAGGAAGTTCTAGTCTGAGGTCTTACTGATTTGGGCAGAAAGTCATTTGGGAAAAATAATTCCTCAGTATAAAAATCGGAACCAGCACAGCTGAGATGTGTGAGTTTTCAGATGTACCCATCTATATGAGATTTGACCCAAGAATCCTGAGGTATGTCTGCTCTCTTCTTCACCCTTACACTTTTCGATCTTCTACCCATGGAAACTGCTGGACCTCATTTGACACACAAAGAGGAAACTTTGTCTTTCCTAATAATTAACATCCTTTTTTGATGAAACTATTTTGTAATTTTTGTTTGATCACACAGTGTTCAACCTCAATGGGAAACATTGGCCAGCCAACCTTCTAATTTCCCCAGACCCATATTGCCCTTGCCTGTAAAGTCAAGAAGACATCTTCAGAAAACACCTTCTTGCCTAATATGTTCAGCAAGGTGGGTATCTGGGTAAACCTTCCCCGCTCAACACAGGTAACAGCCAAGAGTAATATCAGAAAAGACAAGCTGACATCGATAAATTGGGCAGGAGCGGGTTTTACATTCGAAGTACAGTAAAAAAACATATAGAAAGGTTAGGAAATAAACCCTTATATAACAACACTACAATTTCTTCCCTGAAATGTTTTGTACTGTATTCATTCTGGGGTATTTACTACTTTAAAAATATTCTGAAAGGGAAAATACCTTTGAAACCAGTATTTTAATTTTCTATTATTTTTTCTTTATTATTTCTTTTTATTTTAATAATCTATATTTTTAACAGCATTAGTGATTTTAACTTGTAAGCCTAAATGCTTACTTTTGTCAGACAAATAAACTAAACCCAAACCTAAAATAGCCTATTATGTCTGAGAGGATTTTCTCCTGTTAATTGAAAATGAACTGGAACTAAGCTAAATTACTTGAATGTTTAATCTTTCTTTGCTACACTGAGGTTACTAGCGGGTGCAAGCATAGACACATTTCTAAATAGAAATAACAAGCTATTTAGTGTTTCAGCTTTGGTAAATGCTGAGAAGGGCAGTGACCTGTAATACCAGTAAAAGCATGAGCGTTTCAAACTCCCAGGCATTCGTGCTAAAATACAACTTCTCAAAGCTTAGATTTGTTTGTAGCTGAGGGAAATGTTAAAGAAACTTCTTGTAAGAAAGCTGATTGCCTCCATCATTAATGTAGAGAGAATTTAATCTTCAGAAAATTGAACTAGTTTGCAAACAGAAAAATAAAGAAGCTATTTTAAGGATCAAGCAGCAGGATAGACTGGATCTCCTGTCCTGTGGGAAAATTATAGTAGTTACAACTCCCCGTGGCGTGAAACGCGTGCTAATCCTTCAGGCTTGTTCTCCCTGTATCATCAGGCGTTTCTTACGTGCAGCACGCTGAGGCTGGTCTTGGAGATGAAGTACATGGGAGCAATTCACGTAGGAGAGTGGATGGAGGAAATTGCACTGCACCCCTAGGGAAGCTCTCACCACAGAGAAGGCGGGAGAGAAGGTCGCTCAGAGGAGAAAAGGTGCATCTGGCAGATAGAAGGTAGTTGAATTCTGCTCCTGAGAGCAGGGGTTGGGACTGTTGTCCAGCAGAAGCTGGTTTTGCTGGCCAGGGATGAGGAGAGCTGGGGAGGAGCGCAGTTCTCCACTGCATCTCAGTAAGGGAGGACACATGTCCAGTGAGCCATGCATTAACAAAAGTCAATACTGCACTGACACAGAGAAGCAGAGGCACTTTACATTTTCTTTTCAAAAAACCCCAAACTTACACATCTCCTAGACTCCTTATTTCCACTGGCAGGCAGTTCCCCTGTCTCACAGCACTTCACAGCCCCTTGTTAGCTTTCCCTTTCCCATCCTGCCACTGCCGGTGCTGTTTTACTCCACTGCCACAATTAAAATCACCTAGCTATGTCTGGTACAAAGTGCTTTTTGCTCAGCCCCTCAAAGCACGGATATGAAGAGCCTGATCCCCAGCCCGCTGACATCAGTGGGAGTCCTTCCATTCATCCCGATGGGGTCTGTGCCAGGCCAGGCAGGGATATAGATGAGGGAAGGCAATTTGGCCATTACGTTTGCCTTTCATCAAGTGCTTTACACAGCCAAACAGTTTTTAATATTACTTCTGCTCCTGTGTTGGAGATTTAGTCCGTGTGAAGTGAATTTCCTTTAATAACTACAGAGAGCTGCATGCAATTCCAGCACAGGGCTGAGAAGCACAGTGAAGACCTTGGATCACGTTGGGTATGGCTAAGGCAAGGAATGTTTTTTTATTGTTTGTTTGTTTGTTTTTCTTTGTTTGGCAGCTAAACTGGAAGGTGAGGTGAAGACCTTGGATCACATTGGGTATGGCTAAGGCAAGGAATGTTTTTTATTGTTTGTTTGTTTGTTTGTTTGTTTGTTTTTCTTTGTTTGGCAGCTAAACTGGAAGGAGAGAAGCAAAACCAGTTTGGAGCAGAGCAAGCGGAACATGAAGGCAAATGAAACTTTAGCGTGGTGGTTCAGCTCCAAGCAGCATCCCTGTGCCCTGGCACACAGCAACGGGGGCCGCAGCGGTGGCAGGAGAGAGGAGGGCTGAGGGATGGCATCCAGGTGACAGCCAAAGCATCAGTGTCACTACGGAGACAAAGGCAGAAGCAGCATGAGGAAATTAGCATCACTTTTGGTGGTCCAGGAGGGAGGACAGTCTAGCCCCAAGTCTAGGATGGGATGTGTAGAAACAGCTGCAGTCACCAGAACCGCTTTCCTGGGGTGTCAAAAAAAAATAAATATAAAAAAGGGATCATTGTTGCAGAAAGAGGAGTCTGCAGGACTGGAGGCTTTAGGGAAAGGTATAGATATGATCTTCTCAAGTGACTGTAGAGTTTTCACTTGGAAAATGGGTAATATTGTAAAAAACCTACATTTCTTGTTAAATATTGAACTATCTTTCATAGTAATGGATTGCTACCTTATCCTTTGGGACAGGTGCCAAAAAATGGTACCTGGGGTGTGTCTCTTGGGTACCAGCTTTCTTAGGGGGAAATACACTGAGTGACAGGTAAGATCAAAAATAATGATTTGCCTCTTATTCTTCCTTTAACCCGATGTGAGCATGGCAAAGGCTGGAAATCCAGGTGAAAAGCTCACATTAAGTCAACTTTCTGCTTTCTCCCAGTAGCATCTCAGATGTCTTAATATTTGGAGTGTCATTTAGAGGTCAACTTTATTTTGACAAGGCCATGTCCCCGGGATGCTTGGGATCACAGTCAACCTCTAACAGCTCGATGCATTGTCAGAGAAGTGTGCAGGTGAGGTTTGAGTGACAGCCAGAGAGCCATCTGCTCCTAAGTTCGAGCTTCGGCGTGAGTGGAATGGAGAAAGGAGGCAATGCCCCTTCCCTGCACACAGCCTGGCCAAAAGCTGGGGAGAGCTTCTCTCCAGAGAGAAAAATGGAGATTCTTTTTTTTTTTTTTTCCCCCCTTTCTATACGTCTTAATTTCCCTTAGTACATGTTCTTTTCTAGAGTCGTAGGTGCCCACTCTCTGCAAGTAAACTGTCATCTTCGTTGGAGTAAACGAGGAGGGTCTGGGGCATCGGACGTGGCTACAGTATTGGCGCTTCCATTCCTGCAACCGTCGCTGATTATAATCATCTGCAGCCACTTCGGGGGTATCAGAGTGGAACTTTTTAATAAATGTAAGTGCATAATGGTATAGAAAATTTGCTACCATATGAAGCAGCTCTAAAACTGATGATGATATCAAGCAAGGCCTGGCTGAGGGAGGTGTGGTGCTGAAAATGGAAATGGAAGTTAACTTTGGGTTATCTGTGGTTTGCAGATTTTTGTCAGGGAAGCAACGTGTGTCAGGGGAGGGGGAACTCCTTGAGTTCTGTCCCGAAATTATGGACATGGAGTCTCCAGGGACAAGCTCAGGGTGAGGACAGATGGCTCTGAAACAAACAATAGAAAGAGGCTTCTAATTATTGAGCTTTTAAACACTCGGACTGAAGAGATTTAGTGGCTTGGTGCTGAAACCGGATCAGATACATCTTGGCTTTTTAATTTACGGCTGGTCAAAGGAAAACGTATGAAACATATCCCGGTTTGGGTCATGGCATGGACTTTTACTGTGGAGATTCTTTTTTAAATCATTATTTATCTATGCCAACAATTTATAATAATTATATAGAAATCTCATATTATCAGTTCATAAAAATCACCCTATTTATCACGATGTAAAGCTATATTAGGTATGGTGCATGAGAAGCAGATTTTAAGTATGGACCTATGTACTGTTCTTTCTGATTTGCTCAAAGAAAGTTTTGATTGCCTCCCTTGGAAAGTAACTGAAATCAGGAAAAATAATTATTTTTCCTCACTCATACAAGTCTAGGTCTCCCTTTTCCAGAGCCAACTTAGTGTGATTGTCCACAGAATCAAAATCTCCATGAATTACAACCACCGCTCATATAAGATATTACAAGATAAAAAATGTGTCTCAGATGTACAGTCAGGATACCAATCACGACTGTGCTTTTTTACTAAGTATGCATGACAACAGAAATGTGTACATTTAATTCCTTCAGATTATTGCCTCGGTGTAGTTAAGAGCTAATTTACACCACTGAGACTCCCACTGATTCTGTCACAATTCAGAAACTTTCTTTAAAAAAGACTAGAGTATAAGACAAAAAAAGAAGAAAATATAAAGACAGAAATGAATAAACTGCTTTTAACCTTTTTTTCCCACACCTTAACTTTCAAAAATAACCTTGCTGTAGGTCTGCCAAAATTTGCATGTTCTGCCATCAAAAAACACTTGGAAATGGGGTGTCCAAATCTCTGGTACTTAACCCTGCTGAGTTTCATATTGAACATTAGAGGGTGCTCCCCAGCCTAGAGACTGCTAAATAGGGCACAGGCCGGGGGGTGCGGGGGGGTGGAGCAATAGGCTTTTCTATGCTCTTTTGCCCCTGAATCCCGTGAAATTCTGACTGTGTCCACAAGGCTTATCAAGTACACCAGAAGCTAACAAAAAGATACTATGCTCTCTCTTACATTTTCCATCCCAATAGCGGTAGCTTCTGGGTCGAGCTACTGTTGGCAGAGCACCGTTTTTCCACTGTTGAGTGGAAAGCAATAACAGTACTTGATGGCTCTTCAAATTTTAAAAGTGATCTTTTTTCCAGAAGTCAGCACAATGTTAAATCCAATATTTGTAAACTTTTTTGGTTTTTTCCTGTTGTAATAACTAAGCCATTTTACCTCATAGACTTAACTTGTAATTACACCAGCTTCCACTGTTGATAGTCTGAAGCTAACGAACCTTCAGTTTGGCATATACGTTGTCACTAAACAAAATATCTGTTTAGCAAACCATCAGAATTTGTGTATGATGGGAAGCAGATGTATCATTAAGCACTAAATGGGAATATCATTTACAGTAGATGTCATGTTTCATTTTGATAAACTGCAGAAAAAAACATGTGAAGGATGTAGCCCTGTGTATCCAATGCTGAATTTAAATTTATTAGATTTAAGATTTATTAGAAAATATTTATTAAGATTTACACAAATTTAAGATTTATTAGAAAATACGATACACGACTTGAGCATTACTATGAAAGATAATGAAATGCTATCTAATATATGAGATGCTATCCCATGTAAACACTTAGAGAAGAGAAGCTAGAAAACAACACCCTTCCTTACCATAATGCTTTACGATGATGGGGTTCCTGTTTGGAAGTCTTTGGTGCATGAGCCATCTCCTTCCTCCATAACAGTACGTATCCCTGGCAGGGCACTTCTGTTATTTAAGCTCTTTGAAGTTATGAGCTAATTCCTCATCACAACTGTAACAAATACAACCTTCATTTTGTAGAAAAGGCACATGGAGTGCAGGGACTTGACTGGGACCAGCCAATTGGCATCAGCTGTCTGCAGCCTTTGGGTTGCTGTAGACCAATCTTCCTTCACAAGCACTGACTGTCCTCCAAGCTGAAGAAAAATTGTCACTGTCATTGTCTTAGTCTGTAATGATCAAAAAAAAATAATTAAATAAGAGACATAGTGAAATGTGCTTGAAATTATTCTGTTGTTGGGGAAAAAATATTCCTTCAATTTATCTGTCATACCCCTGTCACTGCTACTTGAGTGCCAATTTACTGGTTTTAATCCATGCAACATTTTCACCTTTCCCTTATTCTGAAATTCTTCTTCCTTTCCCCTTTCCCTTCTTCTATTTAATCTCATTTTTAATGTCAGTCTGCATAGGATGTTCATCTTCTAAATCGCAAGTTAGTTCAGAGGAAATATACAGAAACAGTGCTCTTCTTGGGGCTGTTCTAATTCCTGTTTCTACAGTCAGTTTTGTTCAGGCTCTGTTTGCTTCAGACTTCCCCAAAATATTTCTCAACAAATATGTTTTTCTTTCTCTTTCTGGGATCCCATTAATCCCATAGGTATTATAACCCATTAAGCCATTTCTTTGGGTATTTACGCTGTTCCCCTTGTTATCCATGTGAAATATGTAATATGTATGAAGCAAATGCAAATCATACTACATTATCATCATAATTAATAGTGAAGCTCCCTCTGCACTGACTAGGGACCCACTGCTGGATAGGTACAGAAAGACACTAGTGGCTTGGAAAGTATAAAGTATGATGCGGGGATGGGTGATGGTTTCCTAATGCAATTTTTTGTGTGACTTGTCTATCCCCTGTTTACTACTCCATTTAAATAGGGTGAATACAGACAAAAGCACAAATGTGGCACTCCTGAAGATTTGGACTGATGTTCATTACTAAGACCAGAGCGAATATTAATGATTTACCATTGTAAGTGGAAAACATAAGGTTTTCTATCAGAAGGACGAAGTACTGACACAGCTTTACCTTGTGGAACATGCCATGCCCCGTCTGTTGCAACACAAAGCCGCAGTGGCAGGAAGCAAAGCGACAGGCATGGAGCCCTGGCCTTCTGCCTTTGGCCTGCGATGGGGGTCTGCTGAGATGCTGTGGATCAGTCGTTCCCGCTGGGAATTGGGTGAGAGGGGATCGCTGCCCCGCCGGGGCTTGGCCAGACCACCACAGGTAAATTGCAGCTCTCACTGGAGGGGTATCCTGTCCTTTAGATCCTGAAAAACGGGGTTCCTTTACCCAAACCTTTGATCCAAAGCGAAGTCCTGGTGGCGTCCCCCGGATAAGCAGCAGCTGAATGCAGCAGGCAGCTCGCCATGGAGCGCGTGGGTTTGGGGACGGGGACGGGGGGGGGGGAGCACAGAGCACCTGCACGTGCAGGCTGCACTAACAGAGGGGACTCAGGAGGAAACCAGGGGTATGGAAACGCACCTGCCCCAGCCCCTGCCTGGCAGCACCTCTGTATGAAACCTGAAAACACTGATTTTATTTTAAGTGCCTAATAGCCCTAACTGATCTAAAGTGCTGCCAGGGTGACACAGAAGACAGCGGTGAGGACAGGGATGAGATGATGGTTACGGATGGCTCTTACGTGCAGAATGACAGATGTGGCTCACTTTTCACCATTATGCTGCAAACTGCTGGGTCCGGTCCGTGAGCTGACCTCCTCCATGCTCCCAAACCCCTACAAGGCTCACAACACAATTAATGAAAAATGAACTGCTATCAAATTAATTTCAGGAAAGCAATAGGAAATCAATAGCAGTACAGCACAACTGTTAGTTAAACCGTTAACTGCACGTGACTAATTGCACTCAGAAGTTGGGTGGTTTTATGCTGCTGACATTTATAAATTGCAAAGCCTTCACTTTCATGGTTTATGATGTCAGATGAATCCTTTGGGAAAGTATTTTCCTTCTAAACGTTTAAATGTTTATAATTCTGTGCTGAATGCCATTTACCAACAATTGTAGTGCTTTAAAGCATACAGTAAACTCCCATATTTCTCTATCAAGCAACTTGACATTTAAGATAATTTGTTAACTGCAACAAAAATATATAAACAATGTAATTTTCTTGTAAACAGTTGCCATGTAAGATGCAGTATAATTGGTAGCCTCTGTCACAAGCGTGAAAAGTGCCATTTCAGAAAGACTCGTGATCGTGGGTGTACAAAATCAAAACAATTCCACTGGGTGGCACCTGCACTGGGTCTGCTCAGCTGGGAAAGTAAAAGGGGCTACAAGAGCGGTTGCTGCTGGAAATGGGCTTTTTCAGAAGGAAAAAAAAGGCACCTTCGTCTTCCTTCTGTTGCTCTGCAGCGGGGCTGAGCTGCTGAGACGTGGCAGGAGCTGGTAAGGCTGCTGGGGACGTGTCCCCGGTGGGGGGGTGGCAGCAGCAGGCACTGCAGGACCAGGGTCCTACTGTGCAGCTGTTGGGGACTTGGGCCCTGGCTTCCCTGGGGAGCAAGGGTGCAGAACGGCCATTGCCGAGCATCAAAATGACTCACTGTGCCAGCCACTGCCCGACCCGGCAAGCTTCGTGGCGAGGGGGTGCCCAAGAGCCTGTGAGCACCGCAGACTTTGGGTCCCATCCCTCTTCCCAGGATACCAGCTGAGTTTTTGTAGCATGAGTGACCCACAGTTCTCAGCAGTCCAGTCTGGTTTTTGCATCCATTTGTGCTATTGGAACAGAAAAGAACACCTTTGTTTCTGGTGGCCAAACGTATAAGGCTATAAACTGTACGCATCTTATTGAAGCTGTTTGTATAAGCAAGGTGACAGACGTGCACTGCAGCATCCAGCCATTCGCAAACACTTAAGGCAATAAAGAGAAAGTATACAATCACTAACAGCAACGTATTCAAAGAATTTGCTTAGAGATTCCTGGTGACACGATTCTTCCTTAGCAACAGTTTGGAGGATACAGCAGAATTTTTCAAAAATGCTGCCTGCTTCTTGCTAGTCAATTGTTAACCGCACCAACACAACACATATTCATTAACTCGCTGCAATCATTAATACTCTGTAAGCTCTGGTTCCTAAGTAAGCTGCTGAGAAAAGAGAAAGAGGATTTATTTCTAGAGGCACATTTTTCTGAGTGCATCCTTCATCTGCCCACTGAAAAGATTCATTTTCCTCTCCTATTCACTTTGCTTTCTTGCAGGACTGTCTTTTGTGAACCATCTCCCTTTGCAGGGTCTAGGCCTCTTCTGGGCGATAACTAGCTGCCACAAGCCTTCCCCATTCAAATGCCCTCTCCTATTATTATAGCAGCTACCCTTTGTGGATGCTATTGTCCTCCTCACTTCTATTTCTCTGGCATCAAACTCAAATGCTCTGTTTCTCCCCACGCATAATGGTGGAAACACGCTTTTCACAGAAAAGATCTGTATCTGTGGTTCCGCTAGTTATTTGCTTTGGTACTGCAGTCTTTATTCTGAGTTTATATTATGAATCCTGCCTCTATTCAAATTGTGCTTAGGGTATATTTAGAGGTACGTGAAACATTTACAAGCACCTTATCTTTATTTAAAAATAAAATAAAATTTTATTTCCTTCTCAAACACAGTCTTTTAGGGGAATGAGGTTTTATATACTCCTTGTGCATAGTAACAGCGTTGCTAGGGGGACAGTATTTCTGCAGAGTCTCCTTCAGCTGAGATTTCATCTTAACATTTGTCAACTCATTCTGTGAGAATAAAGCAGAGCATTAACAACAACAACAAAAAAAAACAACCCACACCTTTCATGTCACCTTAAACTTTCTACAGGTTCAAGGGTTACGGTAACAAGGACATTTTTTCTCCTCTCAGTTAGACATGGTGCACACCAGCTTTGTATTGAATTAAATTAAATCAGACTGCTATTCTGTCTTCAAAATATGTGCAAATGATGTTCTTGTCTTCGTGAGCAAGCTTAATGACCAAGTGGAAAATGTGCCTTCAGCACACAGAGCTATAATGAAACTCTTTTGTGTTTACCCAAACAGGACAGGTGGGGAAGGTGTTCAGGTTCATTTCTGTGAGAGCTGGGGCTTTGTAGAAACCAGGGAGCTTTCCTCACGGGTGGCCAAGACACACCGTGTGAGGACCTGCCTAACCAAACACCTTTCCACACGCTTTACTATGTGCTCACCTTCAACTGCAAGGTACGTGCGTAAATATGCGCTTAAGCACACAGTCACCTGCAGCAGGAAGAAAGAAATGGTTGCACTGAGTCATTTCATTAACAAAGTTAATCAGATTTGAGTTTCTTCTTTAACCCCCTCAGAACCATCATGGCTATTCTTTAGACCATGAAGGTCTCGTCTTCAGGCAAACCACAGTTTAAAACAAGCGTGGGAATCAGGTACTGGCTGGGGCCTTTGATTTGCAGCAAGGAAAAGGAAGGCTGAGGAACATGGACCTTCACATCGGTTCTTCAGGGCTATGCGATGCTCCTACAGCAGCAGCTCTAACCTACTTAAGCTGAAATATGTCCGTGTTATTTTCAACAAAATCCCAGTTGTATCTCACCAGAGATATGCTCTAGTTCAACAGAGGTAAATTTCAAAACACAATCACCACACAGGATTTGCTCTCTTATTTAATTGGTTTTGTAGAAGATAAGATGGTATTTCTCATAAACACATTGTTGTTTTGTTTTTTTCTTTAAAATCCATTACCTTCTATGCAAGCCCTTAAATATTTATAAGATTTAAATAATCTTTTAAAGTATCCTCAGAGAAGACATTGACTCTTCCTTTAGTTAAATACTTCTTATTTCTCTGGTAGGAGAATTGTTTAAGTACTCAGCCAACTAATTCCCCAAATTAATCACAATATTTTTATAGTCAAATGTCTATTTTACGTAAGCAAAGATAAATACAAGAGACAAACTTCTTATATTTATGTGTAAACTGACTTACTACTTGTATGATGGGGATATTATGCAGTGATTCTGGAGCTCGCAGTGAACAGAAGATACTTTTGAATAAGCACCTCAGGAAGTTTGTGCCTCTCTAAATATTTATGCCATAAGAAAAGCTTTGCCACAAAATATTTCTCACCTTCACATTTCTTCCGCATAGCCATCTGAAGTCTTCAGACTATTTGCAAAACAGGTGCTGGAGAATAAGCAATATCACCCACAGGAGGAGCCGTGAAGTTTGTAGTGAAAGCCTGAATCAGAGACAACTGCAGAGAGGAGTGGTGTTACCGTCTGGCACTGCATCTTCGCTCACAGCTTGAGGTTAGCACGTGCTGCAGCCACAACCTACAAAAGCAAAGGCCACAGTCACTTGGTATCTATTTCCCATCATGTAAATCATGTGGAGATGACCTTACAGCTCCTGGCTACTGCTCTGATTTCTCAGGACTGCAGGAGACACTGCTCCACAGGCTGTTTGCTTTACCAGGGGCCCCTTGCACAGTCAGGATCTGGGCCAGGGGTGTCTGTCTGCTTTTGTATCTGCCCCTGCGCAGCACAAGCGGATGAACTGCATGTTTCATTTAGTCAGCTCCGGGTTAGCTTTATTTGATCTGCTCTTTTATTGAGCAGAGTTTTGGTTTCTTTGCTTGTCTCTGCTACCAGCAGAGCTTCTGCGTCTCCATGGAGTTAAATTAAGTGCCAGGCTTAGGATGTTGCTTCGGATCAATTAGTTGTTCTTAGAGATATGGCAAAGACAGTCTCCAGTATCATGCGAGTTCAACACAGTTTTCCTGTACATTCAGCTTGTACTGAACCCCTCAGCTGAAACCAATACTGCTTGGGCACATTTCCAATTCGAAGCCTTATTTCCCCTGCCTGCCGCGCTGTCCCCGGCAGCTACCTGGCAGCCACAGCAGTCAGGGACCAGCAGAAATTGCCTCACTCGTGGGGAAATAATTAACACACTGAACCAAAACCATCCATGCACATGGTTGCACCCTACAAAAACATGTTTGCAAAGGCGATTCATATTAATGCTCTTAAAACAAAACACTCTGTAACTGTCGCCATCACCAGCGTAAGTATAGGATATTTTCTCGCGGTGGCCTAACCCTGCAGCGATAACAATAAACGATGCTCCCTTTTTTTTAATCAAGGGACAATATTCTTGTTGGTTGATGGAAGTGTTTTTATCAGAAATAGCTTCCAATAATAACCTGTCTTGTTAGTACCGTAAATTCTGCAGACTAAAAATCCTTTGTTTCTCATTAAATTACCTAATTACTGTCTCACCGGATCGATAGATTTAGGAGCAACTGCCATAATCTTGCTAGGAAAGGAAAGCTGCCAAATTCCATCACTTCACTTAGATCTATTACCCTAGGATCTGTACACTGGCAGAAATTTATCACCATGTAATTAACAATTTTAGTTGGTTGATCACCATACCAAAAAGATGCAAAGCTTTAAGTTAAACAAACAAACAAAACAAAAGGCACCAGGAGAACTGCATATACAGTTTATGTTAAAGGGTTTGTTTTGTTAAACATATGAAAAATATTTTTAGAAGAAAAAACACATAAAATTCTGCCCATCGTTGCAGGGCTGATGACGTTCAGCGTGCTCAGAAGCAGCGTTTACCTGGCCGCCAGCAGCAAGGGCTCCGGGCGCGTGCCCAGGGGCTGCGAGGGGTGCTGCTGCACCCAGGCTGGCCCCGGGGCTGCACAGCAGGCGTCTGTGTGCTTGAAACCTGCTCCGAGGTGCCCCTGCTCTGCACAGCCAGGGAACCCGAGGGCAGCCTGAGGGTCCTGTGCGCCATGGCAGGGTTTCCCTGACCCGCTGACCCTTGAGCCCCACACCAGCTGCTTGTGACTCCTTTAAAACACCACTTACTTGCTTTTTTGCCTAGCTCTGCAACAGAATATTTAGGGTCCTGTCCTATGCAAGAAATATAAAACCAGGTTTTCACAGGATTAGAGAGCCAATTAATCTCTAAAACAGTTGATCCATAGGGTAGGAGGACTAAATTTTAGAAGGTTAATGGTGCAAACAGGCAAAGCCATTTCTCAGCTGCAAGCACTGCACTATATCCTACTCGCAGCTTAGCTATCCAAGTGGTTTTATTGTGTTTGCTCAGCTTTAATTTATACATGTTTTAACATACTCTTAGTTAGTTCTAATTTTAAACTAAGAAACCCTGGCAAATCGCTTTCAATATAATTAGAATTTTTCCTTTAGTTTGCTATTTAGTCATTATTTTCTTATTTCCGCTTTATT
Source organism: Falco biarmicus (assembly GCF_023638135.1). Lineage (NCBI taxonomy): Eukaryota > Metazoa > Chordata > Aves > Falconiformes > Falconidae > Falco > Falco biarmicus. The sequence continues at coordinate 3,420,152 of NC_079295.1, read as the reverse complement.
TTCTGGGGGATAAATCCTCTTATTCATTTGTTTCAATGAAGCTTGAATAAAGGTCATTTAAATTGATTCACCTTTCTTATCTCCCTTGCGTTTATTCTATAATCCTACCTTCCATTGTGTAGAAGAGAATAGCTTTCTTTTCTCCGCTTGTTTCTGCTAGAAGAAAAATGGTAACCTTTTATTAAATAAATCTTGGAAAGCTGTGCTCCAAATCCATATTATCACTAGCTTGGGGAAACAAATTTTTTCACAAACTCAAACAAAGAAAATATACAGCACTTTTTGGAGTTTGTTGTTAGATGGCCTGAACTTACTGCCTCGAGCCCCTTCAATGAATGAGCGGAATGCTTCGGCATAATTTGCAAAAGCAAATGCACACACAAAAACTCAGGCAGCCAAATATAAGAGCAAATTTCAAACACATCCCTCCAGAAGTGCAGAGCACCAGCAGCCTCAGTGATGCTGGGTGCTGGGGCAAGCGGCTAGCCAGGATTTTCCTGCTGTTCCCAGATATTTCCATGCTTAGGAGCACTGTTTAAACTCACCAACTTGTCTCTTAACACACAGCTCAGCTTCTGGACCTATACCAGACTTCATTCTTGAAGGGAATATTTCTGTTCTTGACTCCTAACCTGGAATACATAGTATCTACCTCTTCATGCACTTTTTAGCCTTTTTAAATGCAAATCTAGTCTTTTGAAAAGCACCAGCTAGAAGAGAGCAAGTTTATACACCCTCTAAAAGATTTAATATGAGAATAACCATGAGAGACTATTCAGTTTGCCTGGAAAAATTACCTGAGTGCATACTTTATTTTCTGTTTATAGTCAGTTGACAAGAGTGTCTATAGGCTCCTGCCCCACTTTCTGGACTTTCTGGTTTTGTTTCAGAGAGATTTAATGTTTTTTCCTGATCGGATGATGTTCTGTGATGTAGGACAGGTTTTATATGAAGAAAAAATGGTATTTTCTAATACTGGAATGTTTGAGGAAGCAAGAGGAGGAAATGTAGGCTTGAGCCATACGATTAGGAAAATATAAACAACCCAAACCAATCTGTTAACAATATGTTCACACACATAAGGGTGTATGTTCCTCATTTTCAACAACTAAACCAGTATTGCTTTTTATTTTGTTGCCAAGGTTACTGAATTTTTAATAGTCTTTAGAGGGTGGTGGGTTTGACTCATTGAATGGCATCATTGTTTAATATTAAGGATAGTCTGATAAAAGCCATCTCAGCTGTGGAAAATCACTTCCTTTAAAAAACTCTAAAACTAAGTTGCCATTTTAAAACCACCGGAAAGAGAAGGACATTTTTTTGGCTACGAAAGTGCTGCAAATAGCAGGAATGAACAGCTATGTACTACTGCGCTCTGCATCGTGCTGGCATGGGGCCAGCTTGACTGAAGGATCTCCCCTCACCTGGCAGCACTGCTGGGGCTTGGGCAGGGGTGGCCCCGAGTTTGGCAGCCCAAAGTCTGCCAAAGGCAAGCGTGGGGTTTGCAGCCCGGACACAGCCCCACAGTTCTGGGCTAAGACCTCCTGATCCCCTGTAGTTTGCCAGCCAATGCCAGAGATAGGCAGGGAGGCCAAAAGGGCACGTCTCAGACACATTCACTTGCCACAGGCTCAAAAGCAGGAAAGGTGACGTTCAGAGGAGAAGAAACAATTTTTCAGACCAATATCATGGGCAGAATACCAATAAGTGCAGGGAAGTACAGAAGCTGTTTCCAGGATCACAATGGCGATGAGGACACAACAAAATCTTACCTTGTAATCACTGAAATAAAAAGGTGGGGGACCCTGACTGCAGTGCAGAGACAGCCAGTCCCACAGAACAGTGAGGATAAAAGCTGACACTAAAGAAAGGGAAAACACTCGGGACCCAGACTTGATCCCCCTCATCCCAAAATGCGAGATGAGTACCGACAGGAGGCACGATTCCTCCAGAAGCTACCAGGTCCCAGAAAGGTGGGTGAGCAGCAACACCAGCAGCAGTGAGCTCTCTGTTTAGACCCTATCAGCCCCAGATTGCATACAAATGGCTCACTGCCACTTTGAGGTTTTCTTTCTTCTCGCTTTCTTCTGTAGTCACCTGCAGAAAACGCAGTATGGCACCAGCCTTTCGCGTTAGCGTTGTCTGTTCCTCCTGTTGAGGCATTAATATGTAAGAATGGGTGGAAATGGCCTTCCTCTTCCATGCCGCAGGTTGCATTCATGGTCACACCTGCAGAACGTGAAAGAGACAAGGAGATAAAGTCAGTGATCAAAGACTAGAGACAAAGAAAGGTAGACTCAGCTGGGGGATAGGGATGCTTTGTTATGTCTTGTTATGTTATCCTGTGCTGCTCATACATGCATGAGTACTTGAGCTAATGAGTCAAGCTAATGCTCTGGCAAAACACAGTTTACAAGAAAGTAATATCGAGCTCGTGGTATAGAAATATGTTGGTTATATGTTATATTTACTGCCACCCACTCAGCCAAACACATGCACACTTATGTACACCGAAATGTGTCAACAGTGATATAGGCAGTAATTTGAATTAAATGCTTGATTTAGGAAATATTAAAAAACATATCTGAATGCTAACAACATTTTGTCTAGCATATGTTAGTCTTTAAGTCTTTAAGTAATCTGCATACACTTTTGCTACCATGAAACTGTAAATCAGTTTTTAAAAAATTTAAAAATAGTTTTATAATGTCCTGCAAGTACAAATAGACTGATGTGAGGCAGGTACTCAAAGGTGGATGGGATTTAAAGTATTTGAGAAATGCAGTTTACGGGAGGGATGCCCTAATGTTGCATTTGGGACCAGCGGACAGGTCTGGGATAACGCCGGGACATGCAGAGCTTCGAGCTCAGGCAGGCTGAGGGAGACGCCAGGAGCTTCCCCTAAATTCTCAGTTCTGCAGCTAATCGCTACCCAGAGCTTTCTTGGGTATGAGTTTGGTTTACACTGAAAGTATTCTTGTCTTGTCCAGCCTGTCATCAAGATCTCAAGCAGCCACAGCCCGCAGCAGAAGAAACCTGACCCCTGCACTGCTTTCCAGCCCGCTCTTTGCTGAAATTCAGCAAGCAGGCTATTTGAATCCGTGGCGTTCAGCCCAGCAGCCTTGCTTGCCATGTGCAGCCCTCCTATCGCATCTGAAAAATCCATTATGCTGCACCCTGCCAGAGCACTCTCAAGGCAAAATGGCATTTTAAAATCTGTAGGAAGAGAGACTCAAATAAGTTAGAAATCTCTTTTCCCCCTGGTAGCCCAATAAGGCAAGTGAAAACTTTTTTGGTTTCATTGGGTTTCAGAAAATTGCTTTCTTCTAACTACCTCGGTGTTCAGTTCTGCAATGCTCTTCTGTGAGTTTGGCTGTTAAGCGCCGAGTGCCACTGCTCGAAACTGGAGCCACACTACTGGGTGCTGCTATAATGACCTTCCTCATGAATATGTATTGCTGGAGAAGTAAAGCAGAATAAAAGATTAGAAACTTTTAACACTCAAAACTCTCCAGAGCTTCAGCCCTGGAGATTGGAAAGGTATTCTGCTTCTTCAGGAGCAAAGCACTGAGCGAGCTCTGCGATCGTTGTGGTCCATTGTTGTGGTTTCTTGGCCTCTAACAAAAAAATAGAATAGAACACCCATTTATTGCACTGCTAAATATTTTCCATTCAAAAAGTGGTTAAATGCCGTAAGAGTGTTGTACAAAATTTTAAAAATTAACCATCAAGGAGTGGTGGACTAATTTCCAAGAAAAATCTGGTTCCAGAATGCACCTGGGTATTAAGGAGTTTGAATTCATTTCAAAATTGGATCAAATTTAATTCTGCACAGAATGGATAGTATTTGATATAATCATAATGAACATTACCATGTACTGTGCAGTGAGGGAACTCAGCTGAGCTTGCCAAAATTCATTCCTGAAATCACTGCCAATGCAAAAAAATAGCTTCCCCCACAGGCACAATATTGAGGAGTTTTAAAAATACTTCAGAGTGATGTTAGAGTTATGTTTCAAAAGTACCTACTTAAGTTTTGGAAACCGTGCCGTGCTACTTGTTCCCTGGACCAGAGTCCTTTCCAGGATCTCTGATGTTATGACTTTGTGTGGTCATTCAGTGACCATCTGCCACTTACCTCCTTTGGCTCCACATGTCCTCTGCTCTGATCGTCATCCCTTTTTTTTTTTTTATTTTTTTATTTATTTTCCAAAAGGAGAACCATAAACTAAATGCAGCAACTATTACATTCAGGTCGGGTGGGGGGAGAAAGCCCTTTGTTTCTGTAAATTGTTTGCGTGTTTCTAAAGTATTGCTTAGAAGCAGGCAACAAAAAGAGAAATCATTTTATAGGAGCCCTTTCACACTGGGATCATTAAGCTCATGTCCACAGTTTCATTACCAGCCTCGATTTTCAGAGAGGTAAAAGTCATCTGCAAAAATTTCCATGCTAAGTTTTAGTGCCACAGAGAAGCGTTGCGTTGCTGCCTTAAGCCCCTTGACCTTTATGAGCTCCATTTGACTATTTTGCGGTTCTCTCAAAATTTGCAAATTTCCACTAAAATAAAACATGCTGCCAGCAAGTCAGCTGCTCCTCTGCTCGCCTCCCCCTTCCAGGCTGCCTGTTCCTGCGGGGCGCACGTCCCGGGGCTGCTCCTGGACCCCCAGTCCCAGCCAGGGCTCCCAGTGCCAGCCCTGGGAGCGCCCCAGCCCCTGCCCTGCATGACCCCACGCCGCAGCGCCCGGGGCAGTAAGCAGTCTGTTGGGAATGCTCATTCTTTCCTGTATTCTAACCAAATACTTCGCAACAACACAATGTTAACAATGGAATCCCAGAATTTCCATCCGCTATTTTGACTAAAATGTTCTTCATATACCTTGTAAAACCATCCTGTGCATGAGCACTGCTTTTTACATTAGCCTGAAAAATTCAGCTTCAGTAATGTTTCCCTTCATTAATGGCATAGCAACCTCTTGAATAAATTGCATTTATCCTGGTATTAGCATTGCATCAGTAATCAATAATTCCCTTCACCAAGTTCTAAATCTGGGAGGAAATTTACCTTATGCAGCTGCCTTCACCTAACAGCAACCGTACTAAACCCTGCCATGAGACAGAGGGTCCAAAAGGATTTCACCCCGAGCATTCCGTTTTCCTGTTTGAGGGGGTGTTTCTCCCTGTTTCTGCAGCAACCACCAGCAGCCACTAGATCTGAAGTCCTACCACAGTATTCAGCACATCCATTGATTAAATGCATCTCCCACAATAAATACTCCAGGTGCAGTGCGTCTTCTACTTGGGGAAAACAAGGCTTTGAGGTCTGTCTCAGTGGGATTTCAGAAATGTTGCACTCGATGTAACACCTAAGATCCATAAAACCCAGATTTGTACCTCACTTTCCCACTTACTGACGAGGGAGGAGTCTTACTGCATAAACAGATGTGTAACACTCAGAACCCTGTGCAGACACTTGCATTTGGAAAGCAGCGCCAAGCGCAGCTATGCAATGCAAACAGTTGTCTGATTCATGACATGTTTTCCTACGGCATCTGCTTTTGTTTTTCAGCTTTTGTATGCTAATGGAAGTAGCATCTCCAAGCACTTTTAGCCTGCCCTGGAAAATCCCAACTTCATTTTGCCTTTGCCCAAGTATCTTCCTAAAGATAGAGGGTGTCTGAAAAATGCACACAAAAACCAGACTCACCTACAGAATCCAGCCATTTCCCCCCCACCTCCCCACCCACCCCCCCCCGGAAGTCCCAGAGCCATGAGTGGTGGTGTCATCCTACCACGTTTAGAGGAAGACTGTATCTTCTGACTGTTACAAATTACCACTTAGCAGACTGCAAAACAGCCGATCAGTATCCCAGCTGGACTACTGCCTTTGAATCCATCATTTTTCTAAGATAACAGAAGAATGACTTCTTGGTTGATACGGCCTCATTTATGGGATGCTATTTTCACTTGGATGAAGTCTTACTATGGGTAGTTAGGAGAGCCCGAAAGTGCATCTTGTGTGAAGTACACCACTTTTTGTCTACTTTGCTTGAATGTCGGCATGTGTAACTGCAAAAGTAGACTTGGAGGAGGTAACCCTATCAGTCATGGGAACACAAGAGAAATAAATTCCCTCTAACAATGTTTTTTATAATATTTATGGTTTCCCAAGTTACTAGTTTCTGTATCGCTGACTGACCTCTTTGGAAGATTTTGCCATTACACAGAGCCATATGGCATTTGAGGACAAAACGGGACCTGAACTTTTTTCAAAAGTCAGAGCATCTACCTAATGAAAGGTCTTTCCTCTGTCTGATTTCCAGGCTGTTCTTTAGTCTTGCTCTCTCATATTTTCAGATAGCATCTTCTCTCCTCTGGTTAGCTAGTGGTACGTACGTTTTGCTGGGTTTTCTTCCCTTCACCAATGGCTTAAAACCCAAGAGATGGTTAACTTTGTCCCACCAGCTGTGCCACTGGGACACAGAACCTGCCTCAGCCCATTTCTGTGACTTTTCCCCATTCTGTTCTAGGCAGGACCTTGCTCAGGTCATCTGCAATCGCCTCTGTGTGAAGTGAGTCAGCAGCTGCAGGATTTCTTTAATTCTTCACCTAGACTCTTGAACTCCCAGGCAGCTGCTATTAGGCCTGCTTGGGTGGTGACTCCTCAGAAGAGGTTTGATGGTTTTTGGGGTGTCTTTAAGAAAAGGTATTTGCACAGGTTTACAATTCTGAAGTGATGTGGTAATGGAAGCCTTTATTGGTTTTTTATTGGTAGCATTTTGAAATGTTTTGCTTCAAACATGCTTTCAAAGTGTTTTCTTTTCTTTGCATTTCTCTCTTCTCTGCCAGCTTTAAAATGTTCTGTCAGAGACTTCTGGGAATTATAGCTTAGTACGGGGTTTTTTTCCCAACTAAAGGTTTGCGCTAAGAATGCTATTTGCTTTCCAAAATTAGAATGTGTTGAATTCCTAATTGCAGCAATAGGTGTAGCACCTTGCCATGAGAGTACAAGGGAAAAACAGCCTTGTGTGAGGCTGCACTCGTACCTACGCAGTCAAAAGCCCATTGTCAGAGAAAAGTTGTTCATTCAAACACCATCTTGCCTAACCGGTTCTGGATGGGGAAAGTGATGGGGAACGTTTTTATGTGTCAGACTGATCTGGGGTACAGCTTTTCACATGAAAAAGTACCTTAGCTTCTAATCTACATGGGTTTCAGAGCACACATAAATTTAACTTGATTGTTTTCTATTAAGATTAATTTCCTGGGGCACTCAAAGCACAGGCACAAAGTCTGAGCAAGAATCCTTAATTTGGAAACAGTTTCCAATTAAAAAGCAGCAAAATGTTTTGAGGCTTCCAATTACCACAGAAAAACAATTAGTTGCATGGCTAGCAGTTTAAGACCAGAGTTCTTTCAAGGATTGTTAGAGTCTGTGGGCCTAAGAAACTATTTATAAATGTAAACTTCCCATGTGTCAACTATGTACACATGACAAATATAAATTTACATTCAATTAAGCAAGCAATAATCAAGAATATTCATACAGACACACCGAGACCGAAACCAAATCTGAGTATATAAACTTCTGTATGAATGGTTTTTACATCAAAATGATTTTAAGGATTGCTGTCTTTGAATTTCATTCAGCAAGAAAATAATTTGCTCTTGGCCTTCAAGAGTTATGGTGCATTCTAGCAGACAGCACGTTGTTCTAAGTGCAACAATTAGCAAGGATTTCAGTACATGTTGCTATTGTAGATTGTTTCCTTAATGTAAGGTCTTCTAGCTGAGCATATATTGCTACTGTTTTCTTTAGTAAACCTATCATGATTTTTCCTTTATTTAAATACCTTGCTAACGCCACTCCTAGCTGTGCAAGCAAATTCTAATTTACAGCTTACACAAATAAAGCGTACTCAGGTTATAATTTGATATTTATACTTAAAATAGATTCAGTGTACTTCATGACAGTAAGAATAGTTTGAGGAAATACAAAATCAATTTAATAACAGATAATACACTTCACTATCTCTTCTTCGATGTCTTGCATAGTCTCAGGGTCTTATTCTGATCTCATTTGCACTAATGTTATGTTGGTTAAGCTCACCTGACAGGAGTGAAATTATTTTTCATTTACTAGAGAGTTAGTGACACCAGAGATTCATTTCTATATATCATGTCTTTACATTTCCTAATACAGGGTAATGATGCTAAGCACCTGCTTAAAAAAATGATTGCTCGTCCCAGTGATTTCCATTATGTTAAAGTAGCACAGGGGGGAAAAAAGCCATTGTTTCCTTTTAATAAGCAAGTTAAAAAAAACAAATGTCTGTTAAAACGTGCCTTTAATCTTTGTTACATTAATAGCCACATGACAAGCTTCTGTCTACCAGGATGCACAGAGCTTACCAAAAATGATGGCAGAGTGGTTGCAGTGACCAGCCCTTTCCCCTCTCCAGCAACACTTTCTCAAGGTATCATTCATTCTTATGCAATCAGACAGAATGAAAACGGAGACTGTCAATCTACCCACTTCCTTAGATTAGACAATACATCCCATAGTCAAATTTTTAAAACTTACCACCATCGAAGAGGAAGCAGAGGTTAAAATGTAGACAACAGACTATGCTGTTCATCCCACTACTTCTCTAATGTGTGCTCCTGAACCATCTATGGATCTTTAAAACTTGATCCTGCTGTTATTCTGTAAGAGTGGAAGGACAATACAAATCATTCAGTTTATGTGCAGTATATACTCATAGTAATACTTTTCTTGACTTTTGTGATTTCTTTTATACAGAAAATAACATATTTTTTGAAGTGGTAAACAACAGAATTATGTAGGAAATAAGGGAATCAAGAATAATTAAGAAATAATAGCAAGTCTGGCACGTTAGTCATTGGTTCAATATGTGTATGACTTGCCTCATTGTATAGTTTATATATAGCTTCATTATGAGCAAAAGTACAATTTAATGTAGAATTATTTTCTGGAAGGCCTGTTTTATGCATCATTGACTTTCCTGTCACCTTAAAACCATGTTTAACTGTACAAAATTAACTATATTTACAGGTGATATCTAAAGGGGCTGAACATGGGTTTGGTTTTTTTCTCCAGCACATTTCCTAAATCAGATGCAGTAGCTGAACTCAGAACAGAAGAAACGTGATGAATTTCAGCTTTGGCGAGACCTCTGCACAGCTCCGTTACTGCCTTGTAATACCGTGATGCCGCTCACCCACAGGAAGGCCCTTTGGCCTGCTCCTTGAAAATGGAGCTCCATGGATCAGCTGGGATGGGGCCATCTCTGACAGAAAAGATTTTGTATGAAAGTATACTGTAAGGACAAAGACCTTTTACTTATAAAAGAGAAAGAGTAGGTAACTTCTAAGGTACCTCACCCCCACTAGAACACCATTTTCCATATAATGTGGAAGATGAATGATAGTAATCAAACAAATGACGTTATTTTAAAGTGGTAAGTGGGGGGAGAGTTTTCTGCTGTGTAGATTGCCATCTTATCAGTTGTCAAAGTCCACGTGCATTTGTCTTACAGTATTATGCCTTCAGGAGGTAGCTAACCATCCCACTGCTCAATAATTGCTCTTCGGCTTATTTATCAGAATTATTGCGTTATTGCCAGCATTTGAAGAGTTGTGTGTAAGAGGAATTCACGTACAATGTACCTTCAGTTATCAATGTATTAGTTGGCATCCCCTAATATCACAGACTGTCTTCTTCAGGACATGTATTGAATAAAAGCTATTTTACCTGCATCGAATAATGAAAAACTTCAACCAATACACAATCCAAGGATTTGGCTCCCCAAGATTCACCTTAATTTTCAATTCCATTCAAACTAGACATCTTACTCACTCAGTATTCATTTATACTTAGAAAGTGAAACATGGGGTAAACAAAGTTTTCACTTAGAGGTTATTAATAGTTCTATATGGTTGTTATGATATAATCCTCTGGGGAAAAAAACCAAATCCATGCTTTCCTGCCAAATCTGCTTTGCTTTAGAGAATATTCATACAAATGCTTATTAAACAAATAAATAAATAACGGGGGGAGGGAGGAGACAAATGTCAGAAACAAAAATATAGAAAATGATGTTACACTTTAAATGTCACCTTTCCCAATGAAGTTAGCAGTAGAAAGTCACAGGGGAAAAGATATGTTTTAAAGTCTACTGTGTGATAAAGACATGGCAACCTCCCAGGAGATAGCTGCTCGCTGATAAAAGGCAAGGTCTGCAGGCTGCCCGTGCCTCACAGATTACAGCCCCACACCTGAAGCGCTTCCCCCGCTGCCCTCTCACTGCAGACCCTATTGATAGCACTGCAGACTGAGAAAGCTGTGCTGCAGTATCTGGCATAAGAAAAGACGATAATTCATTACCATATAATGACCTTCCAGAGTTGGAGCTCATCTCAATAGTATATTAAAGCAATCCATTCAGGTATAACAGAATAAATAGGCCAAACTGTATCAAAAATCCCTGAGCCATACACTATTTATTGCCAATTGAAAGATAAGCTTCACAGAAGAAGCAACTGTATATTTGCCTTCTGGTATAAAACTATTTTTAAATCTTCAAAGATAGATTTAAAAACTCTTGCAAAGCCACCTGTCAGTCTAAGGTCCATGGGAAGAATGGGCTTCTAGCTCAAAACTTTCGACACTGTGATTATCATTAGTTTGCAGCTTAACATTTCAGAAATTCTTACAATAAATATACATATATATGTATAAAGTTTACTGTCAGAGTGAGAGGACTTGGTGAAATTAGACTTAAGAAAATTGGGCAACATATACACAATAACTACACAACCATCTGTCTTATTTACAAACGTGGTTCAAAAGACATTTTTTAGCCATATATCTCCTTGCTGTTACCACCCTAGGAAAGCAGTAGTTAAATTTAGGACCTGAAGCTATAGTTAACAGATTAGCAATTAATCAGTGACAAATAGGCATGTATTACTATAATCCCAATACTTTAAAAAAAAAAAAAAAAAAAAAAAAAAGCGCATTTACTCACTTGCATGCTGCTCCAAGCAAGCCAACCTTCAGCTTGGTTCAGAGCAATGGTGTATCTGCAAAAGGGCACATAGGACTGTCCTGTGTGGCTTTAGAGAAATGTTTCAGCTGAGCCTGCCACTGGGGATGAGAGAGAAAGAATTTTAAAAGAGCTTTTGTGTGTCAAATCATTATAATGAGACTGGAGATCATAATTTTAATTTTTTTTTCTAAAACAAAACAGAGCTTTCTCTCTCATTAGTGTTTGGGTTTTTTTAAAAAAAAATCATTCCACAGGTCTTCTAGACTGTCTTTAGAATCTAAGCGCTAAATGACTGGGTGGCACAGAGCAGAACAGGTTGATAAAATGCAGAAATGTACAAGACTGAATATCGAAATCCATACTTGTTACAGCTTATATTTTGGGAGACATCCTGCAATTTACCCTTATTGTGTTTGAATGAATAGTCTTAAGATATAGCATGGATTTTAGGAATATATAGTAGAAAGCTTTCTTCATACAAATTCCCAACACTTAAAGGCAACACTGCTATCTACTGGGACACTTGTTCAAACCACGTTGAAGGCCATTGAAATGGCAGAGAATAATATGTCCATGGCAGCAGACTTGGCAAGGAGTCAAAGACAGTGGCCAGATGCTAAATGACTTAGCCCCACTAAGGGACACCATGAAGTTGTGCAAAAACCAAAACGCTCAATGACATTGCACTTGTAGCAAACCAACAGTTAAATACACTGCTTGAAAGCGATGGGAACAAAGCCTCTGAAGGAAGAAAGTCTGTCCATGTTCTCCCAGCACTGATAGCTTTTGCGTGAGTACAAGGGCACCACCAGCAATAAAAGTTGCACAACTTGCCTGAACCAAGACACCAGTATGTTCCTGGCGTTTCAAGTGAAATGAAACCGTTTTAACAGCGGAGCCAGATAACGTACCGTTTTTTTTCTAGAAGGTAATATTTTCTGCAAGTTGAAACTTGCTCAAGATACCTGTGGTGTGACTGTTACTTAAAAATGATAGTTACCTGCAGAAGCAAATTGACTATTACGAAAAGCTGAACATCTTTCAAACATACCACCTGACAAGTTTTTTGCTGAGTGCTTTCAGAGTAATTGCATTCACTTTATAGACACAATCATAAAAGCTGGAACTGTTAAAAGTAGGACCCTTTGAAAAGGAGGACATTGATTAAAATTAAAGCTACAAATGCTGGTAGTATGCTGGACAGGTTTAAAAGTGTACACACAGACTCGGAGAAATTGTAGGTATGATTATCAGTACAACCCTTATGTTTTTGGTACCATGAAGCTTTGGACCTCTCAGTCTGTGATGTGAACAGCCTGATGATGACCACTACCCATGAAGTGCTACTCCCTGCCTAGAAAAGACTGGGGGGGGGGGGGAATCTTTCTTTTTTAAATACCAACAGAACAGCCAAATAACAGAAAAGAATAACTGCAGTGCTACTGAATGTTCAAATACGAGATGTGTTTAGGGAGTCAAACTGCTGTGTCCACATGCTGACAAACAAGACACATCCTATTTCATGTCTTATCAACAAACAACACTTAATTCTCATTTGGGAGGCCACAAGGAATGGAAAAAGCTCAGAGGGGTGGAAGCAGGAAGTTCAGTCCATGCTCCTCTCTCCAAGGGTCCAGGAGCAGCTTCCCTCCTCTACGTGTTTCAGGGCTACAGAAATACCAGCATTAGCAGAGCAGTGAATGGATAAGCCTGACTGCAACACTGCTTTCATTAGCTTTAATATACTTCATCGCCTTTAGTTACTATCCTTCCAGGGTACCAGAGATAACTAGGTATTTAGTCTTTAAATTACAAACTTAATCTAACTTCCAGAAAGGGAGACCTTGCTCCCTTTCATTTGGGATTGGGAAGCAGAATGGACGGGGGCTGCAAAACTTCCATATACATTTTCATTTCACTCTAGTAAGTAAACACTAGTGCTAGACAGTCTATATCAAATCAGCTGTAAACCAGTTGATATAAAAGCAGCATTCTTTTGCCTAGATGATTATACCTATTAACAGAAAAATTCATTTGATGTATACGTGAAGAATTCCAGCGGTTGTCTTTTTGATGTCAAATATGAAAGAGCATACACTTCATTAAATGGCACATCAAAAGGATGAAAATGCAATCGTTAATCTATCTTTTATGGCATTCTCCTAACAACGTATTGTAGAAACACATATTGCAAAAAGGTCCTGAAAAATTCCTTGAGTTGTAGAAGGTCTCTTAAATTTCCTAAGCCCCCCATTTTACACCTGAAGTTAGCGCCATACTCATCTTCTTCCCACTGATGTAATTTTAAAATCTGCACATCAGAGGCAAGGTTAGGGATATAAAATGTAAACACACATCCACTCTGCTTAATCCTTTGTCTCAGCAACAAATTACTGCATTTGATCCATTCAAGTCTCTGAGCATACTGAACTCTTGGTGCGGTGCACATATCCAGACCTAAATTAAAGCAGGCTAATTTCTTCTCAGACTCACCCAGCACCTCCTTCTAATGCGCTGGATGTGTCTATGTCTGGTGGCACCACCCCAGTGTTGGATTTATATTGCGTTAGATATCGTCTCTAATCAGCAAGGGAAATCCACAGCTGGCAAGGAAGGCAGATCTTCATCCTCACTAGCAAGAGAGAATTGGGATGTAGCTTTGGGTCAAGACATTCCTCACTGATTTTAACAAGAAGTTCTGTAATCGTGAACCCTTTGCCTGGCAGGACCAAGCCCATAGCACTCAGCTGATCACGTCTGCTGCTTGTGGAAAGGAAGAAAGAGTTATCTGAGGCTTGAACCTATTTGGAAAGCATCTGCCTGAACAGGAGCAAATTCCCCGCTGGGGAACACTGATGCAGGCAGGACAGAGGGGCTGCGGAGGGGGCCTCTGCAGTACCCACCTCCCAAGGAGCCACTCCAGAAACGCTGAGTTAAAACAGTGCTGGATCACTCACCTGCTCTGCAAGCTGCATCTTTATGCCAGGTTCTGTGATGATGTGAGCCAGATGAGAACCTGAAGGACCTCGTTTCCCAGTGTAAACTGCTGTCTTTGCTCACAGATGTGTCCGAGTTCCTTTGCAGTATCTGAACATTGCAGTGCCTGGAGCACTTCAGCTTACGTAGGGTTTAGTTTTTAAAGAAAGCCTTTCTTAGTTGTGGGATTGGCTTTAAAAATACAAAATATAATGGCATTTTTCCTACAGTTCAAAACCACTACAGCAATTAAAAACTCTGAAAGGTACTGTGGCTAAAAATGAGACTGGATTAAAATGATGAAAGCAATCCCAATATAACAATTTTTATTTTTAATATTTGAGGTTGAGAAAACTGATTTGACTATGTCCTGAAAGCAGCTACACAGACAGTTTCTGACTTTCTTCATTTCACACAGAGCTTGATGAATTTTCGCTTGGTGAAGAAATGTAATTCAGTTCACTGTTGTAGCTTTCCTGTTGTATTTGCATTCCCCAAATAAGCTATTGAACAACTTTTCTAGCAAAAATGTTCACTTAAACAGAAGCTGAAAGTAAATATTGGAGGAAGTTCACAGAAGGTTCCTCCTTCTACAACCTGTGAATGAGAATACTAACACTGGAAATATGCTTCCACGGTATATTTATCCAATAATAATAACAACGTGACCCATTTGTGGCAATTAAAGGCCATCAACATAGGTAGAAATAAACATGTAGATGTTCCTTACACCAGAGAAGCTATTCTACTGAAAATATTTTCTAACTACTGAATAAATGTAAACACAAAAGAAGGAGAAAAATAGTTTTAAATATGTACTACCAGAGGGGAAGAAGAATAATATTAGTTTTCAGACTGCAGGATTTGTCAAAGCAAATTTAGTCATTTAAAAATACTCCTGTATTACCAATTTACAGAGACATACATCATTCAGCCATGAAAAAGAAGTGATGTTATATGACTTAACAGGTTAATTTGCTTTCCATATTTCCATTATCAAATGCTAAGCATAATCATGCCAATATTTCTGAGCTACCTGTCATAGGGAAAAAATTTACCAAGAAAAACGTTAGTTATTCTGAGTGAAGGATAAATTCAATGTTTCTTTAGTCTTTTCATAAGCTTTTGAAGAAGAACACAACTTTCCATGTAATAAACCGTTCTGATAGCACTCATTTACATATACTTACTACAAATCTAGTATTTGGCATACAGGGATTGTGAAGTTTGAAAAACCTGCTTTACGTCTGTAGACGGAAACCAAACCCTGCAGGAGTAAGACCTGGCCAGACAGCACCGAGGTCCTTCCAGGCCCACATGGGCTCCACTGGTGAGCCTGAGGTTGCTTGACACTGAAGACAAGAAGTGTTCCCGAGACGTGGAGATTCCCTCCCTTCATCCCTCTCCAGGTCTTACTGCACAGCAGGTAACAGGGCAGTCTTGCCTCCTGCATTGAATTTGACTGAAACCAGGGCACCGTACCATGTTTAAATCTGAATCTGGCTGCATCTACCCATGGAGCAGGTGGCCTCCCTGGGATGACAGAAGGGATGTCTGGCAATGAGAGGAAAGCCTTGCACCATCAAGGGCCTAACGGCTTCTGTGGTCAGGGAAGGCAAAATAAAGATAAGAAAGAGCCTCACAATGATGAACTTTTGTAGGAAATGAAAATCCATGGCAACCACTCAAGACCGCACTAAAAGATCTAGAGAGGATTGTTCTTCTGGCCAAACCTTCAACAATTTTTGGCACTTACAGATATTAGGTGATTGGGGGGAAAAATAATACAAATGGATTTTATTTCCTTGCTAGGCTGCCAATGAGTAGCAACTTTCTGCCTGGCCTTTGAACCTGATGGGGCATACTCAGAGGTGTCCGTCCCAGCACTGCCCTCAGGCCTGTGCTGTAAAGAATTGCTGCACCAAGACTACAGCTGAAACACAAACTCACATCCATCACAGAAGCATTGTGAAACATCTGCTTGGCGTGTCTGACCCACTGCCCTCATGCAAGGCAGGAAGCATCCCCATGCCTTGCCCCTTTGAGGTGTCCCCCCAGGCTGGGTGCGAGGGGGGTGCAGGCATCCACGGAGGTAACAGGTACGGGGAGCAGCCAGACTCCTTGGGACAAGTGCCAAGGGAAGCACCTTTCTCAGTCAGGCATCAAGTCAGTCAACAAGTCAGGCATCAGCCCGTTAGCTTTTGCAAGGGCAACGGTAGTTAAGAGGTGACCCTTGCCTGCGTTCAGGTCTTATCACTCTCCCAGGAGCTGCAGTGCTCTGCGAAAGAGACTCTTGCTCTTCATGCAGACAAATGAGTTAAATCAAACCCTGACATAGATGCCTTTAACAGCAACTTTGCCCTAAGAAATTCAAGCTGAATTCAACCCACATTGTCTTAGTAGAGCAACCACTATTAAATCACGTGCATGCATGGGTGCAGTAGCACTTGCATAAACCTACTGCTGCCAATCTGAGCCATCGTGCACTCCAGTATTGAAACAAACATAAACTAGCAATTCCCAGGTGCTGTGGGCTGTGTCTGAACCTTGCAGCTTGCTCAGCTGCGCTCCTACTGCAACTCCTCCTGCGACTGTTTATTTGCATTCAAAACCCGTGATCATCAGATTATGCATTAAAGCACACTTTGAGGCTTCAAGCACAAAGGCCTGTTTGAAAGCTGAAGAGGAGCAAGAAGAAGGTTCTTTCCAGTAGCATTTCGCAGGCAGGCAGTTTTAATATCCTTTGCCTAGGCTTCACATAGGTGAGATTTTTGTCTTCCATCACCATAAACTGCTCACCATCTTTCTAAGTTCCCCATGCAGTAAATAGCACAAACAGTAACATAGCTGTCAATAAACCAGCTGAATCCAACAGGTGGTTTTTTTAGTCACTCCTTATATAGCTGTAATTCAAGAGAAAACGGTACTTCCAAGTTTCTGCTCAAACTTTCTGGCATTCAACAAGGAAAACATCTCTGAACATCCCCTTTTTCTCTCAGATTTTTCTCCCTTTACTCTGAAGGTCAAAGGTTTAATTTGTATGCTCATCTCTCTCTTTCAGTCTCCAACATATCCCTAATTGAAATTTGACACATATACCCATTAGCTGAATTTATTCTTTTTCCACGCTTCATTAACAATGCTCTTTGCTATATTACGACGCTAATGCTCATCATAAAACGCTCTCCTATGCAGTGTGGCTTACAATGGATGGTGATTGATGTTATCAAAGGTAACATGGAATCTAGAAGGTATAACTTTACATGCTGAAATTGCAAGCTGCGGCAGGAATCTTGACAGTCAGGGACATATCCTGACCTCACAAGGTCTGCTAGAGTGTAAAATGCCAGCTGATTTCTGTGATGCTGCAGCAGTAACCCAGCTACAGTAGAATCCATCCACCCCTGCACTCTCCGAACCCGAGTCTGTCACAATGAACTTCTGGCTGAACTTGATCTTCATCTACATTACCCACCTGAAATGTTGAATATAATTTTCTCCACTAAATTGTGCACAATCGGGTCTTGTAACTAGAAAATGAAACTCAAAACCATAAATGCAAATTAGCTTTTCATTTTAAAACTGCAATTTCCTTTTCTGATGTACTGTACCACTTGTCCATGAAGTTTTGTCTTTTTTGGAAAATGACATTTTCTTATGGCGTATAAGTTTCACAGGGTTGCCATGGAAACTGGGCCTCTTTCTCCCTCTTTCTCTCTGTCTCCAAGTCTCACCTTGAAAGGAAAATGGTTGTCATTTGCAGCGCATAATTTTGCAGGTTAAAGTTTCCATGATCATTCAGATAGTGATGAAATACAACCCCAAAGTTCAGGGACAGCAGAAGAGGGGAAGAGTGCTTATGTATTTCTAAAGCTGACAGTCAAATCCTCCACTGTCTTTTACCCTTACTTTAGCTGCAGGGGTGAAGGGTGCAAGTCTGACATGCTGAGTAAATGACCCAGGCGCTCTGCTTTATGGCGTGTTTACATAGCACAGCACACTGAAACCGGCTTCTCCTGCCCCTGCTCCAATAGGCGATGCGCAGAGGCAGGGCTGCTTCAGGGGCACGTTCACGCTTGGTGGCCCCCAGCACACCCCCACGTGCCCTGCAGAGCCAGCAGCCCCAGCCGCATCGGAACTGCCCAGTGGGAAGCAGGAGAGGCGGCTGCCAACCCACAGTGGCCAGACGGCCGAGAAAAGCAGAAGGGCAGGGAGCACGTGAAAAGCCCCAGAGAGCTGAGGAATGCCTTTGTAGCTGGGAAGCAGGGCTTGGCTTTACCGTAATACCAGCCACGGCCAAAGCAAGCCCTCGTAAGGCGAGGACAGAGGACTGCCTCAGAAAACAAGGCAGCATTCTGAACAACTTACCACTTATTCAGCCCAGCCAAAAGAATGTACCAAACGGTCAGGCTTGTTCTTTTCTCCAGACCCATAGACCGTTCTTGCTTAAGACTGGTTTGTTTCAGTCTCCATGCCAAGGTCATGTGTGTCACGAGCTGCATCCTGCAAGAAAAAAAAAAAGCTACAAGTGCAGGCACCAGCACAAGGTGGATGCTCTTGGAGTGGCTGCACTGAACGTATCAGAAACTACCAACAGCATGCCCCGCTACAGGGCCTTGCCATGGCCACATAACATAGCTGCATGAGCAAATCCAGAATACAATGCCCTAAACTTGGGGACAAAATCCCTTCTCAATCCGCCATCCACTTAGGTAGATTGCTCGCCCATAAAAGCCGGGTGTATATAAGCAGCATATATCCACATAGAAAGTGTCTCAAGGAAAACTGAAAGTAGCAACACAAGCAAAACACCTGCTGCTTTTACGGCCAACCTGAAACAAGAAAAAATGGCAATCCTTATTGTAAGTGCAGCCTCTGCGGTTTTAGCCAGAGGTGGCTGAGGTGATTTTGGATAAATATTGGATAATTATCTGAACCTCTGAATGTTTACCAGCATTATCTGAGGTTTACTAACCACTCACTTTAACCCCTGCAAACCAATTAGCTAATGCATGTAAATACTTGAGGAATGATTAGACAGGAGGAGTCATTTTAGTAGCGCATATTTAGCAGGGAAAAAAATGGATGTTAAAATGAGGCTATTTAGCAAATGAGTGCTTGAAAGCTAAAAGCAGTAGTAAAAAGTTCATTGGTCCTGGTTTTTTTCTTTTTTCTTTGCACTACCAATTTCACCTATGGGAAGCTCTACAACTTTATATTCTCTGTTAGAATATTCTGCTCAATAGAGGACTTTTTTTTTTTTTTTTGCAGTTTTTAATGAATAGCACTGCTGTGTGCTGCATGATGTGAAGAGAAGAGGTTTGAAAAAGGTGTTGCAGGAACACGACATTGCGCTTTCACTTGAAGAAACACCTTATATGCTTTCCAGCTGTTTCCTACAGATGCTGTACATATGCTTAAAGGTCAGTGTTCTTTTGAGAGCATCCGTAGCCCCACTATCATTTAGATAACAAATGTCTCATGCCAGGATAAAGTGTTTTAAATACAAAATGTTACAGAAATAAAAAGATTTAATCAGCAGATGAGGAATGGAAAACAACTCCGAAGGAAAACCTGCGTAATATTTTGACTGTTATCCCAGCCTTGAAGTGCTGGGATTGGTCCCATGGGAAGAGGCCTTGGAGCTGGCACGTTAGGAGGGGGAGAAGCTGTGCTGCCTCGTGGCTCTCGCTCCCCTGGCCACCCTGTTGCTGATAGGGCTACATAACCACGTATCCCTGCCAAGGTCAAGTGCCTGGCCCTGTGCAGTCTGCTCCAAAAAAACAATCTGCCTTGTAAGCTACCATGAAATGGGAACATAGTCACTCTCTCAGAAGGATAACAAGACTTTGAGATTTCTACAGTTTTCGGGGATGGGGGGGGGGGGGGGCGCGGAAACGCGGGGGGCAGGGGAGAAGAGAATCAGACTGGGATCATAGGACAAGAGGAGATGGCCTCAAGTTGTGCCAGGGGAGGTTTAGGTTGGATATTAGAAAAAAATTTATTCACCAAAAAGAGTTGACAAGCATTAGAACGGGCTGCCCAGGGAGGTGGTGGCGTCACCATCCCTGGAAGTGTTTAAAAAACACATAGATGTGGCATTTAGGAACATGGTTTAGTGGTTGCCATGGCAGTGCTGGGTTGGGCTCTATCTTAAAGGTCTTTTCCAAACTGAACAGTTTTATGGTTCTTGAACTTACGAAAAACCCAAAATGCAGAAGGTGCTTGGCTCAGTGCTTTGATAGAAAAAGAGGAAAAATACAGTGTAGCCTGGCTGTAACACACTATTTGGCCTAAGATTGAGTACCAACCACTACAAATAAAAGGCATAGGTTTAATCCTGGGATTATATTTTTCTAAATGATTATATTTATCCTGTATTTGATATCAATATCTTTTAAAACACATAATCACGTAAAACTGAATGGTAAGGTTTGCAGATGTTGATGATTGAGTTAGCAGCAGATAGTGCTTAAGGCTGGCCTCCAAACGACCTCCAAGAAAATCGATGAGGAAGGTTATAATTTTAGTAGTCTGAGATTAATTACTGAAAACTAAATTGCAACTCACAGGTATACCTTGGGGTATTTGGTCTTCATAGTCTGGTGCAGCCTGGGTGAATTCACATCATGAAAGTGCCCTTTTCCTTGAAATACCGTGTCTGCCTCAGCTGTCTGCATCCAGTCACCTATAGATCTGGTCAGGAACAGCGCGTACAAAGAGAACAGAGAGCAAGTTTTGGTACTTCCATAATAGCCCCTTATCCACCTGGCAGTTTATGAGAGGTTTCATAAACCTATTTACTTCAGGTATTTATTCAAATACAGTGGTACATTAGCAAGCTGTCGCAGTACTTAAAAGTATCTCTCAGCTGCATATAAAGGAAGTGCACATAATTACTATTTGTTTCTTTATGGTGTTTTATTACAAGAAAGTAGCGCAAACTGTCCTGAATTCTGTTACAGAATACAAATTCTTCTCAATATACTAGTGAGTCAGAAATGTTTTATAATTCCTCTCTCTTGGTGTGCCCATTAAGCATTTTGGGGTATGTTTTTCTTTCCTGTTGAAGGCATCTGGCTCTCCTTAACAGATGAAAGCTCATGCTCTTTAGATTAAGTACATTAATTTTTATCCCCCACGCTTGTCAACAGATGCGCAGACTGGTTTGGCCATCATGTCTAGGTTATGCTTATAGCCAGCTCTCTACAGGCACAGGGTGACCTTGGGTTTGCGGCTCTACCTTCCTCTCTCCCACCCATAGACACAGGTTGTCCAGGCTTCTTTTCACTCATGTTGTGTCAGTCTACTATATTTGCAATATAACTTGCTTTCTTGAATGTGTTTGTACAGGAATAATGAGGCCATCATCTTGATTAAGATTCCTCAAAACTAGTATGGATACCAAAACCCAAGCAAATCGCTGTGCATTGCTCCAAGGGCAGCTGATTGACCAACATTCCGCACATATTGCCGATGCTTCCGCAAACAAGGTTACATTGCTTTCTTTTGCTTTGTAAAACCCAAACAAACAAACCCCCCAAACCCTAACAAGCTATAGCTGTGTGTTAACAGTATTTTCCATGGCCTTCCCTTCACTGAGTTGGATGCAGGCAGGAGGAACAGTAAGTGCATCCCACCATCTAGGAGAGATCGCACCTGTTGCTGCTCCGCTGCTGCCCCAGCCCCAAGGAGACACAGGGCTCAGTCTTTACATAGAAGTGGATGGGAAGCCATTTTCACACAATTAGTCTGAGCTGGGGGGAAAAAACCAAACCAAACAACAGTTCTTAGACTGAGAGTGAAGTGATAAAAGGTCTGAACCTTCTAGTAGTCATAAAGAAAAAGCAGGTAAAGGCAGCCAGCCAAGAGGAGACTGAATGTCATGCAAATGTCTGTATTTCTGCAATGTATCTTACATGGAGAAAAATTCTTATGGGTTTTAAGACATTATAATTTAGGGAAAACTCTGTAACATTTCTTATTAACTCCTGGCTTTAAAATACATATTCAAAACAGGGAACATTCACTGTACAAAGAAAATCTTTATCACTGCTTCTGAGCTTGTGGGTCATCATTTCTCCATGAAATCCAGTAAAAGAGGGAACAGCTGACTGAATTTATGGAAGACTGATGTTCTAGCACAGTATCTGCCACCAGCTCTTTGGTACCCTGAAGCAAACTTGAGCTTCAAGCCGCCTAAAGAATGAACGTGGAGTACTGGGGTAGCAAAGCTCCTTTTGTCTGCTACATTGATCCAGAATTTACATCAAGGGAAAAGAAATTTAGTAGGCTATTCCTTCAGGCCACTTGCAACCCATATAAATCAGTCTTGTTCACATGAAGCACAATAAATACTGTGATAATTGCCAAAGTTATTGCACTGATTTCTGCTGTTCTTGCATACTAAGCTGCAACATCCCAAAATGAAAGCACAAATGAACAGAGATCTTAGCTTTGCTCAAGCTATCAACCCCATGAATAGGGTGATTAAATTTTCAATGAGAAGGCACTGTCCATTTGCAAAATTACCTTGACTTGTGCAAAAAAATTTACTCTGGCTGCACTCTGAATTTAGTTGTAATTCTTGGTGGCTTTCCCTTCAAACGCACCTCTCTGTGGGCACACCAAGTTAATAAACTATAAAACATAGGCTTAATTACAGGAAAAAAAATTATAAGTTGGTTACGCCTGGGAGTTTTACACACTTAATGTGTCCATTCACAGTGTTGTCCAATGTACTATCAGTCATATAACACCCCCCCCATGCATATTCAGTCACGTTTACAGAGCGAGCAATGCCTCAGAGGCATAGGGCGGTACCCAACCAGGGCTAGACAAAGGCACCGGGTTTAGCTTCACTCCCAGTCAAACCCCAACCTGTTCCCAGTTTTGGTCACTTCAAACTGATGCTGCAGGTTCCCCTTCTCCTGTCAACATGCATATATTTGATCAGTAGCAGTATTACTGTGATGACTCTCTACAAATGTAGATTGGGAAAATGGAAAATACCTAGTGCCATTCCATAAATAACATTAAATGTTCGTTTTTCCTTGGTTTTTTAGAACGTTTTGGGAATTCTTTGCTTACTCTGCTCAGAAGTATTTTGAACAGGGCAAGAAGTGACTATCCTGGCAAATAGCCTCAAAGCTCTTGTTAAATAGTGTGAGGATAAAGCAATGACTGTAATTATTATTATTTTCACTTCTAGCTATATTTTTTAAGGGTTACACTGCAACTTAGCAGAACAGTTCCCATTCTTCTAAGAAACACTTAAAACATTTACTTGGTGTGTAGGCAAGTGACCTTCAGGACTCATCTGAGGACAAGGCAAGGCACAAAAGCTAAGCCACAGCAGCAGGGAGCTGACAAGCCGGGAGTGCACATGCTTAAACAAGTTTCACTTATTAAAAGAAAAATGTAAGCTTCTTTTCTGCAACTTGTACTACACAGACAGAGTCCTATGATTACATGGTGTGCCAGTGTACCCTAATCTCCAGCAGCTAAAGGAAATAGGTCAGCAGAACAATTAGGACCAAAGCGGTGTGTACCCTCCTCAGCTTGAATTCCTCAGGTGACACCTGCAGATTACTTGAGCTTTAGGCACAGATAACACGGGCTGTCACTGCAGTATAGAGAAAGGTAGATCTGAGATACTCTTCAACAAAATTTCAAGAAAAGTAGCTGTCAGTTTGTGGCATTTCACTGACCGTGACATCTTTGACTATTACTCACAAAAGAAAACAACTTGCTCTCTCTTTCATTACTACCCATAGCCATGGGCAATGAGATGTAAGGGCATACTTACAGAGGTATTTATTTGGCCCTCATGTCAGATGATGTAACAAATATTTGAATTTTATTACATTTGTGCTTCTAATACTGAAAGGAAATAGCATACATAACTTCTAATAGACAAGGAGGAAGCCACTGGATTTTTCACGTGTTGAAGACATGACAGCTGAGAAACGACAGGAAGGCAAAGGAGTGCAAATATAGAGTGATGACATGAAAGCAGCAAATAATGAGGAGCAAGCTAGTAGATGGAGGAAAACCAGACTGTTCAATAGCTAAAGACTAGCTAAGATATGGTAATTTGAGTGGGGAAGAAGACTTTGATGATCTCTCAATTAAAAAATGTAAAGTCTACATATGGCAAAGGCTGGTGAGAAAAGAAAAGGAAATTTTAAGAGTTCTATTTAAGCTTCTCTTTTTTTAATAATTTTGCCTTTCATATATATATATATATATATGTCTATAAATAACCACCTCATATTTGAAAATGCAAAAACTGCTGATAGGGTTAGTTATGATAACTTAAGGTCCCTGTCCCCCATAGCCTTTAAGATAAGGAAAACAACTCCATTTAGCTGGATCTACCTTCTGTTAAGCAAATAGCTCAGAAGAAATGCTGATGTCTTCTAGACTGCCTCTCCTGCTTGAGGGAGAATATTAAATATTTTAGTGACTTTTGTTACGCTGAAAGGGTTCATGGTTGCTGTCACATGGATCTTCACATAGAAGCACTGAGTTCACCGAGGTTGATGAGCATACTAGCAGCCTGTCAGTCAGGCGAAAATGAAAAAAGCCATTGTGCTCCTATAATGGATATGACAGATTAAACAAGAGAAGTTATTTGCCAAGGTACAGCTTGACAAGGTCTTTGTAGACGGTGAGTTAGGTTTTGGAGGGTTAGGTACTCCCAATCACGCCAAGAGAACAGAGTCCATTTTTCTTTGAACTAGTTTCTGATTTAGGGGGCTAATAATCATGCTCGTAAAAGGTCTGGCTGAGAGGTTACTTGTATGTACAGCACCGAGAAGTGGCCCACACCCCATTCAGGTTGGTGACTGTGACTGCAATAAAGCATCAGTCAGCCCCTGAAGACTGGATCTGCACAGAAGAGGGAGACAGATATTGTCACATCTGCCCTATTGATGCATTGCTGTTAGAGACAATTTTAAATGTTTTGAAAATATGGAGAAGGAAGGCTATGTCTGAAATAAGAATGAAATTAAAAAAACTGTGAGCAGAGAAATCAAGTGGGATCATCAGAATAAACGGAGACCAACCAGAAATTTCCTTTAGAAGCTATGACTTCAGAATGTCTTTACACCTCCCACTGACAAAGTGGAGTCCAGCCACTTAATTACCACTTATGGTCTGGATGAAAACCACTACTAATCCTGGCCTATTTGACCTGGCACTTTCATTTCTCACGTTTAAGCAGACAATACAGCAGAATATTTTTTTGTAGTCAAGACCACAAATTCCTTGGCCATAAAAGCAAAGAGAAATGTTTGCTGCCACCCAGAAAGCCTTCCCCACCTTGCAGAATTAGTCCCTTTGTTAATTGCTAGGAGGCAGAAGGTTGCAGAAGTTAACTACTAATGCTTTCTCAGTCTGTTTAATCAGGAAAGGGTCATATTACAGCTGAAATAAGATGTTCCTCTCATTAAGGCAGTGAATTTCAGACTAAGATTAAATTCTTGATCCAGGCACAGATTTGTCACAGAGGGCAAATCAATTAAAATTTCTGTTACCCATCAGTAAATGGGGTAATTATTTGTTCTCCAGACCTTTTTGTATTTGCCAATTAACCCATGTTTATTTAGTCTGCAAGTTCTCAAGGAGAGTGTCTGTGCTTAGCACACACGCACACCTGTGATGTTGAGGCCTTAACGTCATTTAGGATCAAGCTATAGTAACACTTCTACTACATGTCAGACAACAGCATAACATTTAAGCAAAATAAATGTCTTCATCTATACCTCATTTTATTCATAAGAACCAAAGAACAAACTTTAGGATAATTCTGGGGAAAAGCAAGGCTATTGAACATAACCAAAAATAAAGGTAATATTCTACCAATGACTAATGTCGATACTCTAGATTATAAATGTAAGTAAAACGGACACAAACCAATTAATCTTTAATCTGTTTCCTGTAAAATTGTTAAACTATTCTATAAAACCAGATTTCGCTATTGAATTAGACCAGGAAAAGGATAACGACAAGATAAAGCAAATGCACAGCCTCCACTGAGTTCAACAATCTGACATCATCCAAGTAGCAAAAACCTGGAGATGTTTTGAAGAAGGATGTCACAAAACCACTGAGCTTAGCACAGAAGGCAAAATCTTTCACTGCAGATCCAGATTCTGTGTCAAAGCCAAAAGAAGGTAAATTCTTCTAATCAAAGTTACAAATTGACCTAATTAATTTTATAATTAACCTTGATAATTGAAAGGAAAAAGGGTGACCTTCACTGAGTTTGTTCAGTGTTTAGTTTCAGACTATAAGCAAATTCATTCCTGTTAATAAGGCCACTACTCCCAAATGCTGATGGGATAAAATCGAAATTAATTAGCACATGCAAATGAAGACTACTTTTATTATACTGTACCATAGTTCCTAACTTATTTTTCCAAAACATAGAGCTATTTTACATTAAAGTTTGAGGGTACTACATCTTAGTCATGTATGAACATCAGACTTCTATGTGAAAGCCTATCTAAATAAACAAGCTTTCTAGCAATAAGATTAGTATTTATTTAGACTACATCTTTAAAAGAAACAATTCCCTAACTGGACAATCCTGGTTGGAGTAAATTTTGCAGTATTTGGTCCCTTCAGATTTAGGTCATCTCCCCTCAAGCTGACAAGTAGAAAAAGCTGATTCATTTCATTTAGGATTAAGTAAAATAACAGGATTTCATTAAATCTACAGAGCGATGATCTTCTGCGTCTGCATACAAATCACTGCCTGCCACCTGGGTAGGTATTGAATAAGTTTTAAACTGTTTTATAGTCCATATTTCTATTATGAGTGACTTCCTGAGAAGGCTTTGAAGAGTCCTGCTGTGGAAAGCAGGATGGTGCCTCCCGTGGCCCGTCTGCCGCCTGTGGGAACGAAGGGAACCATCTCCCGCCCCGGCGCGCTGCGGCCTGACACTTTTAAGGGGAGGGGGCAAAGAAAACCTTCTCAGCTGCTCTAGCAAATGCTCTCACACTCATCCAAAAACTGAGTAAGAGGTTTGTAAAACATGTCATCACAGTGTTTTGAATCGGCAAGCGGCAGAGTGCTCCTAAAGTGGGCTTGAGGAGGTTACTCGCTGAGTGGGGGCAGGAGGGCAGCGTGATCCCCCAACTCCATCCGGCTCGGGTGGGTTCCAAGTGCAGGGTCCAACTGGTATAAGAGTAGCAGAATAACCATAATATTTGCCCACATCAAAAGCACTTTAGCTTGCAACTGATAAGTGGTTTTTAAAACTATCTTTAAGAGAAACATATCGGGGTGGGGGGCAGGGGAAGGGTGGAAATGGAGCACTGGAAGTCCTGCGAGTTCACATAGCTGTCATTTTTTACTTCTCTTTGTTGCAGTGAAATGCCGCTTGCCTGCTTTAGAGTGAAATTGCAGTCCTGGGATAAAAGAGCAATAATAAAGCATCACAAGTCTGCTAAAAGTGGCTGGAACTTTGTATTCTTTATACTTTTATTTTAAACTGCCAGAACTGAATAGCAAACATGGGGTGTTCACATCTCGGTAAAGCCTATCCTGCTTGGACAGAAACGGCCAGAATGATACAAGCCTGCAGTGGGAACGACCTGCAAACACCTGCTGACCCACATGCAGATTTATCCATCAACTGATCTTCATTCACATACGTCCACTTCAGATGTTGTTTCCCCAAAGCCTTTCTCAGCGACTTGCCCCGACCTGTCTGTCTCGCAGTAAATCGGCGGGGGGGGGGGGGGGGGGGGGGGGCTGTAAACACAACCCCCACCGTGAGGCTGGCACTTTTTTGATGATTAGCTAAGGCTATCTCTTTCTAAAGGAAAAAAAGCTCTTCTGCTTCCCACAGCTGAATAACAAAAATTAAAAATTGTGTAGCTCATTTGTCCTCATTCCTTGAAAGACATTTAAGTACTGCAGAATGGATGCCTATAGTTTTATGCTTCGAGGACAGCCTCATGCACTGGCATTGATCCTGGAACAGAACAAGAAAAAAAACCAACAAACAAACGGTTTTCCTTTAGGGACTTTCTGGAGCAGGTGTAGGCAGTATGTAGCCATGGTCACTGGTAACTTTTACTTCTTGTGTCCACCTAAAAAGTACTATTCAGGTTGGAGAGACCTTTAAGATGATGAAGTCCATCATAACAAGAAAAGCAGGCAAAATTCCCTGCGCCCTGAAGGACTGTACTCACCCCTCCTGCTCTGCAATTCAGAGTTAGAGTGGGACAGCCTGGGGCAGGGGGTAATTATTTGGGGTTTTCTCATTATTGAAGTATACTTAGGACACACTTTGCATGCTCTTAAAAATTATAAAGACGGCTCTTGGTGTTGAAGAACTTTTTGGGGTCCTTGGTTTCAGCACAGAGGGAATTCTGTGGCCAGTGCTGTAAGCTCCAGCAAGTTCTTGAGCCAAGCGCCATCTACCAGCTGGTATTTATCTGTCTGTCTGTGTGCCCTGTCACGTGTAGTATTTTGAGAAGCCCTGACCTTCTGGAAGCACTCCTGTCCATGCACCTGCTACAGCACGCACAGGAGAGCCACAACACTAGCCACTTGTACTGGATGGCCACGCTATTTTAATTCCATGAGCTACGAACGTGACGGTTATAGGGACGAAGTGACCAAGAGCTGGAGTGAATCAACTAGGGGCAAGGGGAAGCTATGAGGCTATTCAAAGCGTTATTTAAGGAAAAGTCTTTGACAGTTGCGTTAGTGAATCTAATTCTTCAGAAATGTGAATATGAATAAACAAGCAGCTTCAGTGTCTGCCTGAGCTGCAGCCAGCTGTACTAAAAAGCAGAAGAGATTTGTGGTATGAAATTCCTACATTTATTTCAGCTCTGTGCATCCATATATATAGTATTATTTATACAATACACTCCCGACTGCACCACACCTGATCAGGGCATACAAGAACACACAAAAAAAGCACTACTCAGAGCAAGCAGTGGATCAGAGTCCCTAACTGGAAAATCAAATTCATATAATATATTATATATAATAATAATATAATATATATAATAATATAATACTTTGCATCGTCTCTGTTTGGTCTCTTTCTAACATCTTTAATTGCTACCAATTTTTATTATTGATATTTTAAATAGTATTAATTCTAAAGCACTTGTACAATCCAACCCTGGTTCTTGGCACAGCAGTATAATGGAAGAGCTACAGTTCTGTTCCACACGCTTGTGTAAACCAAGTGACTGCAAATCCAGTGTCTAAGTGGTCATCAACAGTATACAGTTTCACTGTTATTTATTCCAGTATGGTATTCATCAGGTCAACTGTTTTTAATTATTGAGCCAAAACCTGTGGAATATGTTTCATAAAAAATTAGGTTACCTTATTTTTATTTGCCAAATCCATGAATAGCTATTACTTAAAACACACAATACTATATACGCTGGCTTACCTGAAAGGTGGAGAGCAGCTTCAGCTTTCACATTAAACTGACTGCAATAGAAGCTAGTACCTTACTGGTGTGTAAGTCCTTCTCAACCCACAAAGCTGGTAGCTTGTGTGCTCTATCAGTGGAATTGTATTCACACCACCTCAATGTCATTCACCTGGGTAAAGTTCCCTCAGCCGGTAACACCCAGGGAGCTGGAAGTTAGGTTTTATTCTTAGGTTACATAATAATATTTTGCTTTCTACAACAATGAGTTTCATACAAAGACCTCAAAGTCTGAACAACCTTTTAGGTAGATAAATACAACTGTATCTATAAAGTAGAAGGATTTACTCAACACACAGGGAGAACTTGCCCATGACCACATAGAATGTATTTTATCATTACGATGGCCAGCTGGAATAGAGCACCTTTACAGGCAGACATAAACTACGGAGGTTTTACAATTTCCTGAGAGTGTAACCGAACATATCCCTTTAGTTTTTTTTCTTTTACATCCTGTGTACCGATGACAATACCCACACTCAGAATTCATTACACTTCCTTTAATTCTCTAGTACAAGGGATCACAGCCAAAAGCTGTACCACATCTGGTAGTACTGTGTCAAGAACCTGTGCAATTTTCTTGCTTAGGCTACTCAGGGAATTATCTTGGCTTATGCTATAGAAATTTAGAATTATCCTCTAGCTTTTTTAAAAATACTTTAAAATTATCTACCTACAGCCAACAGCTGGTTCACAATGCGCCAGTTTCAATGAAAAATCTCTTCAACAGCCTGCAGTATATATGTCTGGTATCACTACATCCAGCTTTACTGAAGCAAATGCAATATTTTTAAGACATGTCTGTTCATCACTGAAGGCTCATTTAATAAGGAAAATGAAAGTACAATGCATTCTACCCCATGCACAACAGCAATACCTATCCTACAAAGAATGCAGACACCTCTTCTTTACTTTACTTTATAGTATATTTTAGCCCTTCCTCTGTTATCTTAGAAAGAAGAGCAGCTAAAACTTCATGAGCCAAGTATCAGAAATAGTGAGAAACTTCCCAAGTCACAAAAACTATGAAAACCAAATGCCCTGCGCTTTTCAATGACTGAAACACTTTGCCAGCTCGCTCGCTGCGGAGAGCCCGGGTGGTGGGGGCAGAGCACAGCCCTTTGGCCCTCACTGCCTGGGCTGGCCGGGGGTGCCTGCAGCCTGTCTCGGGTCCGGTGGCACAGCTGGGAAGGAGGCAGGTGACCCTGCCTTATTTTACGGGCAGAGTAATAAGTCATAGGGACTAAGAAGCCCATCAGTGAGAGCCAGAGGAAGAGGATGTGCAGAAAACTTTAGTGCTGCTTTGCTTCATTTCTACCAGTGTTTTCAGTTTTTCTTAACTTGTCATTCTCTAAAATGATAGTCCAGTCTCTAGCTGAATATTGAATTTATATATTCCAGAAATAAATTTGATTTTCTCAGTTATTTGTTGTGAAATTAAAAAAAAAAAAAAAAAGTTTGCAGACCTCTGGGGATCTAAGGCTCAGGTGCTTTATAAGGACACAGCTGTAGAGTGTAACAGACAGCCAAGGAGAGCCCCCCATCACCCACATGTGCAAGACTGCCCGAAGCTCTGACCCCTCATGGTAGGAAGGGTGACAAGCAAACAAGATATCTACTTTTGCTCGGACCATGTGCACCAGAAGCGCTGCAGACCTTCAGCTGGAGGGAAGCACCATGAAAGAAAGAGGAGCATTTCTGCCAGATGCGGGCATGCATGTCCACCCACCTAGCTGCAAAGCCACCCGCCAGCACAGGCGTTTATTATCACCCTCTACCATACAGCATAGGTGTGCCCAGGCACTGGCAGGGGCTTTCTGAACCACGGAACACTGCTCTGTAGCCTTTCTGTTTGTACTTCTTTCCTCAGGCTGACAGCAAATCCCATCTCTCTCTCTCAAGCTGAGGAACACAAGCTCGCCACCCTGCAGAGTGTATTGCTCAGAGCTGTTCAAGAGATTGCCCTGCAGTAAGGAATAGCTACAACACCACTACAAGCAGATCAGTCAGTCTCTGAGGCTTTTTTTTTTTTTTTTTTTTTTTTTCGTGAAAATAAAGGCACTTGGGACCTGTGGGAGGCAAAAAGTTCCTGGGTCTTCCCTTCTAGAAACATGTTTCAGGAGGAACTTTTTGCATGGTGACATTAATTTTACTCTCTCAGTCCAGCAAGGAGCTAACCTGGCCGATTGTGGTCTGTTCTTGTTGACAGGGACTCCTGGTGATGTTATCGATCTGTGTGATTACAGGGATTATCTCTGAGGGAGCCAATGACTTCAGCATTCATCTGAGGGGTTGCTGCAGAACTCGCTATGACTTCCAAATTCAAAATTACGCTGATCAATGCCTTAAAATAATGTTACAGAAATTATTTGATCGCACCAGTTAATTAACATTTGGAAATGACTATGTAACCAAAATTAATGAAAACAGAAAGCCAATTCTTTTATGTATCACACAAGAGTGAGAAGTAAATGTTGAATTTTAAAGTTATCACTTAATTATCCAGTTTTAACTGGATACAGAAGCACAATATGGAGATCTTCTACCAATACCTCTGTAAAAGAGGAGGAAAACAGAACGCAAACTGGTCAAAAAACAGCTCTGTAGGAAAGACTAACATTTGAATATCTTCAAAACCTCATTTTTCATTTTCTGAGATAGCACATAGTCGTCTCATCAATTCTCCTGAGATTTACTTTCAAATAAACTGAAACTTTCTTTACAGAAAACCTGATTTCGCTGAATGAAAATTTTTCTAAGCATCTTCAAAACACCAATAATAAACATAAGGATACGTTTCAATGGAAAATACTAGGGCTGTACAACATCCAGCCTCTTGTAACCAAAATGCTTAGGAG
The DNA here is from genome assembly GCF_023638135.1 of Falco biarmicus. NCBI lineage: Eukaryota > Metazoa > Chordata > Aves > Falconiformes > Falconidae > Falco > Falco biarmicus. Next base: position 3,387,769 of record NC_079295.1, on the reverse strand, counting down.
TTTTTTAACCTCAGTGTGTAAGTTATGCATTAATTTGAGAAAACTGCTATGAGCTTGAGAAATAATTAGAATGTTATTATTCTTTGATCAAAGTCAATTTGTGATTTTCTTGATGTGAATGATGGCAAAACATGTTTGTACTTAATTCTAAAGCATACAGGAAGTCAAGAAATTACAAGAACACGACTCAAGAACAATGGCCAAAGATATAAACAAATACTAAAGATGAGAGCCACTGCTTATCCTTCCTTTATATTTAGGTGTGGAGTTGAACACTGTGCTCCTCATAATTAGAGCACTAGAAGTATATCCACTGATTCCTGCAAGGTTCTCGGAAAACATTGTTTTGTCCAAGACTGGTTGCACATCCCACTAAAGGGTAAGAACAAATTCCCTTCCAAATGGACCAACAGCACAAACAAATTGAAGTGGTAAGCAGGAAAAGGTGCACTATGTTATGAGCAGGATTGCTTTCCCATCATCCTGCTAATGAACTCAAGCCAGGTCCTCATCTAACTCTTCTAACAAGATTCACGGCAGTGACATAATATCACGGTTGCCACATCAATACACGGTTTAATTCTGTATTTATTTTTACAATAAGCATCACTGTGATGCCTGAGACACAGGACTATGACCCTTGCAACCAGTACCAGCTATGCTACTTGTACCATACTACTCTGCAAAATGTTTAACTGTGTTGCAAGAAACATGCAAATGCTTCTTCTTGTCCCCCACTGAATGGTGATGGCTTTAGGAGTGTGCCGTTAATTGGATTACTTGCTTTAGTCTCCCAAAGAAATGAAATTCTTGGCAAACTAATTTCATGTCAATACCAGAACGCTTTTCTATCAAGTCTGTGGCTGTGTTCACAGGATAAAACGAATAAACACGTGCAACCTATTTGTGCACTGACTGTCAAATGTAAAATGTCAAGCTAAGAAATGTAAAAAGCAGAGCAGAAGGCAACCAAAATTTTTCCAGGGACCAGTTCAATTTAACAATTTAAAATAAGCTATTTAAAAAAAAAAATAAATAAAGGGACGGGTTTGTCAAATTTCTTCTTTTCCCCCTCTATAACAAATCTGTAAGCTAAGAACATTTCCCCCCCACCCCCACCCTCCCCCCAAACTGTAGGCACAGTTAAAAATCAGGCAGTTAAATATTACTGGATAAATCCAGCCTTCACGACTTGTACTCTACATCTTCTCTATCCAATTTGGTTCACGTCTCCTGCAATGAGGGGAAGAAAAAAAAAGTTCTCTTAGCTTTCCAGCCTGTGCTGTTAGGTCTGTTAGGTGAGAAGTGTAAGATGCTACTGGCAGTTAAACACCACACTCTGGATGTGGTTGCATCCTAGTTACAAAAGTCCAATTGTGATGCCTGAGACACATCTGAAGGGCAAAGAGCCACTCACGGACTGTGACCAGCCTTCAGTCACCAGTTATTAAGAAGAAGCTTATACGGCAAAGAACAAAGTACAGCTGAATTCATCTTCCAACACTGCCCACCTGAGCATCTCCCAAACAGCCAAACATAAAGATGGAGAAGAGTAAGCACAAGTATGCATTCATGTAAACATTTAGACCTACCACTACAGGTAGGAAGCTGTCAGATACTCATCCAGTTCTGGTCTTAATTGCATGCTTAAGTGAAAACACTTCGTGTGAAGCATAATTTTACTTACCCTTCTTTCCCACAAATCACACCAATGAGGGAAAGGGTACAGATCTTCAATAAATCTCTGTCTGGGACTTGGTATATTCCAGAATACAGTGTAACTGTGTCTTGCTGGGACTGATTTATCTGTGCGAGTCATTTGCAAGTTAAAATCCCCTGCCAAACTTATTGCTTCCTTTAGAACTCACTAAGTCTACAGAGTTGCATCCATGTGTTAACATTGAAATAGTATAAAAATACATTAGTCTGTTACTATCTCTTAACTATTTAACAAAGATATCTAGAATGTTTGCAAACATTTTCTTTTAATAAAATAACTCGTTAAGTGGGGAAAAACTGGATGAAGCAGCAGGAGATGAATGGGGGACATGACAACTTTTAGAAAAAATCAATTTTTAATAAAAAAATGAATTGCCTATAGTAGATATCTGCACAAATATTGATACATATTCATCTATGTATTACAGGAATTGACTTGAGGCAAAAAGATATAAATCATCATTTTTAGAAAGCCCAAGAAGGAATTACTTCCTGTTATTTAAAATTCATCTCAAGAGCAAAGAAATGTCATAAGAAAATTGCACAAGATTTCCTCTCCTGTACATGCAAAAAAAAATCATTCACTCATTTTTCTCCCTTTACTTGACATTTACTTTGCTCACATCCATGATATCACCCTTCCTTCTCTCGTGGAGAAAGGGCACATGAAGCCACACAAGGTAACAGTTTAAGTTCCTGATCTGTAGTTCTTACAGAGGTTTCCATTTTCCAGCAGACTTTGTATTTACATGAGAAGGAAATGGCCTGGGAACCTCAGCGCAGTACTAATCATCCTAAATTCTTCACACCAATTGTTCCGGCTGTTCTCTTCCTTTTGTACAAACAGTGGGAACACAAGCCCTGGGAGTGACTCTCTCCCTTACCTGGCGATTGGGCCTTTACTACTGAACACATATGCCCCTAGCTGAGAAACCATCCAGGAAAGCCTGGGAAATAAAAATTCTCCATCCTTGGAAGGCAGCTTTACACCCGTGAGTGTAAAGGGTGCCCCAGCTTGTTATTATCTCTCCCAACAGCATCAGCTTTCACTCAGGTGCAACACATCAAAGGCAGCCAACAGGGGAGCAAGGTATTTGTGGGTCCATGCAGTAAAAAGGAAAAGCTGCCCAAAGTCTATCTCATATAATTTTACACACACTCAGATACAGCACACCTTCCCTATAAATCCCTGCATGTGGCTCACGATTCTCATAACATGCTGTTTAGGAAGGGCAGACTTTCCGCTACTTGCTGAATTGGTATTCAAAACACCGATTTAAACACCTGCAAAGGTGTTTAGAACAAAATCTAAATTTCTATTTTAATATGAACACAATTTTATGATTCATTAAAAGACAGCAGTAGTGTCTTTAGAAGCAGTACACATGGGTGAGTGGTGGGGACTTAAATGAGATTACATGCTTATGCAGCATACGGCGCCTACTAAAACTGCAGTGGAGGTACAGTCTATATAGATAATGTTCGGAAATGAAGGTCAGAATGCAGATAACATAAAAGCATAGCAGGAAAATCAGAAAAATCATGTTCTAGTCGATTTTCTCCCAGCTAATGCACAAAAGTGGAAGTTGCATGTGCAAAAGACAAAAAAAAAAAAAAAAAAAGACAAAACCCAGAGGCTACAGCTGTAGTGCTTGGGGAGAGCAAGGGCTGCTGAGCTGTTCCTCCTGCAAGAATATCTGCTGTGGGCTCCACGCCGCAGAGCCCTCTGGCCAGCACAGGAGCGAAGGAAGGGCTGGGTGGCACAGGGCTCTGGTGAGGTGGGAGCCACAGCTCTCTGAGCATCAGCTCCCTTCCCTGCTCAACGCTTTCCAGATGCTCCTGGAACTGAGGGGGTGCCTGCCGTTCCCCTACCTGCATCTTATTTGTATTGGAACAAGCTGATGGAAGTTAAAGCCCATTGGCAGTAGCTGGATAACTTCCTAGACAGCTGCTAAACTAAGCTCAGCATCTTTCCTTGCACATGGGCACACCCCTCCCACCCAACAAGAGCCCAGCAGTAGGCAGCACATCCCTGCAGGGCTTGGAGACAATTTCCACCATGCTGCAAGCACTGTCCCGTTCCACCCTCACAGCACATGTGGGCAGAAGACCCTTGTTAAAAGCATACTTTTAGCATACATATAGAAGAAAATCCTTCTAGGAATGGGGATTATCGACTTGCCATTTAAAAGAAAAGGGAGAGCAATGGAAGCAAGATAGGAGATATATTGTGGATCGAAGCTGCATCAGAGACAATTCACTGCAGAAGGCTGGAGGCTATGCCAAAGCATCAGCAACAGAGGAGAGAATTTTTTAGTGTGATCCCTAGCAAAATATTATTATTTTTTAAAAAAGACCTGAAAGTGAATAGTCGGAAGCTGGTGTAAAACCCTGATTTACTAAGGGCATGGTTTGCATCCCAGAAACAGCAGATTTGTCTATATTCTCACCCATTTGTGTTCACAAAGAGCAAGGAACATAGTCACATAAGACCTGATAACAGAGCTCATGAAAAGGAACCCAGGAACCCTCTGTTTTGGACAAATTGTTTCAGAAGATTGGAAGAACTGACTTAAAGGGTGTCAAGGTGCCCTTTTTATTTGCAGGCTGGTCTCTGCAATGCCAGCAGAAAAAGGATATTCACTTCATGCTCTGAGTAGCACCTTCCCTTCCTCTGGGTCTCCTGGAGCTCCTGCGCTCAGCCAAGCCGTTTTGCAGCCTCACCCCGTTACCTTTGGCATCTCAGGCACCTACAGGATGGTGGATTATGGAATTGTCTTTGGGGTAAGCAGGCAAGTTTTTCTTTTTCTATTATATGACAGCCTTTTTATATAGATGGTGGGAATTACAACATTACTTACATCCGCTTTGGGGCTTGTAAAACATGACTCAAAAAGCAGTATTGTAGGCAAGGAGACTGGCGGCTGCTGTAGCCATCACAGTATAAATTGCATCAACACCTTACCATAACTCTGGTATCCATGGCATGATAGAGCAATGAATCCTGAGGTGTTTCAGAGACCTTTTTTAGGACATTCATCCAGCCAAGGCAGGACCACTGCTGATCCCACAGGAGACTTTGTGTGGATGTGCCCAACCCCTCAGGTTGCAGCAAAGGTGCTTTTTTTCCCTTTTGGTAACATCTTTTCTGAGATTGCATCAGAGAAATCTGGAAATACTGTTGTATATTACAAAAAACATGCCATCACTTTTTTTTTTTTTTTTTTTTTTTTTAATCTTGGGACCAAAAAGGAACCATGTTAACATTTCACAAAGGAGTCACTTGGCACTCAGCAGTGTTCCCCATCTCATTACAAAAGCTGACGTCTCTTAATCAGTAACTCAAAGATTGATAAATGGTCAATCAGAAATAAAGTTGTTTCCTAGAAAAGAAGCTGGTGCCAAAATAAATGCTTCTGAGCTTCCTGATCATTAGAAATGAGACTTATCTGCATTCCTATTTCACTTCCAACCTTCAGCATTCTACTAGGCAGATCCAAGGTAGCCTGAACTCTGTAGGACTTAAAATCTGAGTCCAAATTCAAATATCACAGCTTCTGCCTATCTCTGTTTCTCGTGAGTTTGAAGTCATCAGCATTTGAGGTAAACTTTTAACAGAAGAGCCAAAGCGAAGCATCAGGGGTGGCCTTTGCAGGAAAGCAGAATAGATCTGACTACAGCCAGCAGATATTGG